>NC_142383.1:18740030-19041608 GCF_059441005.1 Hippichthys cyanospilos | reverse complement strand
CGTGGCCCAGGACCCCAAGAGTCTGCAGCTTCTGGCGGGCTTGGTGGAGGCGGCCATGAAGTCGCCCCTCCGAGGTAAGCCCGCCCCCGATTCGAGCGCCGGGCGCCCGAGCTGAGCGCCACCTTGCCCGTGCGACCCAAACCTCCAGATTGCGTGGAGCCCGCCTACCGGCAGCTGCGGGCCTTGAAGCTGGAGCGCAGCCCCTTCATGGTGGTGTCGCTGGTCGGCCAGGAGTTGCTGACGCGCGGCTTCCACGCCGCCGCCGCCGAGACGTTGGAGGCGGCGCTGCGGATCGGCACGTGCTCGCTGAAGATGCGCGGCTCGGTCTTCTCGGCGCTCGGTGCCGCCTACTGGTCGCTGGGCCGCATAGACCGGAGCCTGGCTTACATGCGGCAGGACCTAGACGTGGCCCGTACCTTAGGTCAGTGTCTGGTCCAAGATCTTTCGCCGGCGTTCAGCGTGGCAAGACGGCGAACGCGAACCTCCGCATCTTGTCCGCAGGAGACCAAGCGGGAGAATGCCGTGCCCACGGCAACCTTGGCTCCGCCCTCTTCTCCAAAGGCAGCTACCGAGAGGCGTTGGCCAATCACAGGCAACAACTGATTTTGGCAATGAAGCTGAAGCGCAAAGAGGTTTGCCGTCGCGCTTCGGCGTCGACGAGGCTGCCGCGCCGTGCAGCGCCTACTGGCATACGGCTAATTTAGCTGCTAATGCATTTAATTTGCTCGTTTCATAAAGAATTTCCTTGATCGTTCCGGAAAGTAGCTCGAGATAGCATAACTAGCATGCTAGTCTGTGCTATTTACGAGTGACGTTCTGACCTCAGGCGGCGTCGGACGCCCTCAGCGGTTTGGGCCACGTGTACACAGCCATCGGCGATTACCCCAATGCGCTAGCGAGCCACAAACAGTGCGTGGCGCTGGCCAGACAAAATGGCCGCCGGCTCACCGAGGCCCGCCAGTTGGGCGACATGGGCGCTGTCTACACTGCTATGGGGGATGTCGCCAGCGCCATGCGTTGCCACCAGCAACACTTGGACATCGCCAAGGTGAGACTCACCAACACAAAGTCACTTGCTCAAAAGACACCTCACAAACCAAAAGTTCTGATGTTTATTGGAAATACATGGTTAGGCCTTTGGTGAAAACAAACCCAATGACAGAAGGTCCTGGTTTCAAGTAATCCTAAAGGAAGGCTCTCTTCTGGAGAGAAGGTTCAGAAGGTTGTAGTCCCTGGTGTAGCAGTCCCAAGTCTAGTCTGGACCTAACAGAAGGCACGGGTCCCAAAGGCTTTACTACATACTAGTCTGAAGAGAATTGTCAAGGTCAGGACCAATAGCGACAAGTTGTGTTCGTATCTGAATTAGCCGCCATCTCTCCTTAGAGTTTGGAAAACCAACGCGAGGAGGCTCGGGCCTACAGCAACCTGGGCAGCGCCTACCACGCTCAGCGTGACTATGACAAAGCCGCGTGGTACCACGACCGGGTGCTGAAGTCGGCTCAGGAGCTCGGAGACCGCACCGTGGAGATGAGGGCCTTCGCCGGCCTCGGACACGCCGCCCGAGGCATGCAGGTCGGTTCTTTCGGCGGTTTTCGAGGACACGTTCTCCGATATTCTAATCGGGCCTTCCGGGTCAAGGCCAGGCCGACTGCTATTTTTTCAAGGAATTAAAGTTCCGATAGCAGAAGAAAAAACTCAAAAATCAAAATTCTAAAATCATAATATATTACCCGAGTATTCCCAATCCTAACCATTCGAGAGTAAGGTCTTTGCGGTCGCTCAGGACCTGGACGGGGCGCTGCGCTATCACCAACGTCAACTGCAAATTGCAGAGGAGCTGCAGGACGCGGCGGCTCGAGGACGAGCGTCTTCCAACCTGGGTAGGCCGTTCTTTCACACTTCAAATGGTCGGCACAGATCCCCTTACGCGCTGCTCATTCGGTGTCAACGTGACTCCTGCTTCAGCCCATCATGCTCATCTTTTATTCACGAGGTTTCAATTTCTACGCCATCACCGAAACTTAGCAAATGGTCGACTTCAATTCATGAGATGTCACTTGACTCCAAAAACAGTAATGTATGTTTACGTTTCAAGTTTTTGGTTGCTCGTGTTGTAGCCAAGACCACACCAACCAAGACTAAGAAATTATCAAGACCAGAAGGTAAAAATGCAGAGGCAAGACCAAGGCGTTTGAAGGTCTTTTGATTGATTCTGAGAGAAGAGCGAAAGCCTTAAAAAGTGCAGTTGAGAGCAAGACCGTTTTGTAAAAGTACAACCCGAACAGCAGCTGAAGGTTTGCTCCACCTCAGGCATCATCCATCAGATGCGAGGCGACTACCAAGTTGCATTGAAGCTCCACAAGGCTCACCTGACGTGCGCCCAGGAGCTGGGTGACTACGGCGCGCAGGGGAGGGCCTACGGCAACATGGGCAATGCCTACCACGCCCTGGGCCTCTACGAGCAAGCCGTGGGTTTCCACCGGCAGGAACTCAACATCTCCCTGGAGGTGACGCCCCTCGGAAAGAGAGACTTTCCCCAGCCATAGTCGGTGACCGACCGTGTGTGCACCAGGTGAATGACAGAGCGTCCCAGGCCTCCACCCACGGCAACCTGGCGGTGGCCTACCAGTCGCTGGGCTCTCCAGAGCGGGCCATTCAACACTATCTGCAGCACCTAAGCATCTCACGGGAGCTCCGGGATGTTCAAAGTGAAGCCAGAGCTCTAGGTAAGCCAGACACCGTCGTCAACGACCGTCTTGTGACGTTTCCCGGTCTTCCATTTTGTCTTCCGTCTTGTAGCAAACTTGGGCAACTTCCACTGCAGCCGAGGTGAGCACGAGCAGGCCTTGCCCTACTACCAGCAGTACCTGCTTCTGGCTCCCGGCCTCCAGGACCTGGAGGGCGAAGGAAAGGTTTGCCACAACCTGGCCTATGCCCACTTCTGCCTGGGACAGTACCAAGATGCCGCCAGGTCAGAAGTTCACTTCCCAATGTTTAAAAATGTACTTTCCTTCTATAACACGCTTGCTTTCCTTTTTCCCTCCCAGATACTACAAGCAGGATCTTGCTTTGGCCAAAGACCTGCAGGACAAACTGGCCCAGGCCAAAGCCTACTGTAACCTGGGCCTGGCCCACAAAGCCTTAGGGGAGTTCAGCAGAGCTCAAGAATGCCAGAAACAGCTGCTCCAGATAGCCCAAACTTTGGACAACACGCAGGTAAAGTAGGTGGTCATGTTGGAGTCCTCAAAAAAGTGGGGCACCTTCCAAAGGTAGACCTTGTGCTGTGTTTCTAGGCTATCTTCAGGGCTTTGGGCAACCTCGGAGATGTCAGCGTTTGTCGGGGGGATCTTCAGGGAGCCGCCAGCTTCCACCAGCAGCAGTTAACTTTAGCACAGGAGCTCACGGATCAGAAGATGGAGGCGGATGCCTACTCAGCTCTAGGATCAGTTCGCAGGTGGAAAATTGAATAAAGACCTGTAACATCATCCATTTTATTCCTGGCTGAGCTATCTCTAACTGGAATGACATCACATTTCATCCTCTCTCAGGTTGCTGGGCCAGCTGGACACATCCTTGTCCTTCCACAGCCAGGAGCTGACCCTGCGCAAGGATCTGGGCGACCGCGACGGGGAGTGCCGCGCTTTGGGTCGCCTGGCCGGCGTGCACATGGCTCTGGGAGACTATGACACCACCCTGCAGTGCTACGAGGCTCAGCTGGACCTGGCGCAAGGGCTGGGGGACACCCGCCTGGAGGCACAGGTCCACGGAAATGTGGGCATCACCAAGATGAACATGGGCCACTTGGAAGAGGCCTTGGGCTTCTTGGAGCAGCAGCTGGCCGTGTTGCAACGGCTGAGTTCCAGGGAGGCTGCCCTGGATCGGGGGAAGGCCTACGGGAACCTCGCAGACTGTTACCAGGCCCTGGGAGACTTTAAGGAGGCCATCCGCTGCTATGAGCAGGCCCTGATGGTGGCTCAGAGTCTCAAGCAAATTCAGGATCAGGAGAAAGCCTACAGAGGACTTGCCAATGCTCACAGGTACCTTTCAATGCATTTTTGCATGGATGGCTGCACGAGGGTTAGAACCTTTCCCTTTTTTTATACAGGTCAGTGGGTAACCTGCAGCAAGCGTTGGTGTGCTTGGAGAAGAGGCTGGTGGTGGCCCACGAGCTGAGTGGGGCCGAAAGCGGGAAGGCCCAAGCGTACGGCGAGCTGGGCGCCCTTCACAGCCAGTTGGGAAACTATGAGCAGGCCTTGTCCTGCCTGGAGCGCCAACTTGACTATGCTCACTCGGCCGGGGTGATCAGCGCTCCCGTTGTACCACCTAGTGCACCTAAAATCCTGGCTCCAGAAATGATATCGATCCCATTTTCCCCATCAGGATAAATCCCTGGAAGCGGAGGCCAGCGACATGCTAGGCGAAGTTTATCAGTTGATGTCCGATTACGAGACGGCGCGACAGTGGCACCAACGAGCCGTGGACATGGCGGAGCAGACGGGATGCGTGAGGAGCCAAACCCGAGCCTACGGAAACCTGGGAACCACCTACGAAGCTCTAGGCAACTATGAGAGGGCTCTGGCTTTCCAGGAGCAGCACCTCAGCATGGCGGCGCAGACCAACGACTTTGTGGCCAAAACGCTGGCCTATGGCAGCCTGGGAAGGATACACCACGCGCTGGGCAACTACACGCAGGCCGTCATGTACCTGCAGGAGGGTGAGGGACGCCACGGCGAGACATCCCAGCCTCTGCTGTCCCCTTTCCAAATTCACTTTGGACCATTTTCAGGTCTTCGCTTGGCCGAGCAGTCGGCTCGCAGAGAAGACGAGGCCAAGCTACGCCATCGCCTAGGCTTATCTCTGTGGGCTGCTGAAAACCTGGAGGGAGCCCGGCACCAGGTCTGGAGACATGGGCGGAAAAGGTTTTATTTGAAAGGGTGCCAAGTGATTGCTCCATCTGTTTCAGCTGCACAGAGCATCGCTTCTCTTTGAGAACACTCGTCGCGAGGAGCAGCACAGTCCAGACGAAAAGCACACCCTCTTTGACCTGCAGACGGACTCCTACCGGGCTCTCCAGAACGTCCTGGTCAGACTGGGTAAGCCGTGAGAGCAGGAAAATCTGGTCCAGAATATGTCTAGGCGCTTCTAGACGGTCCTAACTTCCAAAAGTCTTGGTCTCGTCTTGATTTCGAGTCCCTCGACCGCCAAAAGCCTTGTCTTTAATTTTGGATCTTGATTTCCATCCATGACGACGATCTCCTGACGATAGCCTGCTCTCCGTTTGCTACCTGGTTTTTAACCGGGGACTCGCTTTACTTGAGCCACTATTTTTTGACTCTTTGTTCACAGGCCGCCATGAGGAGGCGCTGACCATAGCGGAGCAAGGTCGAAGGCGAAACTTCACTGACCTACTGGTTGAACATCAGAAAGTAAACCGGGAGTCAGCAGGCCGGGACCAGTGTTCCCCAGTTACAGTGGAGGACATCCTGGAGACGGTCAACTCTCAGAAGGCCATGGTGTTGTACTTCTCTTTGGCGGGAAGCTTCCTGTACAGCTGGCTGCTGGTTCCTGGCTCAGGTAGCGAAAGAGTTCACGCGTGAAGTGCTCCTCTTCCCTTTTCCAAAATCTCACCGCAAGTGTCTTGACGCCGCAGCCATCGTCAAGTTCAACCAGGTTTGTCTTGGAGTTGATGCGCTGGAGTTCCAAAAGGATGGTGGTCCCCTACCTCTGGAGCAGTATGTCTTCAACGTCAGAGAGGCTCTGGGAGTTGACGGAAACCTCAGCAGGTAAAACAGGAGCAGTCACGCAACTTGGAACAATTGAAGGGCTGTCGTTGTTTTCAATTTTCTGTATATTTTGTAACAGAATTCTTTATCATCATGGTAGTTTTTATTTGGTGGTTCCCTAACCCTAACCCACTTTGACACATAGGTGTCAAACTCCAGGCCTCGAGGGCCGGTATCCTGCATGTTTTTGATCCTTATCTTTGACGCACCTGATTCAAATGATTAGCATCATTTTTATGCTCCTGCAAAGCTTGCTAATGAGCCAGTCATTTGAATCAGGTATGTTGGGAGAGAAAAGCGGAAAACATGCAGGACTAGAGTTTGACCCCTATGGGATTCACCTGTGGAAAATGTAATATAATTTTCATCCTGACTGTGGAACGGTGGACCAGTTCTACACGCCGGGTCCTGCCGGTTTGCCTGAGCTTTGTGGACTCTGATGGCCCCTCGGGGAGTCCTTTGAGTTTGGGGTAACGGACCCCCGGAACGGACTTTTTTTTCACCATTGGTGTTGGGGTTAGGTCCTCATTGGTGGGAGTAAGTTGAAGAAGGAGATAATCCCTCTAAATTTACTGGTTGATTAACATCGCTAATGGCTGAGCACTTTTTCCCCAGGGCCCAAAAAGATGTGGGTCTAACACTAAGTGCTGCATTTGGATAGATTTCTAGAGATCGCAACGAGTGAGCAGCAATATTCCCTTGCAGGGATAACGTAGGCAGCGAGGCGGAAAGCGAGGACGGAGATGTTCCCAAGCGACATATTGACGAGCTTGACGACAAAACGAGCTACGATGACGACACCAGTGGCTACCTGCACATGGAGTCCAGGAACAACATCTTCAACAGGTGCCCCCTCCCCTGAGCAGCTATCTTAGTATGTTAATCTAGCAAGCGAGCTCGCCAACTTGGCATGATAGCAAATTGCTCGCAGAAAGGGTTAGCTGTTAGCCTGCTTGAATGTAACTGTACGTTGATGGACTTCTATTATTAGCTTGCGAAATGGTTTACCTGTTAGCCCTAGGCCTGTTTTACTGCAATTGTTTGTATATATTGATGAAATTTGCCGTGAGCTTGCAGAAGAGATTAGCTATTAGCTGTTAGCCTCTTTTACTGCAACATTGATGAGACTGTGCTGTGAGCTTGCAGAGGATTAGCTGTTAGCAGTTAGCCTGTTTGAATGTTATTGTACCTCGAGGGAGTTCAGGCTGTTAACTCGCGAAAGGCTTTAGCTGTTAGCCTTTAGCTTGTTTTACTGCAACTGTTTGTGTGTTTTTTATTCCTTGTCGGCGAACAGAAGCTGTGGCAGCGTTTCTCCGGTCAAGGACGGCTCGCCTTCTCCTTCCCGCTGGTCGGATATCAAACTTTCTTCTCTCTGCGCTCTTTACGACTTGCTCATCGGGCCGATGGAAGCGGTATGTTGACCCATGCGGGGAACTAAGAGTTCTCACATTGATAAGTGTTCAAATCTATCAGACCGGCTCACCAAACCCCAGCAGTTCAAGCGAACCCATGTTAGGAACCACTGGTATCAATTAAAAGTGCAAGTATTTCCCTCTTGAGTAGTCAGTGATATCAGTACCAAGTACCGGTACCACTGGAGGTTTTGATAAACAATAATCCCATAGCTTGCCATCGGTACGCTTCTACCCCTAAGACATAGATAGAGTTCTGAGAAAAAAAAGTCACAATTGTTTTATATGTGTTGCATCAGACCCTGCTGCACGGAAGCGGTCCGATAGGCGAACAGCGGCAGCTGGTTCTGGTCCTGGATCGCGACTTGTACCTGGTGCCCTTCGCCTCGCTCAAAAGCGGCTCGTCCGATGAGTTCCTCTACCAGAGGTTCAATCTGCTTTGCGTGCCATCGCTAGCTAGCCTACGCGCTTCCGGGAGGCCTCCCCCCGCCTGCTGGGATGCCGGCTCGCCTGCCGCCGTGCTCGGGGCGCCCCACCCGCCACAGGGGCCGCTGTCTTCAGCCCGGGATGAGGCTCTGAGTCTTGGAGAGCAGCTGGGGTGCCGCCCGCTCACCGGCTCCGACGCCACCAAGGAACGGGCCGTGGGCGCCCTCACAGGGGCGCAGTGCGTTCACTTTGCCACGCCCATATCTTGCAAGCACGCCGCCCTGGTGCTCTCCCCCGGCCGGGGGGAGGAAGACGGCTGGCGGAGCGCGGCGTCAAGCGAGAGGCGGCGCCGTGGGGGAAAGAGTCCTGGCGAGGACGTCGACAGTGTTGGTGAGAATGCGCCGCTCGGGGACTTCCTCCTCACTGCGGCGGACATCTCGGAACTCAAGCTGAGTGCCAAGCTGGTGGTCCTCAGGTTCGTTCTGACTCTTACTGATTAGGGTATCGAATTACGGTTTTGACAGGCTGCTTCTCGTCCGGCAGGCTGTACCCTGAGTGCGGCACGCGCGTGACAAGCGACTGCTTGCTGGGCCTAGGCGCAGCCTTGCTGTCGGCTGGCGCGCGATGCGTGTGCGTGTCGCTGTGGCCCACGCCTCCGCCCGCCGCCAAACTCTTCATGCGGACCTTCTACTCGGCCCTGCTGGACGGCGCCCCCTCCAGCGCCGCGCTCAATGTCGCCATGAGGACGCTCCACAGCAGCGAGGACTTTGCACACCCCTCCAACTGGGCAGGTGACCAAGCCCGACATTGGCAACCCTACCCCTGGCTTGAAAGCCCAACTTTAACTTTTTTTTTTTTTAACCCCTGACCCAAAACACTAATTCTAGCTCAATTCTCAGAATCAAAACCTTATACAGGTGACTTGAAACACTTGTTTGGAACCTTGATTCTTCTGTGACACATTAAGCTTGTCTTGAAACCTTACTTTCATACCCGTGTTTTTCTGTGACACCTCCACCTTGGCTACGTTGATACCCTATTACGTTTATGACACCCCGACTCCGACTTGAAGCGTCACTTTGTAACCCTGACCCTCCTTTGACCCCCTAACCTCGCTTTCAAACCTTTCTTTGAAAGCTTAATCATTCTGTGACACCTTAAGCTTTGCTTGAACCGCGACGTTGATCCCCTCATGCTTTTTTGCCATGCTGACCGGAAATGTGACTTTGTAACCGTTCCCCTCCTTCGCCAAACCTAACCTCGGTCGGAAACCTTACTTCGATACCCTCATCTTTCCGCGACGCCTCAACCTCGTCTTGAAACTTGACTTTGATAAGCGTGCCCTTGCCACGGGTGGCGCTTGGGCCGAACGCGAAGCCCTTTCTTAGATGGCGCGGTGTTTTGAAACGCCTCAGGCTACCTGGCGCTGGGCGGGGACGTCAAGCTCACCGGGCCCGAGTGCGCTCTACGCCAGGCCTTGGCGGAGGTCCTGCGGAGCGCCCAAGGGGCCAGGGACGCCCTGAGGGTGTTGCTGCACCTGGTGAGGAGTCGGGCCCGCCACATGGCACCTGGGCTGGCGCCATGGTGTTGGAGGTGTTTTGTGGCACGTGCACGCAGGTGGAGAAATCGTTGCAACGCATGGAGAGCGGGCGAAGCAACCCCATGTACACGTCGCAGCAAAGTGTGCACAACAAGGTGTCTCTTCCTGGCGTTGTTTTTGGTTTTTGTTTGATCTGTTTGTGTTTATTCAGTTGTGTGTTTCTCGTTTGTGTATCTGTTTTTGCGTATGTGTGGTTGGGATTGGGTTTGTGTGTGTTTGTGTTTTAGTGTGTGAATTCGTGTGTGCGTGTTTTTTTTTTGTTTATGGACATTTGTGACTATTGCATTTGCATCTTTCTGGTTTGTGTTGATGTGTGGGGTTTTTTTTTTGCTCGTATCCTTGTGTGCGTGTTCCGGACAAGGTGGGCGGCGCGAGCGGCTGGCGGCAGCTTCTGTCGGCGTTGGGCTTCCGTCTGGAGGCGGGGCGCGGCGGCCTCCCCGCCGCCGTCTTCTTTCCCACGCGAGACCCCGGGCGACGTCTGCAAGGCTGCAGTCTGGCCATGCAGGCCCTGCTCGGTACGCGGGCCGGGCTAGGGGGCCCCGGGCTTGGCGACGGGCCCGGTTTCTGACCTGCCTTTTGTGTGTTGTTGAGGTCTGAGCACGGCGGCTTTTCAGGCTCTTTGCAAACTGCTGTCAGCGCCTCAAGCGGCAGAGCATCTCATACGCAAGGTAACCGACGCTCCCGTTTGCGTTGCATTGACTTTCTTTAAGCAGCCTCAGCACAGACGTGCTTTGCGGTAACTTTTCTCTTCCCTTCGTATCCTTCTCCGCATCTTTCCTTATAGAAACAGTTTTCATTAAGCATCCCTTGAGTATCCTTCTTAATGACTTTCTTGAAGTATCCTTCTCAGTGACTTTCCCTATGTCTCCTTTTGAATTACTTTCCCTTTAGCATCCTTGACAATTTGAGTATCTTTGCAAGCAACTTTCCTCAAATGTCCTCCATAATGACTTTCCTTGAATACCCTTGACAATGACGTTCCTCCCACAGCTCCACCAGGTGCTGCTGCAGCTGCAGCCAGGCGACGGCGAGTGCGAGCAATCGTCCGCCGCTGTCCGAACGTCCCTGGGCGTGCATGTTTGGAGGGTGCCGGGCTGCCACGAGTTCCTCGCCGCTCTCGGTAGAAAACAACACGAAGGAAAACCGAAAGGCGGGGATGGAATGACGGGCGGTCATGATGTGTGCTTGCCAGGGTTCGACCTGTGCGAAGTGGGTCCTCAGGATGTTGTGTTGAAGACGGGGAAGCAGGCCAGCAGGCGCCTCATCCATTTCGCCCTCCAGTCGCTCCTGGCACTCTTTGGTGAGGTGCCCCCAACTGATCACACTTGACACAGAATGGGCATAAATGACAATAATTGACAATTCCAGGTTGACGGGGAACCAATCAAATAAGGCTACCACCAATACAGTTTGGCAGAAACCAATTGGGTTTAGTATCTGTGTGAAAGGGGGTTGCCTCTATGTAAACTGTCAACAATTGAGATTGCGAGGTCCCCGACCCAAATTTCCGATCATGATTGTCCAGGTTGGTAATCAATCCACTGTGACTCAAAAAGATTGATCATGCAGGAGACCAATCAAGTTTAGTCGGCAACCCAGCCAGCATATTGACCGGGGAAACTCTGGACGCGGCGGCCAATCCGGTCGTTTCGTGTTGTGTCCCGTTTCAGACTCGGCGGCTCTTCCCAATTGTGCCAGCGTCTACAGCTCCTCCTCTCTGGAATCTCTGTCGGCCTCGCCGCCGGCGCCTCGCCGCCCGTCTTTTCCCGCCTCGCCGCCACGTCCGTCCTTCCCGGACGCTCCGTGCAGCGACGCCGTCTCCGTCTACAGCCTCAGCTCGCTGGCCTCCTCCCTCAGCTTCTTGGCGCGGCCCGAGCCGGCGGGAAGCGACGTGGTCAGCCAGTGCTCGCGAACGCAGGAGGGGGCGGGCACGCCCGGCCGCTCCAGGAGAATGACCGATCGGCGAAAAGCGGAGGCGGGCGATGAGGACTACCAGGGCTACGCCATCATTAGCAGCGAGCCTCTGAGGCCGGAGGAGCGTGAGCCGCCGCCGGCGGGACACCAGCAGACCGGGTCGGCGCCGGCATCTCCCAAAAAAGCGCCGCCTCCGAAGGTTCCCGCCAAGCCCAAACTCAAACAGGAAATGTGAGTTTTCAACTTGCCACAGAATACTTTGTAAAATTACTTCGGCGGTAATTGACTCGGGTAGTGCTTCCGTTCGGCATTTCCTCCCATTCCTTTTGGGATATCTTTCAGCCAAATGTAAAAATGTCCTTTGGATTGATTGAAGAACCGCTTACACGCCTTTAGACCCATCTCATTGGTTCCAATTTCTTTTTTGTAGTTGGTTTCCTCGGAGCGCGATGGCCCGGAAAGGGAAGATGAGCCGCTCCCAGTCGGAGCACTCCGGCTCGGGGGCCGGCAGCGGCGCCGAGTCCCAGGAGGAGCGGAGCATGCCGGCGGGACAACTGGACCCCCAGGAGCTGGCTCGCAAGATCCTGGAGGAGACCCAGGGTCACATGCGAGCCGTGGAGAGCCTGCAGAGGGCCCCTGGCCGGCGCTCTCTCTCCACGCCCACCACGCCCATTCTGAGCAGGGGGGCGCGTTCCTTTCAGCCCTCGGAGACCAGCGCCTTCAGCAGACCCCCAAGTAGGACCGCTCTCAGTCCTCTCTCGCCCAGACCGCCGTGCCGCTCCTCATCACTGCAGAGGCTGCCTCCGCCCTCGTCTGCCAAACATCTCTCCTTACCAGGCGGAGAGTCTCACCAGAAAGCTCCCACCGCCAGTGAGTTCCACCTGAAGATACCTGACAGAGAGTCCCAGCCCAAAGCAAAAGGGTCCCAGCTCCAAACTTCACCGGCCGTTGAAACCCGTCTCAAACCCGGCATTGAGTCCCGCCTCAAAGCTTGGCCCGGGAGCAGGCCCTTCCTAGAAGCACCTAGCACCGAGTCCCGGCTCCAAGGCTCTCCTGCCCCATCCCCGTCCCCTTTGAGCGTCCCTCGCTCCAAAAGCTTCAAGGCGGCCCGCCAGCACGAAGCCGCGGCCCCGACCAGCCTTCTCCCGGAAAAGAAAATGAGCAGGGTGCAGAAAGACATTCTGGGTTTGCTGGACCTCTCGCCGCGACATCGGCCCGGCGAAAGTCCGGACCGTTCCAGCAGTGTGGACGCCAAAGCCCCCCCTGCCTCCAAACCTTCCAAACGTGTCAAATTTCCTGCTGGATACAAATTTCTTGCGGGGCATTTTTTCCCCTCTTCTAAGTGTTGACATCGGCACCTTCCCGGTTGCCGTGCTGACTGAGTGAGGCTGATGTTGTGAGAAGGTTGCAGTAAGTCAGATGTGACGAGAAAGCCTTGGTTTCCTGGCAACAAATGTTGGTGTGTGTGAAGTGGACAAGAAAGAAATTTAGTGACGGTTTTATTATTTGATAGAAGCTATAAATATATATGTAAAAATGTATACAGTATGTAAATGGATTCACTTATAAGAATCCAATTTCTCATTTACTACGATTCATAAGTGATTTGTCCTGAAATTGATGTTATGAAAAAAATGGTTTCATCTTATTTTATACTATTAAGAATTTTTTTGTGGAAAAAGGCATTTTTGTTAATATCCAAAATTTAATAAATGTAAAAAGTTTCTTTTTGTTCTGTTTTACAAAGCAACTGAAGTCGATGACGATTCTTTTGTGGATTTGTATATTGAAGCAGAAAATCTCAAATTGATTCTGAACTAAACAGAATTATAGACCCAAAAAACGGAATCAATCATGAGAATCAAATTCTGCAAGTAACTGTTTCAGTGCCCTATTGGACTATTCAGGATTCACACATTTGTCTCACCTGTACACTGGAACGATGACTAAATTTGATTGTCCATGCTTCGAAATACTGAATCATGCGCAGTAACCACTGAGATTTACCGTGATTTTTGCACTGGAGTGAGAAGCCGCGTGTCCGCGGTTCGGCACCCACAGGCTAATGATTGATTGTTGTGGTTAAACTCGGGAAGGATTTATCGATTGGCTCAGCCAATCGCGTGTTTTCCGGAGGGCGTGGCCAACTTGTTTGACTGAGTTTTCCCAGTTCGCCTTCCACTGCGCAGGCGCAGACCGGTGGACGAAGATGGTGCTCATCAAGGAATAGTGAGTCTGACGTGTTGGGTTTCTTTTTGCCTCCCCACATAGTTTTGGCATTTGCATCTTTTTACAGTCCGTAATTAAAAACCGTAATGCGGCACGTCGTGATCCGCAACCTTTCTCAGGCCGTAACTCCCTCCCGCGCCAAAGACCTGTTAGGAGCCGGCTGGATAACGGACGTGGTTAACGGGATGCCGGTCTTTTAAGGCGTTGCTAGTCAAAAGCTATTGCTAGCTGCTTGGGTGGGCAACTAGCATCAGATTCAATATGAGTCATGGAATATATCAAAAAACCTTACACTCGTCGTTGGCTTCGGCCCGTTTATTATCGTATCGTAGACGTGCTAACCGTATTAGCTTCGGCTAACCGGTTAGCATCTCGTTATAGCCCCGAAGTGCCGTATGGTAGGCTGTTGAGGGACAGATTAAGGCTCCGTCGGATTTAGCCGCGAATGCTAGCAGGCTAGGCTAGCACTTTCGGTAGCGGTCTGCTAGCATTGGAACACTTCCCTAGCCCCCCCCCTCAACGGTGACATTTCACAATAGCGGACCGTCTTGTTCACACTTTTAAATCGTACTGCTGACAAGTTTTCACGACTTTTGTGGAACGGCGAGGAGAAAACCTGGCTGCCACATTGTCGTCACTCGCATGGCAATTAGCTCCATTTTCCATTGGGCGATTAAATGGCAACTGTTAGCATGGCTAATCTGTTAAGCAACAGGGCGATTTACATTTAATGAATCGCGCTGGCACGACATGGAGATCGCCGGCTAATCAATTAAGCAAATATGTCACGACAAGATTGGAGCGGTTCCAAGTAAATGAAAGTATGCCTGTCACCCGAGGGTTCAAACAAAGAGAAAATCACTTCTTTTTTTTTTTTTAACTGACCCAGTACAGTTTTGTAAGTGGTTTTATTGAGCCCGCTAAAGACTCAAGTCACCACTGAGATTTGTTCTGCGAAGTAATAAAGATAACAATCCTGTGAATGCATCTGTAGGCTTGTAAATACAACCAGCCAAACAACACAAGGGGGAATAAGGTCCTTCTATTACTACACAATTACAAATCAACAATCGTTTGTCATGTTTATATCGTGTAATGCACAGGTGTTAAACTCAAGGCCCGGGGGTCAAATCCGACCTGCCACATCATTTAAGTGGCCGGAAAAAAAAGACCTAGTCTCATGTCAATAATGTATTTTTTATGAGAAAGTCCATTTTATGAGGATGATATTGTCTCACGATCCGAAAATAATGCATAATTTGATGAGATTCAACTTTTTCAGACAAGAAAAGGGATCATTCCACGCCAAATCACCCTTCAAAATTTAAAAGATTTTCAAACCAAGTTGATTTAGGGTTTTGTTAAATAGTTATGGTATAACACTTCATCTAACATTTCAGCTTTTTCCAATCGGTGTAAAGGGTTGAATTTGGACATTTTTGGCAACAAATGGTGTGACTGCCTCCCTTTGCACCCTTAAACGTATAAATGGTTTAGAACACAGGTGTCAAACTCAAGTTCAACTGGCAACTGTTCAACAATATACTGATTTTATATCAGCTCAATGTAAATTTCGTAACTTATGCAAAAAGATGCACATTTTTGAATTGTCAATTTTTAAAATGACTAATTAGATTCATTGCGCAAGCCTAGTATATGACCATGCTTCATTCATCATTACACATGCGGTACCCCAAATGACAGATTAACGATGTTTACATGCAGCTACATCCATGAGGTATTTTGCTGTCCTGCTTGTACGCAATGTTTGAGTGGCATAACATTGAAATATTGTCTGTACAAAATAAAATGTGACATCTGTGACTTATAAAGCTCCCGACATCTCACAGTTGCACATGTTTCATGCTGTTTCATACATAATTGTTGGATACGGGTCGTAATTCCGTGGAAGTCACTTGGTGCTTTTTCTGTGTCATTTGTTTAGGAGGACGTTAGCCTTTTAACATTAACATCTCTCTTTTTGTTCTGTGCCCACAGTCGTGTGGTGTTGCCAATTTCTGTTGAAGAGGTGAGTATCCTCGCATGGAAAAGTTCATCTAGTATAATCTGGCCTCTAAGGTTGATATTTTCTATGGTCCCTCTTATGATCGCACACGCAATAACGCCCTCAAGACAAATCAAGTGCAGCACTGTTGCCCAACAGGCTCTTTTTACCACACGGCGACCCGAGATTCATTTTTAGACGGCTAGATGCCATTTAAGAAAAAAAATATGATTAAAGAAAAAAAAGGGCAAAGTCAAAACTGTAAAAAAGCATTTTGGGGGGGAAATTAAGGCCACGCGTTCTGCCGACAGTACCAAGTGGGCCAATTGTACTCGGTGGCCGAGGCCAGCAAGAATGAGACGGGCGGCGGCGAGGGCATCGAGGTGCTGAAGAACGAACCTTACGAGGAGGACGGCGAGAAGGGACAGTTCACGCACAAAATCTACCACCTCAAGAGGTCAGTCTGCCGCACTCCATCATGCGCTTGAATGCTCGCCCTTCGTCGTCTTTTCAGCACGCTCTTTTGTGACCTCTGCAGTAAAGTCCCGGGATACGTCAGGATGCTGGCCCCGGAGTCGGCGTTTGTTTTTCACGAAAAGGCCTGGAACGCGTACCCGTATTGTCGCACCGGTAAGTCCGCAGCCACGTTACAATGTGGTGATTGCATTGACGCCAGAATCTAGTTGACTGTCATATTTTTGTTCGTAATTCATTTTCCTCCCCAAATACATACATCCCAATTTCGCATTCTTCCCTAAAATGGCAAGTTTATTTCTTCTAATTTTTAGTTCCCGATCATAAAGTGGTCACGCGAGTCGCCTTGCAAATGCCGATACGTTGAAATAAGGTCTGGTATCAGCCCGATACCAATACCGTGGTATCGTTACTTGCCCATCCCGACTTTTGACATTCCTAATCGTTAAGGTAGGACTTTATTGTTCCTACAGCGGAGCAATTAACTGAGTCCAGCAGGTAAACAGTATAATAAAAAACAAGTATAATCAAATAGTTACCAAAGCGTTAGAGCGTTAAATTTAAAAAAGAGAAAAGAAAGGGAACAATTAATACAGTTATTCACGTGCTAAAACAAGGTGTGCAAATTTTAGTAATCAAGGGCCATGGAAACATTGGGGGTACCAAATGAAAGATTGGATTCCGTTCTTTACCTAGAAAAGAAATATCTTGTTCCGTTCTTTAGTTGTCTCTTTTCAGTGACACCGAGCTATTTTGGACAAAAGAAGAAAAGGAACTTTTTTGTGGAAAGATGTAGTCCCCGCACAGCAGTGGCTTTGACACAAACATGTATTTTGTTCAGTAGCATCTGAATGATTCCAACAGCCCCTCCCTTCGATAAAACAAACAAAAACAGTGAAAATGTTGTCTGTTGTCATGCAGTTATATACATACGCAAACTGTTGTTTAGTTCTCCAAAACGAGAACAAAACAACAGTTTGCGTATGTATGTAACTGCATGACAGCAGTCCTCCATTGGCATAATATTAAGGGGAGCGCTGGCCGCAAGTGTCATCTATCCTTTCATTAAAAAAAAAACAAACCACAATTTAGGTGATAGGAATTAGTGCTTAGGTGGCGCACTGCTAGCGGAGATCTGGGCCCAACTATGTCCCCGTGCCTCTCCCGCACTCCTCAAGGGTTTTTGAACAAGTAGTTTGGAATGAAAATGTGATCTGAAATGAAATGCGGGGACATTGGAAAGTGATTGCCACTAACGTCTCTTTGTTTTTCTTTCCTCTCCGCCACCCCGCCGCAGTCGTGACGGTGAGTCTCTTCTTTCTTTTTAGCGGCACGTGTTTGCGTTGGCGCCATCTGCCTTCCGGCCGCGTCATTTCCCCGCGGCGCTTCCGAGCAGCAGCTCAGCTTCTTAATGCTATATTGGATTTAGCCATAAGTCCCGGGCTCCATTCATGGTGCGCTCGCTAAGTCACTTGGCTGAGATCAGCTGCAACTCTGATAACGTCAACGTAATACTTAGCAGATCATGTCTTCCTCTTAATAGAATATTCTGTTAAGACTCATGAGTCATTTCATGCTAAATCGCCTGATTTTGATGAAACTTTGTGTACATGTTTATAGTGATTGTGCAGCACTAAAATAAAATTAAAAAAAAAGGTCAATCCGAGCATGGGTTTGAGCGCTACGGCTCTCGATTTTGGACATTTTAAGTATAATTGGAAAAGGCGTCATTTGGAGCAAAGAAGTATGTGTCTTAAAGAAGCTAGTACCTGATCAAGTTATGCCATATTCAATGTGCGAGATGATATTATCCTCATAAAATGGAAGAAAAAATGCCATATTGTCATGAGATGAGGTCATTTTATTTGAACTCACTTGGGTGAGGTCATCTTCATTTTTCAACTAACGCATGCGCGCGCTTCTCCCGCCCCGGCAGAACGAATACATGAAAGACGACTTCGAGATCAAGATCGAGACGTGGCACAAGCCCGACATGGGGACGGTGGAAAACGTGAGTAAGCTCCAGTCGGATGCGCCCCGGCAGGACGTTTCCTCGCTGACGCCGATGGCGCCCGGCCTCGCTCCTCAGGTGCACGACCTTGACGAGCAGACGTGGAGAAGCGTGGAGGTGGTGCCCATTGACATCGCAAACAAAGAGGAAGTGGCGCCCGGGGTGAGTTGGCGTACCGGCACTCATGCTGATGTCACCAAAGGCGAGCTCGTTTTTTTTTTTTCCCCCTTTAGCCTTTGTTTTCATAATTATTCATCATTTTTTTCCTACGTCATGAAGCATAAAAAGGAGGCGTCAGGGCGCTTTCAGCTGCACTTAGTCACATGAGCCCCTGTACAGTAATGACTTAATTGGATCAGCGCCGAGGTGCTGCTTAAGCCGCACGTCCATCTGCTGCGGGCGCTGACCTGCCGGATTAAAACAGCACCGCGCAGCAACAACAACAAAACTCCCTTTTAGCTTCTTTGCAGTTGTTGTGACACACCTCCCAAAATAGATTTCAGGACGTTTCTCCGTTCTCATGAAATCAACGTCAATCGTTTGAAAACTTAATCCACCATTTTCATGTATAACTTGTACAGGAAAAAAATTTACTCAAAGAGCAAATGATTCTGATTGCATTATTAAAGATGACTACTAATTGAAAAAATTAAATGTAGCTTCATACACATAAAGATGTCTGTGTAATTGTTGTATACATAATACCGAGTTGATTTAAAAAAAAAACTGACATCTTTTCTACTTTTATTTCAGGACTATAAAGCAGAAGAAGATCCTGCCCTCTTCCGCTCTGTCAAAACCGGAAGAGGCCCCCTCGGCCCAGAGTGGAAGGTAGGCGACGCGCGCATCTGTGACCATGGGGGATGTAGGCGCGAGTCTGCAAGCGATTCGCAAACAACTCCAATAGAAAACATCCGTGTCTAATAATCTATCGACATACTTATTGCAAAAAAACAACCTATATACAGTTATTCGAACAGTGAACCTCCTCCTCGTTGCTGTATTTGTTTAGAAATTTCATCTTTCTTTTTTTTTTGTGCAGAATGAGCTGAAGACGGATTGTCCGTACATGTGCGCGTACAAGCTGGTCTCTGTCAAATTCCGGTGGTGGGGCTTTCAAACCAGGGTGGAGAACTTCATTCACAGGGTAAACGCCATGTCCCGGCTTCCTTTCATCTTCAAAGCATCATGCCATGTATGTGCGATTTCATTGCGGCTGCTTTTGTGTCGGCAGCAAGAAAAGCGCATCTTCACCAATTTCCACCGCCAACTCTTCTGCTGGGTGGACAAGTGGGTGGGGCTGACCATGGAGGACATCAGGCGCATGGAGGAGGAGACCCAAAGGGAGCTGGAGGAGGTAAAGCCCTTGCCCCCGGCCCTTTCCGCTCCAAAGCCGAAGAGCGCTTTTTCACCTAATGATGTCACATTAGATGCGTCAGAAGGGCGATGTGCGAGGCACCTCGGCGACAGAAGAGTAGACGCCCTCGCAGTAGTCAGACTCTAGTGGCAGGCCGAGTAAGTGCCGCATGGAGATGAGCCGCCCGCCGCCTGCACGGAGAGCCCTTTGCTCTTTTGTCTGTCCCTTCGTTGATCTGGCTTAAGAACTCACCTGCGCCATCTTCATCATCATTGTCTTTCTGTCACCTCCTCGCTGGCATCGCTGTGCACGTATGACGACACTCTTAACTGGGGGGGGGGGGCTAACAACAGCTCGGATTAGCTGATGTTGTTACTTTCATTATTCCCGTTCGAAGAAGCGAGCAGACTGAACCACCGCTCGAGTCCATCCATGTTCACACAGCAATATTAGTAAAGCCGAGAGTATCGTGTAAAACTAATGAGGTCTGGATCCATTAGAGAACACGGAAAGGTGTTCCATTTGACTGTTATTGATTGCGGTCTTTTCCCATTCACAAGCGATAGTAAACTGCGCGACTTTGGGTATTTATTTGGGTATTGCGAGCTGCGTCGCAAAGGAAAGGAAAAATAACTGCTTTGAACGCATTCGCTACACTGCTGAGGCGTTCACTGACTGCTCACAATGTGGGAAATGTGCAAGAAATATAACTTACGGATATGAACCGTTTACAAAAGACGAGATTGATTCTGTTTTGCTATAGTCTGGACATTGTTGACAAGTGTTGGTGCGTCTTATACAGGCTATCGTAGAAAATACCAGAACCTGCCCCCAAAATGAAGGGAATTTAGGGAATTATGGTAACTCCCAGCGTTTGTCTGCCAAAATCCAGATGGATCGTGTATCCTTGCCGTGGTCTTCTGTTGTCATTTGCCACTCATTCCTTTTCTTTCATTGCTTTCTCTTCCAGCACCTCGCCGCCCGCCGCTTTCTACTTCGCAGCGTCTCGTCTCGCCCCGTCCCGCCGGGCGCATTTTAATCCGGCTTTTTCTTTTGCCCTTACTCAGCTTCGTAAGACCGGTCCGATTCGAGGCACCAGTGCTGCTCACGAGCAATGAGCCAAACCACCCCGACCCCGTCTTGATGATGTCATCGGAGACACGCCCACCACCACCACCGCCGCCACCGGGAAGACGTGGCCCTGGTTCCCTGGTTCCCTGCTGCTGTACAGACCCCTCCCCACTCTGCTCCAGCAACAAAACAACAACCTGGTTTTGCAAACACACATAAATATATATATATATATATATTATATATACATACACAAAGACAAAAAAAAAACCTCTTTGCACAGACATAATTTGCCTGAAATGTAAATGATAGTTTGGTGATTCCAACGGGCAGGCTTTGTTTTTACTCTTGCGTGGAGCCTTTTAAATTGACCATTAGGAGACGAATGTGCTTTTTTAGACGTAAAGTCCTCACCAAAAGCAGGCCGCGTCGGACCATTTTTATTGGCGTTATTCTCCGTGTTTGTCTATCTCGCCGCAGTATTTGTCGAAAGGGAGCCCCGCCCGCTCGCACGCCTGCGTTGAAAACGGGTCGTTACTGAGGCGGGCGGGCGCTCTCCTCAATTAGCTTTACCCTGAGACGGCCGCCACCGCCTGTGTGAAAGGTTTTTCTTAGCGCCCGTGTCCAAGGACCGTTTGGGGGCGCGGTGTCGGGGCTTTTCTTCCGTCATTTCGGACACGTTGAAGTCGTGCTTGTGCGAGGCGCGTTCCGCTCCGCTTGGGCTCATTCTGGACCTTCAGGTCTAAAAAATGAACCTTCTTGGACCTTCAGTCCATAATGTTTTGATGAGTGTGCGAATGTATTATTCTTGCGCTACTTGGCATGCTGGGAAGTGCTGTGTGATTACTATAATGTCACTGAAGCTAGCACACGGCCACTCGGAGTAATAAATAAAATTCTGTATCGCGCGTCGACCACGAATCATCAGTCTTTCGCTGACCCATAGAATCTTGTGTTGTAGTCATTTTGGACCTGGCTGTTCTTCCCCTCTACGAAATGTAATATCAACAACGGCCAGAGGCGGCGCCAAAAAACTAAGATCATGCCAAACAAAGCACAGATGGATGGACTGCTAAAGGATAAGCTAAATCAGTTCTAAAAATATCAACATTTCATGTGCGGGCGGACCTCGCGGCCCGGTACCAGTTGATCCACGGGCCGGTACCGGTGCTCGGGGACCTCCGCTCTAAAGGCATCGTTACAAACCAGAATTTCAAACGTTACAAGACCCTCGTAGAAACACTCGGATCCCTTTGACGTACGTAAACTTGTCAGTCGGTTTGTCGCGATAGCACGATCGATAAGACTCGGCACAGCATCTAGAAGAAGTCCACGGGTGCCATCGGAACGGTCTCGCACCAGCACGTCCTCGAAAGACTTGAGCTGAAGCTCGTGCCTAGATGTGGACGCCGGCCGCGGGCTTTGCACGCGGAAGACTCTGGAGCTTGCGGCGTTTGTCATAAGTGTACTTTTGGGGCCGCTAGCGTTCTCGTGTGTGCTTTTATACTGTACCGTTAACCAACAGCCGCAGTCTGCTTTCATGGTCGCCGCCCGCTAATGGTATGTGTCGCTCCGACCGCCACATCCGTCGTCTCCGCCGTCAGGTTCATCAACTAGGCATTCACAGTGGAGTAAGTTGTTTTACTTGAATATCAAGGATATGGGATGAATACTCCAAACGGGGTTCATGCCATGGCTGCGTTGACTCTTTCAGTGCCAAGCGAAATCCGAAAAGGCGACCTGTTTGGCGTTTTCAAAGCCGACAGAATATTATGTGCCGTTTATGGAGACGTGGGCGCTATCGTGAAAAATTGATTTGCGTTCCTCACGTAGAATTACAAGTATGTCATGTATGCGGTCACAGTTATCACTGCAGTGCTCAATCGGCTTCATATTAGATAAGCATCGGTCAAGGGCGTCAGCTACCCTCCATAAAAAAAATTGTATTTACTATTTTATTACTATTTTTAAAGACAAGTCCATGGCACTGAAAGAGTTTTAACAAAACGCTGTTTTTTTTTTTTTTTTTTTTTTCTCCTTTCAACCTGTCAACCTCACACGGCAACACGGCGGACGACGTTGGCATTCTTCTCAGTCGCTTCCCTCTCGTTTGTCTGTTTTGTTTTGGTTTCTGTGCATTTGCTAAAGGGAAATCCTTGCCAGCCGGGGTTTGACTGTCGAGGAGAGGACCAGACGCATAGGCAAGCATGTGTGTGTTTTTTAAGCACTGGCAAAAAAACAAAACCTTTTGTGTCAAGTTTGGTTTTTTTTCGTTGATGGAAGGACTGGTCGCAAAGGCAACATTCAGGGGTATATGTAGTGAATGTATAATTATTAGTTCCATTTTTTTCTCAATTTATTTTTCACAGTTGGCAAGCTGTGACTGAAGGTCTAGACAACGGAACACAACATAATATCTAATAAATTTCAACAATTGAGAGTCTGCGTGCTTGTTTTTATTCTGTTTTTATGACTCGCATGCTCAATCAATTGCGTGATATGGCAAGTTCAGTAAAAATCAGTCAAAAAAAAAGCATTAAGGCTGCATGAACTCATTTCGACTAAACATACAGTTTTGTGTATTTAAAACTGCAGTTTGGCATTTTACAAGTGCTCAGCCCAATGCTAACAAACTGCAAACTGTCATAAGCTAATGACTAGTAGTGGTGTGGAAAAGCACATTGGAATACAAAGAATGGCGCAATACCTATAGACTGACAAACAAAACTCACTTGCCTGCATTTGTTATCCTCTGCAATAAGCAAATAATATCGGGTCAAAATGAGTACCATGACTCCCAACGTGCGTCTTATTAGATTATACTGTCCCCAGGTGGCCAAGGCATGCACACCAGAAGAAACGGCACAATGTCCATTCGATTGAAGCAAAATTGCTATACTCGACATTATATTTAAATTAGACATATATTTTGAAATAAAGCACCTGCAAATATATAATAACACGACAAAAATGGAAAGGAAGTACATTATCACAGATGCTGATGACTAATAGTGAACTTGCTTACTGCGGAAATTGTTTTGCTCAGACTACCCAATCGCAGGATGCAAAAATAATGACGTCTTTGAGCCACGGTTGCTCAGGGCAAAAAAAGGTCAGACGAGCGAGATGTAGAGGCTGAAATTTGATTGGACAAAAAAAGTAACATCCACAAAGCACCGTGGAGGGAGTTGAGCCACGGGGAACGCATCTAAATGAACACAATACCGTCAATAACGTTTCCTGGACGAAACGTTAGAGTATAAAATGTAAACTAGAACCGATTTCAAGGGGAACTTTTTAGATGCGCGCAAGCTGCCGTAGTTTAGTGCGCATGCGCGCACACTTCCCCAGCAGCAGGTAAACTAAACCACCATGGCGGCCAGAGGCCATGTGCAAGACCCCAACGACCGGAGACTCAGACCCATTTACGGTGAGCTCCGGCCGCTGCCCTCGAACGTGCACGTCGGCTTCGTCCGAGCGCCGTGGCGCGTGGTCTTGAAACGCCGATGCGTCCAGGCCGCGGGGGGAGCTCTTTTTTTTTGCGGCCCCTCCATCGGCGACCACGGGTTGCGCTGCCCCGCTGCGCCCTATGACAGTGCACCTTCCCCGGGCTCGCCCCCGCCACCGCAGCCGGAGGTCCGCCGCGGTTCTCTGCCGGCAGTCTCGCGGTGCTGGCCGATGTGAAAATTGGGACAAAGCGGGCAAACTGTGTCGACTGCTCTGCCGGTGTGTCTCGTTGCGCCTCTCCGGTGTAAACGGGCGCTGTTTGACAGCTAGCCGCGGAGGCTAACGTGTCGGCTAGCGCGTCTTTCATTGACCCTCCGTCCTTTTTCCAACACAACTTGCTCGTTTTGTGCCGGGTTTCCGCAACCGCTTGACAGTCGGTCGCGTTTAGTCCCCCGCTGTCGGTCTCGCTTTTTGGTTTTTGTCGCTCTTACGGCAGCGGCTGAGCGACACAGTGGTTAGCTTCGGGTTAGCATTCCCCGGGACAATGCTTCATGCTAAGCCGGCTAACTAGCGTGGAACTGTCACTAGGACCTCTTCAACTTTCAGAACGTGTACTCGTGCTGTTGGGTATGACCACTAAATTTGACCCCAACAAAGATCAGCTTTCGGTTTTCCTCATTGATTTTTAAAAAGTAAGGTGCAGTGACATGACAAACAAGTCTTGCTTTTTGCCTTTTGCTGTATTTGTTATGACATTACAGTTTTTCGGCTCGTTTTTTCCCTAATATTAACTTGCATCAACTTCCACTGAAATAACAGGACTCAGTTTGACATAAAAAGTGGATACACCCCAAAGAGAAATTTCGGTCATTGTGAGCAGTAATCTGCGCGACTTTATGAAATAAACACTTTCTTAATAAACACACTTTTATACAGCCTTTTACATTGGGGATTTTGGCTCTCAAATCAGATGCAGATTGACTTTGTCATTAGAGTAAGCACAAATTGTCTTGATGTTTGACCTGCACAGTATTAAAAAGAAATACAAAGTAAATTACAGAATAAAATTATGTACACAATGTTTGAAATTGCAATGATCATAAATTAATAATAAATTGCATGAAAGAAAACTCTTCCCTGCAGCAAAATAAAAGCTTTCCTGCGACATTTAGTTCTTGGATCGAACCCTTTTGTCAGCTACAAGTCCCACAATGCATAGCAAGAAGTTTGCGTTACGGCAGTCAGGCCAAGCCACTCGATGAAGTCATTGAAAAGCTTGCAAATGTCTTAAGTTGTCCGCTAGCGCTGTCTGCTAGGTGGTTTTGGGGTCTCAACACAAACATTTCTCTTGCATCCCGTCCGCGAGTTGCCGTTGTCAAGTTGTCAATATTCCCCATTTCTAATGGTGGTAAATGAGCCCAAAATGGACTAAATTTTACAGCTGCGAGGTATACATGACGACCTCCTGCAAGCATTTGGATGGGACGGCAGGATGGCATATTGAAAGTTGACACGTTTTGACAATGCAATATTTTAGCCTCTTAGTGTTTCCCACACTATAAAACTCAAGGCTTCCTTTTCCTTCCAATGCTAACTTTTTTCTCAACACCTGTTTTTTCAAAGATTTTCTGCATTTTTTTTTAAATTTCCGTAACTGTCAACGTCAATATTGAAGCTCCCGTATTGATTCGGCGTAGTGTTTGATAATGGCCCGGCTGTTCGTTTCTGAAGGCGTCGGTTGGGGGCTTGCAATTTGATTGACGGCAGAGGTGAACGCAACGGAACCGAAGCAAACGCTAGATGCCGACAAGCGTCTGTAAAAGTTGGCTTTGTCGACGGCGAGACGCGAGTGACGTTATGTGACTCAATGGCTGTCTGCCGCAGTTAATTTTGGCAGGCAGCTGTCTCTAAGAGGCTGGACTGTCGGAGCGCACGCACACAATGTGTGTGCAAAAGATGAACTGCAATAAAGTGCTATGTGTAACATTGCAATGTCTGGGGCTTTTTTTTTTTGCATATTATAAAACGTATTATATCCAAAATATTTTCCATTTTTAATGGCAGGAAGAAAGCCCAACTTGGGCTAAAATTAACATTCCTTTGATATCACACATCAAAAACATCAAAAAGCATCAAAAAGATCAAAATTACCCCAGGGGTTAAATTGTGCAAATGTAGGCTGAAACCGTCGCTATTTCCTGAAAATAGAGCGCCTCATTATCACCCCTGAGTGTGCGTTGGTCGGGGTGCACGATGGTGGCCAAAATGCTTACAAGGATCCTAATTATTGGCAGTTATTCATCACGCGAGTATTTTAATTACAATTCTTTTCAACTGTGTCCACATTTTTCAGTGAGCCTTGAAAATAAACATTTTATCTTGGCCATACAGCAACTTGAATTGTTGTTTGTGTCCCGTCAGACTACCTTGACAATGGCAACAACAAGATGGCCATCCAGCAGGCGGACAAGCTGCTGAAGAAGCACAAAGACTTGCACTGCGCAAAGGTACACGCCGCAGCCAGTGACAAGCCGCTCTGCCTTCACAAACAAAACGCGCGCGCAGAGAATTGAAGGCTGAAATGCTTTGTAATCTTCAAGTATTCCTTTTTCAACGCTTTCCCAATATTTGCTACATTACCAAATTCACAAAAGGCGTTTGATCCAGCATCATCATTGTCATCATTTCGGTCATCCTTCCCGTCCCTCGGTTTCTCTCTCTATGGTGTATTTTGCGATTCGAGGCCTTGTTTTAAAGCCCCCCAAATATGACGACGTCACTTGTGGTTTTGGATTGCCCCCGCCCACAGGTCCTGAAGGCCATCGGCCTCCAGCGCACCGGCAAGCAAGATGAAGCCTTCTCCCTGGCCCGGGAGGTGACCTCCCTGGAGCCCACGGACGACAACTCCTTACAAGCGCTCACCATCCTCTACAGGGAGATGCATCGACGTGAGTGCGCGCAGGCGCTGGAACTGCGCGCCGCAATCGCCATAACGGGCGCGTCTGTCTTCCAGCCGAGCTGGTGACCAAACTGTACGAGGCGGCGGTGAAGAAGGTCCCGCTCAGCGAGGAGTACCACTCGCACCTCTTCATGGCGTACGCGCGCGTCGGCGAGTACAAGAAGATGCAGCAGGTAAAAAAGCGAGCGCGCACAAACGGGATTGATTCGATTCATTTGTCACTTTAAAAATGGGAAATTTTCAAATGGGCTAAATCTCATTCTGCAAAAGGGAGGCAGAATGCTGGACGGCCGGGTTACAAGAGCCCGGCTCCGGGTTGTGTCGCGCCGCCTTTATTTACGACCACATGCTATGCTAATAAAAGAGTTACTACTGTGTCGCAGTCCGGGGTATCATTCGTATATTAATCAGCCAAGTAGAGCGAATGATATAACAAGTAAGGTGTTCGCAAAAGGAACCAATTATTATGGCATCTAAAGCGACAGATTCAAATGGACTAAATCCGTTTTGCGCTGTCTTTGTGTGAAAAAGATGTCAACGGTGACCATAGATTTATATATATTTTTTTGCATACGATTTCTGCCCTGACTTCTGCTTTGGTTTTTTTCAGGCGGGAATGGCCTTGTATAAAATTGTCCCCAAGAATCCATATTACTTCTGGTCTGTTATGAGTCTGGTAATGCAGGTAATAATTCGTCGTCGTCCTCGTAATCCTCCGACCAGTGGTTGTCAAACTTTTTTTTTCAATGATGTTTCTTGTAAGAAATATTTTTCCTGCTTCAAGCAGCGGCAACAAATCAATCAATATTATATATAATTTGTTGTATTTCTGGCTCACTGGTGGAAAAATGCATCACAAATGACCCTAATGTGCATATTGATCAACCTTAAGAAAATTATGGTACGCAACATTTTGTAAGGGAGTCCTTCATGTTCCAACTACTTTGCTCCTAACTTGAAGAAAAAATGTACCCTTCCTATCTAGTTATTCAAAAGGCTCTCGTGCCCCCTGAAGTAACTCCCCCAACATTTGACAATCATTGCTTGAAACTACGCGTGCACATTTTGTTCAAAGCGGTCTTATGATTTGATGGCGTTTTGCGTCCGTTCAGGCCATCTCGGCACAGGACGAGAAACTATCCCAAACCATGTTCCTGCCCCTGGCGGAACGCATGGTGGAGAAGATGGTCAAAGAGGACAAAATTGAAGCTGAAGCAGAGGTAAGTCTTTCTGACAAGGGATGTCCCTCACGTGTATTGTCCACTGTCCTGCATGTTTTTTGTTTTCTTTTGTTGTTTCGTATAAATTGCCCCAAAGTCGGAGCATATATAGCATAAGGCACACCGGATTTTAAAGCGCTCCGTCAGCGTTTGAGAAAACTGAATGCTTTCAGGTGCGCCTTCCAGTGCCTAAAATAGGCTCATATCTTGACAAATGAAAGAAGCTCTAGTAAAACTCTGTGGGTGTCCCACAACCTTGTTTATTTGCATCATTCGGAGTTGTTGTTGTTGTGCGATTGCAGGTGCAGCTCTACTTCATGATCCTGGAGCGCTTGGGGAAATGCGAGGAGGCGCTGGAGGTCATCAAGGGGCCGCTAGGAGGTAGGTTTCCATCAAAGTCGGCCGTCTTCCTCCTCCTCCTCCTCCTCACTGAGCCACGTCACCGCCGCAGAGAAGCTGACCAGCGAGCTTCAGAGTCGAGAGAGCAAGTGCATGATGCTGTATCGGCGACTCCGACGCTGGCCCGAGTGCAACGCCCTGGCGCACAAGCTCCTGCTCAAGAAGTGAGCCCTTTCGTTTGTCCGCGCGTCTGATCTCGCCCCGACGCCGATAGCAAGAAGAAGATATTAATACATAAGAATAAAAACAACGACAAAATACACATTCAAGTACAATCAGATGTACGCATCAGAGACGCCGGTAAAACGTGTTCATGCATGCAACTTTACCGGCCGATCGCAGCTCAGCTTTTCTCTGCGACGCTTGCAAGCTGAACCGCCATTGGTTGT
Source organism: Hippichthys cyanospilos (assembly GCF_059441005.1). Classification (NCBI taxonomy): domain Eukaryota; kingdom Metazoa; phylum Chordata; class Actinopteri; order Syngnathiformes; family Syngnathidae; genus Hippichthys; species Hippichthys cyanospilos. The sequence continues at coordinate 19,012,912 of NC_142383.1, read as the reverse complement.
TACCAAACTTAGCCCCGTGTTTGAATTTTCGCAGTCCGGATGATTGGCAGTTCTACCTGGCATACTTCGACTCACTTTTTCACCTCCTGGATCAGTCGTGGAGTCCACCGGAGGACGGAGAACAGTGAGTAAAAAAAAAAAAAAAAAAAGAAGACCTTACATTTTCCGTCAAATTGTAATGAGCAAAAAAAACAAAAACTACTGCGTAGTAAAGTGGGCCCTGCCCGAATGTATGCAGCTGCTCGGAAGGCGCGGTGCACCACACGGTGGCGGAGGTTGTGAGGTTCGTGGAGGAGAGGATCGCGGGCGAGGACGGCAAAGACGCCCGCTCGCTTCGGGGGCCTTACCTGGCGCGCCTGGAGCTGATGCACCGCCTCCGCCAGCGCCGCCTTCCCCAAGAAAGCCAGCTCGGTAAAAACCTTCGAAAAGAATAAAGTTTATTATTCATTTGAATGCTACTGATATTCTTTTAACCCCCCGAATGTTGTAAAATCCGGCAAAGCCTGCATTTCATATGGAGATGGCCTCCTCCTTGATGGTTTTTTTTTTTTTTTGTGCTTGCAGGAGAGCCTTTAGAGCTGATGGTGCAGTTTTTCGTCAAGTTTGGCGACAAGCCTTGCTGCGTGACAGACCTCAACCTTTACCTCCACCTATTGGCCGCAGAGCAGCACGCGCAGGTGAGCCGCGGCCCGGGCGCCGTCCGGCTCCGCCCCCTCCGCCCCGACGTCACTTCTCCGTCTCCAGTTTGTCAAGCGGCTGAACGAGGCCACGCCCCTGGGCCAGCGCGGACCCGACGGCTCGGCCTTCCCGGACGACACCAAAGCGCTGCAGAGGCACCTGTGCGCGTGTCAGCTGAGCCGGGCGCTGGGCCTGCATCACGCCCCGGACGCGGCCGCCAAGCTGAGACTGGTCGCCGAGCTCAAGGCGCACTATCGGCACGGCCTCAAATTCGGTGAGTACAGAGTAGGAAAATTCAATTCATTCGTTGCACACGTTTGTCAGGTCATTGAACAAATTACTTTTAACAGGAAACTAAAGTTTTTTTCCTTTCTGTGTTAGTTTTTTTTTCATTAAAAGTACTGCTCAAAATATTTTTTTCTAATGAGAAAATGCTAAAAAAAATACAATAAAAACCCCGATGATTCTTGTACTTTTGGGGCTTGCATTTTCACAACCCTTGTAATTATTATGATATTAATCACGTATCCAACTCAAGGCTCGGGGGCCCGAAATCTATATCAGAGTTGTCAAACTAGTTTTTACATTGCAGTCATAGTCATAGTCAAATAAATTTTAATTGTGTTTGTCACGCACTTACCTAGTTTTGAAATCATCTTTATTCTTAATTTATGACTAAAACGGTCTTATCCGATTGTTTTGTTTTGATGCAGCTCGACTTAGTGGCTGCAATGTTTACTCATAAAACGTATACAATTTTCCCCAAAATACAAATTCAAATAGATTTTTTTTTTTTTGAATGGAACGACGCAATGCATTCGAGCCGTTGTAGAATGCTTTTCTCGCTCTCCGCGGGACAGGGAAGAACGCCCTGAAGACGGAGCTGCAGTTTTCCGACATGTATTGCCTGATGGCGGCTCACGTCTACATTGACCTGTGGACGGAAAGCGGTGGGTGCTCTCGCTCAAGTCGCCCCTCCCGCGAGCTGACGCGGCGCGAGCTGACGCGGCGCGCGCCGGGGCTCTCCTCAGGAGACGAGAGCATGGCGTGGCGCGCCCTGGGCCTCCTGCAGGAAGGTTTGTCCAACAGCCCGTCCAACGCTCAGTTCAAGCTGCTGCTGCTGCTGCTCTACTGCCGCCTGGGCGCCTTCGAGCCGGTGGTTGACCTCTACGCCAGCCTGGACGCCAAGCACGTCCAGCACGACACCATCGGCTTCCTCCTCACGCGCTACGCGCAGTCCTTGGGACAGTTTGCCGCCGCCTCGCAAGCCTGCAACTTTTCCCTCAGGTTTTTCCACTCCAATCAGAAAGATGTGAGTACCGACCGCTGTCCCGCGACTTCATTCCGACAAGTTAGGAAGCAAGTCAAATCAATTTCGAATATGATCGAGATCCATTAAAACGTGTCAATTTCTCCTGCGTCAGACCTCCGAATACATCATCCAGGCGTACAAGTACGGCGCTTTCGAGAAGATCCCCGAGTTCATCGCCCTCAGGAACAGGCTGAACCAGTCGCTGCACTTCGCCCAGGTCCGCACCGAGAGGATGCTGCTTGACTTGTTCCTCGAGGCCGATATGTGAGTGCGCGACCCCCGGCGACCCGGCGCTTCTGCTCACATTTGTGACCAACTTGTGATTTTTTTTTTTTTTTGATTTTTTTTTTTTGTGTGTGTGTGTGTCCCTTCCCGGCCCGTCCCTAAAATATTGTTTTCCAGTGTATTGAGTCTGGAGGAGAGTGTGAAGGCCATGTGTTTGTCCGCAGAGGAAGATGACATTCCCTGGGACAACATAAGGGACAACAGAGACCTCACCGTGTTCACTTGCTGGGACCCCAACGACCGGTACAAAACACACGCACACATGCACGCCGCTTGTGATGCTAGCCCCAGGCTGACGTTTTTTTCATCAGAAGCTTCATACCTGTTGCATCAATCAGCCATTTTTTCCCCTCTTAATTTGATTCTTTCAAATCTGTCCTTAAATATTAGTTCCTGTGATTAGTTCTTGTTTATCACATTTTTTTTCCACTTTTTGTTTTTTGGGTTAGGGATATTAAGTAATAAAATATGACTAAAATGAGCGATTTTTACCTTGTACGTAAGTGTTGAATGAAGTCAGAATTCTAATCTGGAAAGTTCTCAGAATGATGCCGGTAACATTATTATTTTTGGGAAAGTTCACCCAACCTTTAAAGTGGAGAATACAAGCAGAATTCTGACTTTAAAGTGAGAATTCTCAGAATGTCATGAGAATCCCAGGTCTTTAGAACACTCATCTAGAAAGTTCTCAGAACTCTGGAAAAAAAGGAACAAAAATGCAATTTTGACTGTAAACACGCAATGTCATGGTTGTCACACAACAGGAAGCTGACGGAGGAGCATCGGCGGAGTTCCCTGGAGGAAGAATGCGCATGGCTGCGGCTGCGCTCGCTCACGCTGCGCCTCCTGGCCGCCGTGGCGGCGCTGGGGCACAAAGGCTCGCCGCAGAACTCGCCGGCGGCCACCGAGAACGGCGTGGTCGACAAGACGTCCACGCTGCGCGGCCTCCTGGCGCAGCTCGGCCAGAACCTGCAGACTGCCTCGCAACTGGCTGACCGACGCACGCAGGTATGTGTCATGTGGGAAAGCTCCATACCAGCGGTATTCTAAAACGCTTGCTGTTAGGTTCAGACAACATAGAACATTTAAGAAACCAGAAGGAAGACACCTAGCTTTTTTTGGCGAGGAGAGCGGGCGGGAACCTGCACCTTCTCAGATCTCCTTCCGGTCTAACCGCACATCTCGTCCGCTCCTCACGTAACGCTCAGCACGCTTTGAACCGACAGTACCCCTTCCTGGGACCGCCCGCCACCCGCCTGGCGGCCGCTCTGTCCTGCGGCAGCTGCCAATGTCAAGCGGCGGCCCTGCAGCTGGCTCTCCACGTGCACCAACTGGACGCCGTCGGACTCGGTGAGCGGCTCCACCTTTGTCCAGCTTTTGAAAAGTTTTGGTCATTTCATTGAATGTGATTCAGATTCAAATTTCAAGAGTTATCGTCGTAGGCGTAGTAACGCATGTCTTTTTTTGGGGGGGTTCCTCCTTCCTCCTGCCAGACGAGTCGTCCGAGCTGCAAACGCAGATGTGCAACGCCTTCAAGACGCTAGCGGTTCAGCTTCAAGGTAACCGGCGTTACTCGCGACGCCGCAGTGACCACGTGGCCGTCTTCACGCTGCGCCTCTTGTGTCTCTTGCAGAAATGCTGAGCAAATGCAAAGGAGAGCTGCTGGACATGAAAGAGGGCAAATTAAAAGTCCGAGCGTCTTTATTAGAAAACCTCATCTTCTTTGTGGAGGTGTTTCTCTCTCTTCTTCTTCTCCTTCTTCCTAGCCGCCATCTTGCTCACCATCACCCGCGGCGCTTGCTTGCAGACGGTGTGTGTGGTCTTGTGGGTCGCCGGATACTGCACCAAAGTCCTGAGGCCGCTCAAGTCCAGCCTACAGAAGAAGAAGAAGAAGAAAAAAGATGCAAGCACAGCTCAGGTATCAAATTCAGCATTGTTTCTCTTATGGGCCTTCTGCTTTTTTTCTTCTTTCTGAAGTGTGCACACGCACAGCCAACAATAAGGCGCTGTCGGGCAGCCACACCAGTTAAAAGCCCCAGTCCGCATGCTGGGTGACTTTTTCTTCCTTCGTTTGTGTCTTTATTATTTTTCTCTTTTTTTTTTTTTTTTTTTTCCGCACAGCCAGCGGTGGTCTGCGGCTTCCATGAGCTGACGGTGAGCTTGCAGGACTTGCTCGCCCGGGCCCTGGAGCACATCAAGGAGCAGGAAGTCGGCATCACGGCGCTCAAACTGGCCGATTTGTCCCTGGAAGAATCCACGGAGGTCGGTCGCATCCGTGCGCACGTTGGTGGATAAGACTTTTGCCGCGCGGCGTCACTTGGCCAATCGAATCGTTTATTCCAAGCAGCTTTGTGAGCGTGCGCGGACTTGTGTCAAGGTAACGGTTAGCCACTAGCTGACATGCAGGGACAAAGAAAAAAGAAGCCTAGCGCCACCTTTTACAGCGTAGCCATTTGATGCTGTATTTCACAGATTACAAGTTGGGGTTTTCTCGTTTTCAACCCATATATTAGGGGGGGCGACTTATAACCACAAAAGACCTTTTTTTTCCACGTACCTGTTGTTCGAATAGCATTAATGGGAAATAAGTCGTCATGCCATTTACGAGGCTTAAATTAATGAATACACACCTCAAATTTGATATATTACGCATCGGTTTTAGCACTTTGGTCAAGTAAAAAATTGGGGTTCGTCTTCTAAGCGAGGTCGACTCGTGCTCGGAGGAATACGGTAATATAAACAACGATGGAGCCCGCGTGTTATCTTTACCCGGTCGGATTTTTCACCTTTTCATCTCGGCTTAGCTCCCGCTTTGCGCATGTCTTGCGTCCGTCCTTTCAGGAGGAGCGTTCCTTCACCGGGACGGCCCTGGACAAGCTGCAGAGCAGTCACCTGCGTTCGCTGCAGGAGGCGGCCGAGCTGCTCAAGAAGCGAGCGGACTCTCTGAAGAACCTGAAAATCTGAAGGTCGCCGGCACCTTTCCGCCACACTTTACACCCTTCTGCGGCTAGCGTCCGCTCCGCTCCGCTCCTTTTAGTCCAACTAGTAAATTATTGTACATAGTAGCTCCCCCCGCTCCAACACGCCGCCGTTTCCTTTGTCGCGCCTCAGAGTCCGTGGGAGGTTGGCCTAGGTCTTTGCTCCGCCCTCGTGTGCTTTGTTCATCACGCGCGTCCGAAGGGAGTCAAAACGCCTCGGCAGTCGCAGTATTACAAGATATCACATTAAGAATTTGCTTGTGACATCCTCAACTACCAGCAAAACACACACGTGACTGATGCAACTTTTTTTTCTTTTTTTTTTTAAATATCTACGCACGTTTACTTGTGTGTGTGTGAGCGCGCTTTTGTGTGGTTTGGAGACGGATGTGGGCGCCCCAATGGCACTGAGCTTTTTCAAATAAAACACGCTTTGGACCTAATTGTAAATAGCAGCAGGTTGTGAGTGCTTGTACCACATGCCAAAATATGCAAATGCAAATGGTATTTCTCTGATTTTTCTACCTACATGTAGATTTTGTCTGTAGCAATTTCAATAGTTGATGATTTCCCTTCTTTATAACCCAATAACCGCATTGATTTTTCATTTGAACTCTTGTTAGTTTTTTTTTTTTAACTCACCCAATATTCATAAGTTCTGGTGGACCCGCTTGGTTTTTATTTTCCCCTCTTCAAAACATCATCTTTTTACTCATTCAATGCCAAGGACGTATTTTCACGTTAAACGTCCCACGTTAAATCCCGGATACCGAAGTATCAAATCGATACATTAAAGCCCAAATACTTAAGTATCTGGGATTTGATATCTGGACTCTTAAAAAATGTGAGAATACATCCCTGGCATTGAACGACTTAAAATACTTTTTTTTTTTTTCATCTCGATTGTCAGTTATTTGATTATGCTATCCCTTGCATTTTTACTAGTATCCGGTACCATGGGCAGTACCCATATCTTGAAATAAAGCCAGGCACCGGCCAGACATTTATTCTTGGTATCAGTAATGCTTAATTCGAATTCTTCCTGAACAGCTGATGACTTCAATGATGCCAAATGCAGGGAGGGACTTTGGATGAAAAATCTGAGAAAGCATTTGCATATGTTGGAACGTGGTGTATACAGTATGTGTGAGAGGAAATGTGTGAGACAAGTGATCGGGTGCGCATGAGAAAAGCGTATGACAAGAGTGCATGACAAGAAGCAAAAGTTGTGTGAGAGACTGTAGGTAAGAGATGCGTGAATGTGAGAGAGGGAGGGAGAATTTGAGTGAGAAGCTAATTTGTGTGTGAGTTTATTTTTTTTTTTAAGCTGCTTCAGTAGCTGCCGGTGTTGCTGTGCCGTTTGCGTTGTCGTCCCCTCGGACCTGGAAATAAAAAAAAAGAAAGTTTACAAGACGAGCAGCTGCTGAAAGACTTTTCAACTCGGCTTATTTCTCATTTAAAAAATTGATTAGCTGTTACTCGGCCAAAACAACGACATCAACATAATGTGTTTTGGCCGAAAACCACATCATCATCATCATCGTGAGGAAGTTTGCATTTGCGTTTAGAAAAGCAAAACACCATCACGATTGACAATCTGGAGCGTGACCATCTCACCATCCCCTTTTGTTAGAAAATGAAAAAAACAAAACAAAAAACAAACACTGGAATGTCAAAGCTTTTTTTTTTTTTTAAATAAAATGCTAAATGTGAAGAATCGCCTTTAATTTCCTCAGATGTACGTTGTGATGTTTGTGATGTTTGAGTTAGTCTGCGTTTTGAAATTTGACACATTTCCTAAGGTAAAAAAACATTCCTGGAAAATTGGAAGTTTGGCGGTAAAATTCAGGTAGCACATAAATATATTTGTGCTTGAATTCAACGGTTTTTTTTAAGATACAAATGTGGTTCCAGATGGTAAGGTACGTATGTGTTGTACACAAGTTTGTTACACGAGCGGTAGGTGGCGATAGCGCCTAAATAGCTTCCTTAATGACTCGTCAATTACGTCTATTTTATTTACGTACTATTTGCGTTTATTCTGCGTTCATGCCTTTTGAAATTTGACGACTTTTAAAAGCTGGAAAACATTTGGGAACATTTGTATAATATTAAATGATCTAAGTCAAGTCGCACATATGTCACTGAATTCAAAGTTGTTGTTTTTTACGGTTGAACAAATTCTAGATTTTTGTGTATTTAAGTTTTGAATTGATTTTTTTGTGGTGCAAATAATTAAGGAACAAATTTGATGGTTAAAAAAAATGTAAAACCTAATTGCAGGTGGCAATCGTTGCACTTTTATCCCATACATGTTTGATGCAGTAGGTGGCGATAGCGCGTAGGTGATTACCTGAACCTATCAGACTTCAGACATGAAGGAGAAGTAGTTAAAGAGCCTCAAAATCTTCACGAAGTTCGTCTGTTAAATCTATAAAATATGTTGCCTTTTATCAATATATGTTTCCCTGTGTGTGCGCTGACACATACAAACTAAAAGCGCATACTAGTCTTATTATGGACTTGACGCTGAAGTGATCTCATTGGAATTTTGGAGGCTAAGCTAACTTTTGGGGCTAGCTGTCATCACTCGGCTTGTTTGTGTTTGCTTTTTGTGTCCTCCTTGTGTCTTTTTGAGGACCAAACACATGAGCGTGTCTCTGGTGGTCATCCGCTTGGAAATTGCCGACCAGTCTCCAGTCCCGCAAGGTTTTCGGTACTCGGCCGGTGAGTACGCAACTCCGCGCCGAGCGTTGTTGTGGCTAGCCGCCGGCTGGCTAGCTAACTAACAAGCTAGCTAGCTAACGCGCTGTCTTTGTGTATTTTAATATAAATGTCGCTGCTGTCATCTCCTGGCTAATCTGTTTATTAGTTGTTGTATTTTTGCCTGACATTTAACAGGTTGTTTCGTTGTTTTTGTCTTTTGTTTTTATTAATTTATTTTAATAACAAAGCTGTTCCTTAAGCAGAAAATGTGGGTGATTTTCCATGTGTCTTGTGCACCCAGTAGAAGGCATGTCCGAGGATCAGCTTCGGGACAAATCTTTAGGCCTGGCCCGGCTGGCCCTGAGCGGGAAGACGGAGGCGGAGAGGAGCGCCGTCTTGCACCAGCACATGGGCAGCAGATCCATGGGAGACATGGTCATAGAGACCTTTGAACCCAGCCCAGGTGACAACCTCGCCGCACTTTTTTTTTTTTTGCTACATGTTGCAAGCCATCATTAGATACGCTGAGCGTTGTTTCTACAACTCACAAAATACTGTGATTGCCCAAATATAAGAGTACATATACATGATTGCTTCACAACTCCGGCTTCCGTATGGTAAAATCAACTGGAAACGTGTCGTGAGAAAGGAAAAACCGCTTTCAAGCGCTCTCAACATTACGGTAAATAGCTTTAACTCCCTATCAAGCAGTTGATCCCGTTTTCTTTGCGTGTGTAGACAAAGGCGGAGGCGGGCAAGATCCAGGCGGTTGCTCTGAGGGCAAGCGGGCCGAAGCGGCGGCGGCTCCGGACTCGCCCTCCAAGCAACTTCCCGAGCAAATCTCCTTCTTCAGCGGGAACCCGTCGGTCGAGGTGGTGCACGGGATCATGCACCTCTACAAGACCAAGTGAGACACGCGTGTGCTGATTTTGGCGTGTGCTGGCATCACGTTGACATCTTCTGCCCCCCCCCCCCCCGCAGCAAGATGACGTCCCTGACGGAGGAGGCGGTGCGCAGCGCCATGGTGTGCATCCTGACGGTTCCCGCCACCATGACCAGTCACGACCTGATGAGGCTGATGGCGCCCTTCAATGACGTCATGGAGCACATGAAGATCATCCGAGACTCCACCCCCAACCAGTACATGGTGCTCATCAAGTTCAGCACGCAGGTGGCCGCACCCGCTACGGCGCAGATGTGCTTTGCTTGTGTGTGCGTGTTTATGTGCGTCGGTTCATGTGTTTGATGTTGAACATTTTCACATTTCCAATTTTGAATGGCAGTAAACGAGCTTGACACGGGCTAAATCTGACACCTATAAGATGTACCTCTCGACCTCTCGTTTACAAGCATTTAGAAGGGACGGCCCTAACCTTAACCAGCTCTTTTTCGAGGCGGCCTTTCTATACATACCGTACTGCAAAATGTCCACAGCGTCTATTCTCGCGGTGTTTCAGGCGGACGCAGACAGCTTCTACACGGCATGCAATGGCCGCCAGTTCAACTCCATCGAAGAAGCGGTGTGCCAGCTGGTTTACGTGGAGCGCGCCGAGGTCATCAAGTCGGAGGACGTGAGTGACGGGCGGGCGGGCGCGGACGCGTGGACTCGATCATCTTGCCGCTCTTCCACCAGGGCGCCAGCTTGCCGGTGATGGAGCTGACGGAGCTTCCCAAATGCACCGTGTGTCTGGAGCGCATGGACGAGTCGGTCAACGGCATCCTCACCACGCTGTGTAACCACAGCTTCCACAGTCAGTGTCTGCAGCGATGGGAGGACGCCTCGTAAGTGGACGAACATCTTGGGAACTATTTCACTTAAAAAAAAAAAAAAAAAGTTCTTGATTATTTCAAAGGGTTACCAATGGCATATGACGTTTTCACGTCCAGGAAAAATCTGGCCTTAAATGGGTAAATGTTTTGCGTTTAAACGAATAGCAATGTCAATGGCAAGCTGAGCTCATCCTTTGTGATTATTTTGCGCCTCATATATCTTGGCCGGATTCTGACCGTGTTTGCAGGTGTCCCGTGTGTCGCTACTGCCAAACTCCAGAGCCGGTGGAAGAAAACAAATGCTTCGAGTGCGGCGTGCAAGAGGTGAGACACCTGTCGGCTTCCGGGATCTTGCTCATTGACGCGCCTGTTGTTAAACTCGGACCCGTTTGCCCCCCGTCCCCCAGAACCTGTGGATCTGCCTGATCTGCGGCCACATCGGCTGCGGTCGCTACGTCAGCCGCCACGCCTACAAGCACTTTGAGGAGACGCAACACACCTACGCCATGCAGCTGACCAACCACCGCGTCTGGGACTACGCCGGAGGTACCGTCGACACGTCTTCGACGATCTCTTGAGGGAAAACGGCCTAGAAAAACAATGGATTGGTCGCCGTGTCATACGTCAGGCCAAACAATTTAGCATTCAGCTAAAACCAACCAATAAAAGAAAGTGGTTAAAAAAAAATGTTAGCTAAACGGCGCACCCGTTTACTGTTGGCATGTTGCTAACGCGCGTCCCGCCACAGATAATTACGTCCACCGGCTGGTTGCCAGCAAGACGGATGGCAAGATGGTTCAGTATGAGTGCGAAGGTGACACCTGCCAAGCCGAGAAGATCGACGCCCTGCAGCTGGAGGTGCGTAAGGCCTCCTCACCTTGCGCCCACGTGTGAATCCTGTCAGGTTCAGGTGACCTAGAACGTTTGATTAACAAACCGGAAGGAAGGCAACAAACTTTTACTCGCAAGGAGAGCGGACAAAGAGCACCTTTCCAGACCTCCTACCGTTCCGACTTTCTACCATATACCATCAGTCCATGCAGTCACTGCTGTCTTAACAGTAACATGGCGACAGACGCCATACTGTTCGGTCTACCAATATAATGTTGCAGAAACACATACGGGACAACCTATAAACAGCTCATTCATGCTAACGCGCGTGACTCCGTCCCGCAGTACTCGTACCTGCTGACCAGCCAGCTGGAGTCGCAGCGAGTCTACTGGGAGAACAAGATTGTTCATCTAGAGAAGGAGACGGCCGAGGAGGTGAACGACGCTGCCGCCGTCGCGATGCCCGTCGGGCGCCGCTCACGTTTGCGTGCGTGCTAGATCAACAACATGAAGGCAAAGTTTAAGGAGACGCTGGAACGCTGCGACAACCTGGAACGCCGAGTGGGAGAACTCAGCAAAGACAAGCAGAGCATGGAGAAGAAGTAAGTTGTGACCTCCACAAATGTGATACGCTACGAAAAGTGGACTTTAAAAATAGGTGCCGCCAAACTAGTTGAAGCGGTGAAGCCACGTTGCGCTTTCACTTGCAGCGCTGCCACAGAATAACATTTGTAATCTTATTACCCAACTTGGGCTTTTAGATGTTTTTGATTTGCGATATCAAAGAAAAAGCATACAAAAAAAACCACTAGCAGGCTAAAATATTGCATAGATATGCCAATATGCCGTCCCTTCCAAATGCTTGCAAACAGGAGGTCGAGATGTCAAATTTAGCCCATGTCGGGCTCATTTACTGCCATTAAAAATGGCAAAGATTGTCAATTTAGGACATATTGAAAACCTCATATTTTATCATGCAATTCCCCCGATTCAACGGCAAGCCGCGAACGTGGCGCAGTAGAAACGTTTGTGTCGACACCCCCAAACCACCGTAGCCGTCGACCTCTGACATCTGCGAACCTTGCAAGGCCTTCATCGAGTGGCTTGGCCTGACTGGTAAAAATCTATTTCTCTCTGATGATGTTCGGGCCCTTTCAAAGTCAGCTCAAGTTGGGTGATAAATAAGGCCAGGCTGGTGAAAAATCCCCGGACGATGATGATCACGAGGTTCTCCAAACGCGTTGGGCGCGTAGGTGCACGCAGCTGAGCGGCCGCGTGCTGAAGCTCAGCCAGGAGCTGAAGGAGGAGCAGGAAATGAACAAATGCCTCAGGGCCAATCAGACGCAGCTCCAGACCCGACTAGCCGACGAGGAGCGCAGAGCCAAAGAGAGCGGTGAGGAGAGACTGCCGTAATGGCAGCCTTAACGTTTCGCGATGCCAATCGGTCGCGTTGCCCCGGTTTAGGCGATCAGAAGGACCAGGCCATGGCCGAGCTTGAGGATCAGCTGCGCGACGTCATGTTCTACCTGGAGACGCAGCAGCACATCCAGCATCTTCCCGACGAGGCGCGCAACGAAATCCAGGAAGGCCAGATCAACATCGCGGCGGGACCCGAGGACGACGGCGGCCCCGCCGACTCCGCCGCCGCCGCCGCCATCAGAGGGAGGAGGGGCCGGGGCAGGAAGAGGAAGTAGAAGCGTTTCAAGACTTTTGAAAGGCTGTAATATCAAGCATGTAAATAGGTCTTTTCTAAATCTATTTATTTCACGCAGAGATGGCGGATCTTGCTTTCCCTCGTCCGTGCCTTCCACGCAAGTGAGAATTTGCACTGCTTTCACGCGGCAAAGCCCCTTTCCCCATAGGAATGAAGTCAAATGACGTGAATGGGTTCCAAAAAAAAGAAGATAATGTTGTACTTCAAGACAAGTAGCTCCATATTGTACCAAAACGGGTTCAAACTCAATAAAAAGCGGTCGCACTCGCAACAATGACAAAAACAGCTGTTGTGTTTGTGCTGCACAACAACAACAACAACAACAATCATTTTTTTTTATTCGCCTGGTCATGGGCGACATTTCCTTTTCAAATGCACCGCTCTCTAATTTTTCTAGAGAGCGACGGGACGAGCTGGAGTCGGATTGGCCGATTAGACGGCGCGTGGGCTTTGGAGTGTCGGTAGTGGTCTACGGCGGCTCCCCGTGAGTATTCGGATTATGCGATAGTGGTTTTGATGCTTTCAAAAGTCAAGGTGCCCCGGAAATCGGATGACGTCGGCGTCTCTGACGTGGGCAAGCAGATGCAAGACTTTGACTTTGGATTGCTTTGGACAAAAAGTAGCTAGTCTGCCGTCCGTGTTGTGGAGGCTCCAGTGTTTGCGGCCAGTGTTTGCGGTCGAAACAAGCGCGGGCCGAACGCTCCTCGTTTTGTCAACACAATTAAAAGGGGAACTTTCTTTCTGACCTCATCACTAGCCGCAATGCCTGTTAGTATGTTTTTGATGCATTTTTATCATTTATTAATATGCCAGCTTGTCCACAAACGAGAGACGCGAGTCCTTTGGACCCACAGGTAGCCACGGCTAACAATGTAAATATTCACATTAAAAAAAAAAATCTACATAACATAGCACTGTAGGGTGTCGCGTGTGACGTTAGCGTCGATAGTATGTTGTTAGCACTTTAGCAGTTGCTGAATGACATCACACAGGAAGCACTTTGCATGGCCTCAGACTAAACTCACTGCAAAATAATCCAAAAATAAATATTGTTGTTCCTATGGACCAACACACCAGCAGCATCTCAAGGCAAAGACAGGAACTGCATTCATATTGTCTGCTGCTGTCATTATGACTAATTGAAAGGGCTTCGGAGTTTTTCTTTTTTTTTTTTAATCATTCTTTACTCAATGTATTTTGAATTCCACGATGATCATGCACTGATGTGATTCTAATGTGTTTGTTACCGTTTTCGTTGCGCTTCTATATCTTGAATGTTATTCATGGAGAGTTTTTTCGGAGCCTTTTGGGGGGCTTGTAACGGATTTAGATATTTACATGTAAAAAGCGCTCCTAATTAGGAAAAGTTCACGTTACGAAACGACTTCCGGAACTAGTTAATTTTCTAAGAACAATGATGCAATTGTTGACTTCCGTAGAAGCTGATTTGATGTGGCGAATGGGGACGCATGACTGCATGGGGCGTGGCCTCTTTGGCAGCTTTACAGCTTGTAGTCATTCGCCAATGCAAATTTCGCATTTATACGTTTCGCACACGAGGGAGCCTAACGCTGTACAACTTTGGGAAGAACTTGCGTGTGAAGGCGTAGGGCTGGAAGACGCGTCGGATGAATTGGAACGAGATGAGCTGATGCGGAATGGTGTTGGGACGGATCCCCGAGGCCCAACCGATGAGCTAAAGGTCGCGGACGTGAAACGCAAAGCTTTGAATGTCAAATCTCCCAATGGAAAATGGGGAAGATGGTAAATACATGAAATACCAAAAAAGGAAGCCCCCCCCCCGCCCCCTCACACGAACGGTTGGAATGATGAGATTGGAATTGAGCCGAAATGCGCTGGACAAAAAAGGCAGGATGAAAAAAAGAACTCGTATCAAGCTACTAGTTTCAGTCTGTGGCAACGCTGGTTTTCTTAGCCTCCCTATGAGCATCTCCACTACGATTTAGCACTCGGCCAGCAGACTCGTGTGCCACGCTGCTATTTTTTGTAAGCGTTGGAAGAAGAAGCTGAAATTTCACCCAGCTGTACCGTCGTGACAACACGACTGGACCAGCATTTGGTTCTCGCGCCATACTTGGCTAAAATCCTGCCGGCGCCATGTAGAAGGAAATGACCCAAAATGGTCAAAGTACTGCCCTGGCCGGGCTAAGAAAAATAAATATTATTTCCAAAAGTCATGTGACGCGGCAAGTAAAGTGGCTGGACGGGGAAGGCCCGGTACAGGTTGCTGATTTGATGGGATACAAAAATGAATAATATCCAAAAGACGTGCTGGAAACACAACTTTTGTCCTCTTTTTCTTTTTTGCTGACTTGGTTTTCCATTAGGTGGAACAAAACAAGGAAGTGTTGTAATGTGAGAGCAGGATGAAGGAGGCGGAGCCACCAGCAGGTCAGACACCCCCCCCCACACACACACACACACACACACACACACACAGAGGCAGTCGGCTGGTGCACACAATGGAATTCGGCAGCGCGGCAGTGTGCTAGTGCGAGCACATTGCAGGTGAGTCACGTTTGGGTTTTTTTTTTTCCTTTGTGTGTGCGCATTTGCGACCGATCGGGTGCGAAGCCGGGAGCTCGAAGCGCGCCCAGGAGGAAGGAAGGGGAGCCGGGGTACGTTTGGAATGCGGCCGCCTCGGCAGGTCGGTGCTTGAGACGGCCCAGCCGTCACGCGATCGATCTCACGGCTCCCTTTTCTCACCTCGCCGTAGTCTGGCGTCTTCAATTTCTCACCTCGGTTTATCGAGTCTCTCAGGAGTCCCGGACCGGAGTCTCACGTTTTGGACACTTTGCCCTCCGGCTCCCAACGCTTGGGTCTCCGGTTCAGGACTTTGTCTCGCGCACGTCGTCTTCAAATTGTCATGCGGCTCTGTTTCATTTCTCACGAGTCTTTCTCGGACTCCGCCTTTTGGACGCTCGGGTCCCGAGCCCGGTATTTTGTGATTTCTGGCGTACCTTGTCTTGGGTTTCTTTCGAACCTTTTTTCATCCATTCCATCGTATGCGTAAAGTATGTGTTCAACGCCTCGCGCGCTTTGTCTTTCACGGACTTTTGTTTGAGTCTCATGCGCTCTGCGTGGGTTTCGCCGCGTTCCGAAGACCCTTTGGACAAGACGTCGTACGCCGTTGTCCTCAGTATACCGCAGACCGCTCTTCCGGTCCTCTTTCCTCGATATCTCATGCACCGCGCTCTTGAATACCTCGCACGCGTTGTCTTCGGTCCCTCTCGGTCGGTCGAACGTTTAAGTCCGGTTTCTCATGTGTTCGTCCGACGCTTTGGTCTCTTTGAGCCCGGGATCGCATGTTTCTTTGCGTCTCAACTTCCCGATGGTCTTCGGCCGCGGTCTCTCACGGACCGCGTGAGCTCATTGTTCTTCGACGTCTCACGGACTGACCGTCGCCAGTCTCTCGTAGCCTCCGGCCCCGCGTCTCGGGCACTTTATTCTTCAGAGGCTTTGGTCCACTTATTTGAATGCTTTGCTCATTTTCATAGTCTGTTTTGCGTCTCATTTTAGCGTCTCCTCCCGCGGAGTGTGGAGATGTCATTTTCTCGCGCGCTGCGTCTTTTTTCCTTGTGGAGGTTTTGAAAGGACTAGCCGTGTTAGTAGTTTATCAAACAGGATGCTGCGCAAGTTGCTACTTCCCTCGCTCGCCCCTCCCTCCCTCCCTCCCTCACTCGCTTCCCCGCTAAAATGACAGCAGGCGAATGGCATGATGAAAAGCACATTTGCATTACGTAACCAGCACAAGCCATCCATTCAAAAGCGGCCCTCAAGGAGTTCCGCCTGCTTTTTGCCTTCTCCGGGTTATTGGAAACAGAAATGAAGGCATTAAACAAAGTCGTAAAAACGGCTTCAACGACGTCGCGCTTGATTTGTACCTTGTGTAAATTCATCCAAACTCAAGCAGCAGCAGGCCAGCTCCTAGGAACGCTCGCACTGTGCGTGCGTCACAGCGGGAAGTGGCTGGTGTCATCATGCCGGACAGGCCGAACGTGCGCGTGTGTGTGCATGCGTGTGTGTGTGTGTTTAACGGCAGGAAGTGGCCAATTTCATCATCGCAAAAAGTGTGTAATGGAGTAGTGGATGTACATACGATATAAACTACGTATCTACCTTTATATCTGTATTTGTGTGTGTTGTTGGTGCCGCGTCCATTTGTTTTGTCCCCTATGCGTCTATAGTTGCATATGCGTGTTTTTGTTTCCCTTTGAATGCAGCGCGTGTTTTGAGGGAAAGGTCACAGGACACAAAAATGCGGGCGCTTTTCAGGTCGCGCGACTGGCAAGTGAAGACGGGTCACCCCAAGGTCATCGCCGCCGACGGCCAATCGGAGGTGAGCTTCGTGCCAAGTTGTTTCCGGATCCCGCCGGGCGGTATCCCGCCGTGACCGGCCGCCGCGGTTTTGGTGCGGCGGGCAGATGACCGACGAGGACAGCGGCTCGTCGGCCTCCCGCACGGAGGACGACGACGAGCCGGAGGAGGACGGGGACGGCGGGAGCGCGGCGGCCGCGGGCCGGGCGCCCAACGCCACCCTGTCGGGCGTGTCGTCCACGCTGCGCGCCGTCATCCGCATCAAGCAGAAGTACCGGGCCCTGAAGAAGCGGCGGCAGGAGATGGCGCTGGCCACGGAGGGCCCGCCGGGGGCCCCGGCCCGCACCAGCCCCAAGATCTTCACCTTCGACGGCGTCCCCGCCCCGGCGTCCTGCGCGCCGCACGCGCACAGGAAGAAGAAGAAGAGGAAGAGGAGGGTGCTGTTCCCCAACAGGAGGCGGCGGAAAGTTCCCGGGCAGGAGCACAGCCCCGCCCAGTTTTGCCTCTACCTGCTCAGCGCCATACTCTTCGCGCAGGTAAGCGCTCGCGCAAACGCCGGAGGGGGGCGGGGCTTCCGCGGCCCCCCGACGCTAACGGCGAGGCGTCCGTCGACGCGGCCAGGTGTACAACGCCATCGAGAACCTGGACGACCACGTGATCCGCTACGACCTGGAGGGCCTGGAGAAGACGCTGCGCAGGGAGGTGTTTGGCCAGCGGGGGGCGGTGGAGGCGCTCATGTGGCACCTGAAGGACTTCCTGTCCACCTACGTGCACAAGCGGCCCCTGGTGGTGTCCCTGCACGGGCCCAGCGGGGTGGGCAAGAGCCACCTGGGCCGCCTCCTGGCCGGACACTTCCGCTCGGTGCTGGGCGAGCCCCTGGTGCTCCAGTACTTTGCGCTGCACCGCTGCCCCCCGGAGGCGGACGCCCCGCGCTGCGCCCGGCAGCTGCTGGCCGCCGTGTCCGAGGCGGCCGAGCTGGGCGAGCGGCAGGAGAAGATCCCGCTCTTCGTGCTGGACGAGGCCGAGCACATGCGCGGCCCCGTGCTGGACGCCCTGCTGGAGCTGCTGGGCCCGGCGCAGCCCAACCACTTGCTCAACGCCGTCTACGTGGTCCTCAGCAACCTGGGCCACGAGCGCATCACCGAGCACCTGCTGCGCAACGCCTCGGCCCAGGGCGGGCGGCCGGCGCGGGACCTGGCGCCCGCGCTGCGCCGCCACCTGGAGGCCCGCCACCCCTTCTGGGCCCGGGTCCACGTGGTGCCGCTGGGCCTCCTGGAGAGGAGTCACGTGACCGAGTGCTTTTCGGACGAGATGAGCCGAGAGGGCTTCTACCCGGACCGCGCCCACGTGGAGCGGCTGGCCGCCGAGATCCAGTACTACCCCGCCGCGGGGGGGCGGGAGTATTCGCTCACCGGGTGCAAGCAGGTGGTGGCCAAGGTCAATCTGCTCTGAGCCGGCGGGAGGGGACGATGACGGGACGGGACGGGACGGGGCGGGAAAGCCGGACGTGACAGCGGGACGGGATTGGGAAGCTGGACCGCCAAAGAGACATGGCAGAGCAGGAGAGGGACGGCGGAGCGATAAGAGGGTTCGGCACCGCGGGAGAAGATACGAGATGACGGACTATATAGGACAGGGACGCTCGATCGCAAAAGGAAGGGGCCACATCGTGCTACATTAGCAGCTAGCTCAGCAGCCCTTTTTCATTGCCTTAGTCGCACCCGTAGAAGTGACGAGCTACAAATTCCTTTTCCGGCATTAAACATTTTTTTTTGGACAACATGAACGGCCGTCCAATTGAAATCATTTATTATTAAAACTGCCAATCTAAAAGACGAAAACGAGGCCTTCAAAACCGAAAGACACAAAATAATACAAGAATTCCGCCTTCAGCTTTTTCAAGCTCACAAGAACCCTCAAAGCCTTTAGAAAGAACCCAAAGGAGCGTTTCCCTTTTAAATAGATTTAATAATAGTTGTGACATGGAAAAATGAGGTCTAAGTGACAATGGCAACACACACACACACACACACACACACACACAAAAGCGGTGTTTGGAGGATGGTGAAACATTTTTGCAAAACATAGGCGTGGTTTTGACCAGGTGAAAACAACGGGGTAGAAAAGCCAACTGGGCTGCTGAGGAATGAAAACAAGCACGGGTCTTCGCCTAGCGTTTGATTCTACGTCTGGTTGTCACGGCAACCCTCCACAGGAAGCGACCTCTCTCACACACGCGCACACGGTCAGTCGCACAATGGTCAGCGAGGAGCCAGCGGCGGCAGCGCGCGCTCGCTCGCTCGCTCGTCTTCTTACATGCCGGCGTGATTGGCGGGGGGTGCGGGGGGAGGGGCTACTTGACGGCGCTCCTTTTCTTCTCCTACGCCTCCAGCTCGAAGCCCATGCCCACCTTGTGACCGCCGGCGTTGAAGTTCTTTCCGTCGATGAGCGCCGACAGCGTGACCTTGACGCCTGGCGGGCGGGACGCCGCGAAACTCGAGTGGGCTGAGCGGTTCTTGGCTTTTCCCGCCGCCCGGCCGCCTTTGCTACTCACCCGGTCGGAGGCTCTGGGTGTATCCCACGCCGATCAGACTGGCGTTGTTGACTTTGGCCTGCGCGCCCGGCCGCACGTTAGCGCCGAGGAAATGGCGGGCGCGAAATGCGCGCGTAGGCGAGGCGCCGACTTACGGACACTGACGTGTCGGCGTCCACTTTGTACTTGGCGGCGATGCCGAAGCGGGTGTTGTTGCTGCCGGCGGTCCAGGCCAAGGTGACGGCCGTCTCCAGCGCCTCGTTGACCTTCTGGTAGACGGAGCCGCCGAACTCGGTGCCGTCGTTCCTGCGAGCGCAAAGGTTGGCGACGAGCCCTCCGCCGGGCCGCGACGCGCTCGGCCCGGCGCCGGGCCTTCTCCCGACCCCGAACGCATGGCGACGGCGCGGCGCCTTCCGACGTCGCGCGGGGCTACCGTACGCTTTGACGTCCTGCGGTGCCGAGGCGCAAAGGGGCGGGGCCACTCACACGTTGGTGTGCAGCTGGAAGTCTCCGGCCCGGTAGCCCAGGGCGAAATTCTTCTGGGCCAGCTTGGACTTGGCCGTGTCGAAGGCCATCTGGTAGCCCAGCAGCCAGCCCTCGTAGCCCAGCACGGCGGCGGCGTGCACCACGGGGCCCTCCGGGTCCACGTCGCAGCCCAGGTTGACGTAGTCGCGCTTGTAGCCCGTCTTCAGCTTGCCGCTCTTCTTGCTGCCGCGCGCGCCGAGTCAGGGCCGCCCGCCGGCTTTTCAAGTTGCGGGGCGGCGGCGGCGGCGGCGGCGTCACTCACCCCGTGTTGGGAACGAAGGAGGTGTCCAACGCCAGCTTGAGGCCCGGAGTCAGCTGCGGGCGAGAGCGGCTCGGTCGGGGCGGGCGCCCGAGGCGCGTGCGGGCGAGGGGGCGGGGCTAACCTGGTCCTCCAGCGTGACCTCGGTGACCAGCGTGTTGTCCGTGTTCCACTTCTGGTTGACGCTCAGGCCCAGCTCCTTCATCTTGTACTTGGTCTCCAGGCCGCCCGCCGCCTTGCCCGTGTCCGTGTTGCTGGAGCCCGACGTGTTGAATTCCTGCGCCGCACAAAGCTATCACGCCTTGCGCCATTGCGCGCCTTACGCAAGGCCGCGCCGTGCCTGAGCGCTCGCCGGCGAAATGAAAAGATGTGAAACACAAAGACGCTGCCGGCCGGGGCTTCGGCTTACTCAGGCGGAGAGCGCGTTCGGGCCAAGGTCCTTTTTTAACCCCTTGTGCCATATTTTGGTCATCTTCTTCCACCTCCTCCTCCCGGTATTTTATCCGAGCGACGGCGCAGTCGACCAAGTGGTCGTGCCATTTGGAACTTTGGCTTCTTGTCACCGTCCGGGTGAAATTTCAGCTCCCTCCCTTCTCCTTTCAATGCTTTCCCGGTGACGCAAAACGCCCGTTAAGATCAAAGGATCGGATTTTTGGTACTTTAAGAATTCCAAACATTACGTTCAAGGTACTTTAGTGTTTCCATTTTGTTTTTCACGTCTTTGTTTAAAGAGGAGCTAAAACTGGGGTGTCAAACATTCGGCTCGCGGGCCAATCCTGGCCCGCCGACGGGACGACTCCGGCCCACAAAATGACTGTCATGTAAACTATGAAACCGAGCTGATTTTTTTTCACTAGATAAAAAACGTGAAATGTTCTATTATTAATAGTAACGCTGATTTTTACGATTAAACATGCTGTAAAAAAAAAAGCTGAACTTGTGGTTTTAAAGTGATATAAATGTATTGGTCCGGCCCACTTGGGAACAGCTCAAACCAGTTTGACACCCCTGATCCAAACCCTAGCGTTATCTAGGTCGGTACTACTCAATCATTCGGTAATTGCACAAAAAAAAAAGCGGTACGAAACATCTCCGGGCGCAAACGTGACGCCATCTGGAGTACGTTCTCCCGAACGCCGTTATCGTTTCTTCCGGCCCACGACGTGAGGACAAACGACCACGATGGACTCGACGCTCAGATGAGGACACGATGGAACGAAGCAAAAAGAATAAAACGACGGCGAAGATGACGACGAAGGTCTGGCGGCGGTCTTACCATCTGCGCCGCGCGTCCGTGATGGTTGTGGAAGGGGGCGGAGTCAAGGAGAGGGATTGGGGGTGGGGTCAAAGCGTATACTCGTTATCGGACATGTCGATGGGCGGAGTCACTTGTTAGGATGCTCTGAAGAAAGAAAGAAAAAAAAGGAGGAGGAGGAGGAGGAGGAGATGCTCACCACGCCACTTTGAGACTTGGTCTTCAGGTCCAGCTTGACCAGTCCGAAGCCTGCACAAAGGGACAACAGCTTGTTTTAGCATAGCATGGGAGAACAATAAGTGGGTCACCTTGACCCGGGCGCTAGATTTAGTCGGCGGCGTCGCAAAACTTTGATGGACTCACCGTAGCCTTTGCTGAAGACGTCCTTGGCGGCTTTGCCCAGGTCGGCGTACGAGGGTGGCACGGCCATCATGCTGCCGAGGCCAAAAGAAAAAAGAAAGGCGCCTCTCTTAGGCCACCCGTCGCACTTTGAACAAACGGCCGATGCGGCGGCTTTCTGTCCCCGCGGACAAAGGACACAAAGGGACAAAAGGGCGCCGGGGGCGCCCGGCCTCCGATCGCCGCTGTGAAAATCGCCGGGCCGAAGAGGCACGAATAAAGCCGGGATTAAACGACGCGGGGCTCCCCGTCATGATAGAATTGCGGCCGGCCAAATCTCCGAAGGCCTCGCGCGACCGACCGACCGAGTGAGTGAGTGAGTGAGTGAGCCGGAAGCCGACGGCGAGCCGCTCACCGATCCAAACGGGCGTCGGCGGAGCCGGCAAAGTCCTGGCGGTGGCTGCTCGCGCGAGGATGCTGAGCGGATTGACGGCTCGCTAGCTTCTTCTCTCCGCAGCAGGACCGGGGGCACTGTCAAGGAGACGTACCGCGCGTGCGCCGCAGCTATGCCCTTTCGGTATCCAAGAGCAACCGCCGAGGCCAAGAGCGAAATCGTCCTCGTTTGCGGAAGTTACGTTTGGGCTAACGCGTGGAGACGTACTGCGCGTGCGCCGCGGCGATTCTTCCAAACGCCCTTATTCTGTTTATACACTTCTTAAGCTTTCTGTTTCATTTCTGGCACCGCGTCAACATGTGTTGTACATTCGTATGTTCGGTTGACATTAAAAGTGTAATCTGTTAACTAAACTTATAATTAAAAAAAAAAAAACAAGCTTGGAGTAACTGCCGAGGGGGCGCACTGCGCATGCGCCGCAGAGATGGCCATTTAAACCCAAAGAGTAACCGTCAAAAGCAAGAGCGAAATCGCCTCCGTGCGTGAAAAGCCGCCAACGGAAGTATGTTCGTTTAGCTTGACAAGATAAGAGCGATATCCTCGTTTCTAGCATGCTAGCCAAGTAACTACTTTACTTCACACGTTGAGACATTCGCTTGAGGGTCCGCTAATATTGCGGTTGTACTCTGAAGTGATGTATGGCTGCTTGCGTGATTATGTGGCAACACCCGAAGCTCAAAATGCAACGATAACAAAAAAAAAAAGTTATGTATAATAATACGTACACACACTATGTACCGTGATGCTTCGATTATACTTGTTTTTTTAATGGTCGATTGTCGGTGTGTGTTGCGTTCATGTCCCAGTGCGTGGCCCCTTAAATGTCAGCGGCCACATCAAAATTAAAAAAGGTGGGGTGCAACGGGTGTCCCCCGCCCCGCCCCGCCCCGCAGGAAAGTCTGACTCGACGTTTGCCTGTGCAGAGGAAAAGTTTGGACTGTCAAAAGGGAGTCGAGAGCGAGTCCCGAGTCCAATGTTCGCACTTTGGACCGAGCCCGGTACACAAAGCCGCAGCCGGGGCCGCGTGAGGCGTGGTCCCACGGCGGCGCAGTGAGCTCGCATCGAAGCCCGGGGGGACGCCGAGAGTCATGTCCGGACAGCCGAGCTTCGTCAATCCCTTCCGCGGCCGGCCGGCCAGCCCGGCCGCCGCCGCCGCCGCCGCCGCAGCCTCTGGAGGGAAAGCCAAGCTGACCCACCCCGGCAAAGCCATCCTGGCGGGTAAGAGTTCGCCCGGGGCGGCTTGACTGCTTGCGCGTTGGCTCGCAAAGTTGCAAAACCTTGCAGACGAAACAACACTTGCGGAGTTTGAATTTGATTGCACACGATTCTTTAAACGTGCTTCGTTTGCGCCAAATATCACAAGCTCATTTGTTCGGATATCGAACCAACTTCTATCAAATTGGATCAGATTTTCCCTTTACAGTCAGTCGAAATGAAGTTCTGCTGCGGAAAGAACGCAATTTAATTTCGTCAGCTGCGTGTCCAACTATCACTGTCAATGTTTAATGTCGATATTTTGCAAAAAATGTTTGCTTTTCATTTGAGTAGCCAAAGGATCCCAATCATTCTGTAGGAAAACATGTGTCGTGTGTCTTCCAAGCCACCAGGTGGCAATGATGCGAAAGAAGGTACGTCAGTAGGTCTTGGAAGGAAAGTCTTGATTCACGTTTTTCCTTTAATAGTTCCTTTAATAGTTTAACAAATATTATAGACGTAAATGTGTATATATATATATATATATATATATATATATATATATATATATATATATATATATATATATATATATATATATATATATATTAATGATATATATATATATTAATGATATATAGCTCCAATATTATCTGCTAGCTTATTATTAAAGGACGTTTTACATTGAAAAATAAAAGCCTCATTTTTTTTATAACATGATTATTGTTATTTTATTTTCTTCTATGTTGCATTTGTACTATATGTGATTTATTTTTAACTAAACCTTCATTTGTATGAATTTGTGAAGGCTTCGGTCGTTGTTTTGAGACCGCGAACAGCGGCGCAAAGTCCAAAAGTTCTTCTTGCTTCTTGCGTATTTGGACTGCGTGACCTTTGCGCTGTGTGCCGAGAGGCCCCTGGACACACACGCGCGTAATGACGAAGCACAATAGCCCGATAGATAGCGCGGCGGCACTGGGGTTTGTGTAGCAGCGGGCGTGCCGAAGGCAACCCGAATCACGCCGGGGCCTAAAAACAAGCCTGTCTTTCAAAGATCTCCTCAAAATGTCCAAACTTGAGACAAAATGGTCTCTCTGGCGTCTTTTCAGGCGTTTCGGCCATTTCGTATGGTTTTGGCAGCCGGCCCAAGGCGCAAGTATTAGTACAGTGGTTCTCAAAGGAGGTAACCCCTGAAAGTTCACCGAGACGCTTCGGGGGGTACGTTGTGACAGAAACAGGACGCTTCCTTTCAAATGAAGAGAAAATGAATTAGAACAGGAGGCAACGTAGTGTTCAAGTGACTGGGAACGTCGCCTGCCTTCGTTTTGTTATGTTTTAATCCAATTTCATGCTTGTTAATGCTGTGACAGGAATAGGACTATTTCATTTTCAAATTAAGAGCAAATCAGTTGGAACATAAATCAACTTAATGTTCCAGCGACTCAGAACGTTGCATGTCTTCATTTTGTTACATTTTAATCTAATTTCATGCTTTTTAATGCTGTGAAATGAGCAGGACATTTTTCCAAAGGAAACGACAGAACATGAAGCGTGCTTTTTGGTGATTAGGGGATACTTGAATGAAAAATATTTCACATAAAAAAAAAAAAGGGAGAATCACTGTACAGTACTAGTTGGCTCCTTTTCCGTGGGGGGCGGAGCGTGAAAGCTCCGCCCTTGTGGGAAACGGCGCCGGGGGGCGCGCCTTCAGGCCACCGCGCTGCCAGCGGATTCAGCCAATCGGTTGCGGGCGAGATAGCGCGTGAAGGTGGAGCCCAGCCGCTTCAAAAATCTCTAAATGGTCCGAGGACTTGTGGATGGATGCGGGTACCCGCCCCTTTCTTGCGCTTTTTCCCCGTTTTTTCCCAAACGCCTCCGAGCAAGCCTTCAAAAATGTTCGCGATTACTAACGAGTCCCTCCCGCGAATGAAAAGTAGGGCTGTGGGCTATTTTTTTTTTGAAAAGCCCTCTAAAAACAGTCAAGTTATTCCCCCCAAAAAAGTGATATATGAATGAATATGAAAAAGGTTCATTTTTATCTTAAAATCACGATCGAAAGGATCGGCATAAGTTGTAATCAATGATATTTGATGCCGATAATATTATTATATAAAGAGTCAAGTTAGAGCAGACTTAAAAAAATGAGGCGGTGCCCGGCAGGCGGCATCGCGGGCGGCATCGAGATCTGCATCACCTTCCCCACGGAGTACGTCAAGACGCAGCTGCAGCTGGACGAGAAGGCCAACCCGCCCAAGTACAAGGGCATCGGTGAGCGCCCCAACCCCCCGGCCGGCCGCCCGCCCGCCCGCGCCCCGCCCAACGCGCCTCTTCCCCACAGGCGACTGCGTCAAGCAGACGGTGAGCGGGCACGGCGTGCGGGGGCTGTACCGCGGACTCAGCTCGCTGCTCTACGGATCCATCCCCAAAGCCGCCGTCAGGTCCTTGCACCTTCGCGCTCCTTCCTTGCTTGGCCTTCTTTTCTTGACTTCCTTTTTCCTCTTTGGTTTTTCATAATTATGCCCGGATTAAAATCCAGGCCTGCCATCTTTTGCCAAGGGGCTTTCACGTTCCAATCAATGTACTCTTAATTTGAGAAGAAAACGGACACGGCGGTGAACTATAAATACGAAAGGCAGCTATCTTATAATAGCGTGGGA
This sequence comes from Hippichthys cyanospilos, assembly GCF_059441005.1. Taxonomy (NCBI): domain Eukaryota; kingdom Metazoa; phylum Chordata; class Actinopteri; order Syngnathiformes; family Syngnathidae; genus Hippichthys; species Hippichthys cyanospilos. Next base: position 18,987,084 of record NC_142383.1, on the reverse strand, counting down.
CATTAAAAACAAAACGTCGGCTTGATTGGCGTTTTCTTGGACCGAGGCAGATTCGGCGTCTTCGAGTTCCTCAGCAACAAGATGCGCGACGAGCGCGGCAAGCTGGACAGCAAGCGCGGCTTCCTGTGCGGCCTGGGCGCCGGCGTGGCCGAGGCCGTCCTGGTGGTCTGCCCCATGGAGACCGTCAAGGTGGGTCCGTCTCGCGGCCCCGCCCCCGCCCCGCCCTCGCCGCCTGACCGGCCGACTGCGTTTCAGGTGAAATTCATCCACGACCAGACGTCGGCCGATCCCAAGTACAAGGGCTTCTTTCACGGCGTGCGCGAGATCGTCAGAACTCAAGGTCGGGGTTAGAAATAATACAATTCACCCGGACCCAAAAAAAAAAAAAGAGGTGTGTTGAGGCGGGGCCACCGAAATGTTTGCAGGACTGCGGGGAACGTACCAAGGTTTGACGGCCACCGTGCTCAAGCAAGGCTCCAACCAGGCCATCCGCTTCTACGTCATGACCTCGCTGAGGAACTGGTACAAAGGTCAGCGCTCGCCCGCGTCGGCCAAAAATTGAACGCGAGGGAGGGAACGCCCGGATCGACGGTCAGCATTTAATATGCAAAACATAAGGAAGGAAGACAAGAGACGTGTAGTCTTTTTACTCGCGAGGAGGTCGGACAGAGACTCGCGTCACCGCGGCCCTCCTTCCGTTCTTCATTTGCAACGTCACAATCGGCTCGCGTTAGCGGGTGACGTAGGTGCGCTTCGATACGCTATCGGTTCATGCCATCACCGCTAACTTCTTTGCCGGACGGGTCACGACCGACCTCACACCGTACGTTGCGTGATATCCTCGCCGTTGCCGTTCTTGCGTTTGCTGCCCGACAACTTGCGGCGAAATATCCTCGGCTTTTAGGGTAAAAAGCGCCGCAGTTGGCAGGCTACCGTCATTAGCTCGCCTATGCTTTTTTTGCATTCTTTGTTAGCATTAAGCTAAAGGGCGTTTCGGGTGTCGCGGCCCAACGACCGAATAGCGTTTTTGTTTGCCTTCCTGACGCTCAAGGGGACAACGCCGACAAAGCCATCAACCCGCTGGTGACGGGACTGTTCGGAGCGGTCGCCGGAGCGGTCAGCGTGTTCGGAAACACGCCGTTGGACGTGGTCAAAACCCGAATGCAGGTGGGCTGATTCGTTCGGCCGCTCGGCGGGAAGGCAACGGGCGTCCTTTTGTCCCCAGGGTCTGGAGGCGCACAAGTACAAAGGCACGCTGGACTGCGCCGTCAAGATCATGAAGCACGAGGGGCCCAGGGCGTAAGTCTGGCTCTCGCTCGCCACAAACGCCCGTGCTACTCGTGCTACTCATGCTAATGCTAGCTGACCTAAAGAAGAATGAGTTGACACTCATTTCCTGTCATTTATCATTTATTTGGACTTGAATTGAAGGTTTCATTTGACAAGGTAAGCGTTTTCCCGCAGGTTCTACAAAGGGACGGTACCTCGTCTGGGTCGGGTGTGCATGGACGTGGCCATCGTCTTCATCATCTACGAGGAGGTGGTGAAGGTCCTCAACATGGTTTGGAAGACGGACTGAGGCGGACGGGAGCGTCCCCGGCCGAAAAAAGTGAGGCCGGGCTTTTGGCCTTTCCTTCCAGCTGACCGCGATGAAGCCTGGCTGGCGGTGGAAACGCCGCCGCCGCCGCCGCCGCCGCTTTCTCTTCGTTCCAGAAATGACCAAGGAATCTTACTTGAAATTTGCAAATTTACTTCTGTGATAATTCCAGAGATTTTCTTTCGCAATGAGATGTTATCCAGCGCTTATTAGCCGTAGTTGTAGTTTTGCCTCTGATTTTTGAAAGAGGAATTCCACTGCTAGTGCCTTGTACGCCATTCCACATAAGCCGGGCGCTTTGAAGACTTGGTAGCGGATGTCTCGGATGCTACTGCTGGCTTTTTCTTCCGGCGTGTCCGATGTGCCATATGACAGTTTACGATCATCTCGCCGCCAGGCCGGCCTTCATGCACACGCCTTAATCCTCATGTATGGATTCCGTAGGGGTTTTGCAACATTTTGGCTCCGGGGACCCCAACAGGAAGCACTCGTATTATCCGAAAAGGGCTGCTAATTAAAAACGATTCGCGTGTCTTCCCCAAAGTGCCGCAGGCCTGAAGAAGCAAATTGTCAGAATCCTCCAAGTTGCCATAGTCACAGTTCGCAAAAGTTTAACGTTTAGTTTTTTCAAAAGTACAATGAACACAGACATACTGTATTTGCTGTTCAGAGTTATAAAATTCTAACAGATTTTGCGAGCTTATTTGTTTTTGTCCTCAAAACACTAAAAAGATTGATTTGACGTCATCTTGTGGCACTTTGGGGGGGAAATGTTAGCTAAATAAATAATATTTTTATATAACCTCTTAATAAAGTGCCAAAACAATAAGACAGTAACATTGTAATTCATATGTTTAAGTAACAAATAGCCCTTTGCGGATGAACATTTCTGAGAATTGACGAATATATGAAATAATGCCTTTTAGTAAACGCCAGTTCTCAAATGTAGTTGTGTAGTTTTTTTTAAAGATACATTTATTGGAAATAATTTTGAAGACCCCCGAGTGTTCAGGAGCCCCCAGTTTGAGAGCCCTTATTAACAGATGCCGATATTGCTCATTCCCGTGCCTTAAGTCTTTTTCTTTCTTTCCATGTTACACTGTGAACGCTAAGAAATGAAAAATAAAACTTAACTGACTGCAAAGGTTTTTCGCGTGCGCGTGTGTGTTTGTGTGTGTTTTCTGCGTGACCTTGCCCCGCGCTTTGTGGGGCTGCTCGCTCGCCGTAGTTGTCATTTTGTTTGGGCCGAGAAGCGAAGATGCCGCCGCCGCTTCCGCCGCTGGCGTAAACCGGAGAATCGCAACCATGGCTCTCCGCGGGGAGGGCAGCCGGGGCTTCTACTTCAACACCGTCCTGTCGCTGGCTCGCTCGCTGGCGGCCCACCGCCAGGCGCCGCTGGACAAGGTGAGCGCCCCGGTTAGCTTCCGTGCTAACCGAGGCGGCTAAAGCTAGCTCCGGGCACCCTAAAGACGTCAAATCCCGTCCTCGCCGTGACGTCACTTTGACGTCGATATCGATTGGAGATCCGTTAGGTCGCGAACGACGCTTTATAGGTGTACACGTTTCATCTCTTAAATATTGGCAGCGCTCGAATTTTTGCACAAACAAGTCAGATTCTTTCCGTGTCACTTTTTGAAGCGCCTCCCGAGCGAGCCTCTCAGAATGGCTTGTAAAAGAAAATACATACTGTGGTCCCTCGCAATAACGCGCTTTACTTTTCACGGCCTTGTCGTTTCACGGATTTGTTTATGTTACGTTAATTCAATGCTGGATTATGGTTAATGTGGTTGATATTTGGTTAAGTTTGACGATCTGTGAAATACACGTCAGTTACTGTTATTAAGTATGATTATTATTCATTTCTTATGTGTCCAATCTACGAAGGCTTGATCTTAAATGAGAGACAAATGTGAGAAAATGTTAGTTCCTGTCTGAGAAAAGTGTATAAAGTGTGTTGTGAGCCCTAAAAAATGTATCGTAATTGCAATAAATGAAGATAAAGACACACTGTATCAAAAAGACACTCATGAAAATAGGAAATATCCAAGATCGCTCGATAACCAAATTCTTTCGAAAATCTTGCGAAGGTTAGAGTTGTGAGAGTTTTTCACCATACTGCTGAAAAAATGATGAAGCTATGGACAGCGTAACATTTTGTATTTTTCCGTCCTTTCAGGTGCAGAAGCTGCAATGCATGTGTCCCGTGGACGTGAGGGGCGTGTTCCAGCTGGACGAGAGACGGCGGGACGCCGTGCTGGCGCTGGGCATCTTCCTGGTGGAGTCGCACCTGCAGGTGAGCCGCGCCGCCGCCGGCTTGGCCGGAGTCTGACGGCGTCCCCGCCGTTGCAGCACAAAGACAGCATCGCGCCGTACCTTCTGGGCCTGCTCAAAGGACTGCCCCGGGTCCAGTGGATCGAGGAGAACTCTGAACGCGGGGGAGCGGGTAAAGCGGCCGCGCGGACGCAAAGAAGGCGGCGCCTTGACGCCCGTCTCCCCGCAGGGACGCTTCCCGCGGCCGAGAATTTCAGCTTCTGCCTGGTCACGCTGCTGTCGGACGTGGCGCAGCGAGACGAAGAGCTGCGTGGACAGGTGCGTCTTGGTCTGTGCTCCTGCGGCGCGGCTGTCCGCGAGGGTGTCTTTGTGTTGACGTTTGTGCCTCTGCCCATGCGTATGTCTGCGTGTAGGTGTGTTTGTGTGCGCGTCTGCCCTTGAGCCCTGGCTTCCCATGTCCACGTTTGTGTTTGTTGGGGTTTTCTTTGTCTTTCTGTATCCACTTGACTGGCCATCTATTTCCCCATTTGTATGTTTGTGTATGAGGTTTTTTTTTTGTGCGCCCGTATGTCCACAGTACATGTGTTTGTATCTGTCCATGGCTTTGTGTGTGTATCCTGTTCACGAGTGTTTGTCCGTCCATGTCTGGCCAGTCGTGTTTTTGTGTATCTATCCGTGGGTTGTGGGTGTCCCCGTTTCCTCGTTTGTGTATATTTGTGCTGTTATTTACGCGTGTGTTTCTGTGTGTCGGTTGGTTTTTCCTTGTCCATGTAAAGCGTCTGTGTGTGTGCATGTCGGTGTTTGTATCCATGTGTGTCTGTGCGTGCGTCCAAGTGTTTCTGTGTCCACTTGAACTGTCCTTGAATGTGCTCGTGTGTTTGCGTGTGTGTGTGTGCATGTCGGTTTTTGCGTGTATTTCTTTTTTGTGTCCATATCCGTCAGTGTGTGATTTCTTGCGTTGATGTGTGTCAGTTTGTTTCTCTGGGTCCATGTTTTTGCGTTTGTTACTAGGGGTATGTGTTTTTTTGTCAAGCGTACTTCCGCGCGAGTCCTTTTGTGTGCATCTACATGTGCGTGCGCGCGCATCGCTGAGCGTCCACGTGTCACGTCAGATCCTGGAGAGCATCATGGACGTCATGCGGGCCCTGCAAGAGCTGTGCCAGAACCCCCAGTCGGACGACAAAGGTGCGGCCGGCGCTCGCAAATTTCCCGCCCGGCGTTTTTGCCGACGGCTCCGTCCGCTTTCAGGTCCCGGCTACGTGGATTACACGTGCCGCTACACGGTGCCCGCGCTGCTGGGCGCCGCGCGAGCCTTCGGCCGCTACAGCAACACGGACGAGGCGCTGCTGTCCAGGCTGTTCCCGCGGCCGGCGGCGCCGCCCGCCTCGGCGGCGGAGGACGCGGAGGCCGCGCGCCGACGCTCCTTCAACGACTTCCGCTCCATCCTGCCCAGCTCCTTCCTCACCGTCTGCCCGCCGGACACCCCGAGGGCCAAGAGCTCCTCCGCGTCTCAGCAGGTACAGAAGACAAAGACGGCGACGTTTCAGTGACGTTTCGCACGCTCGCCCGGACGACGAACCCGAGTAAGTCTTTGTCCGCAGGCCAGTCCCGAGAGGACGAGGCTGACCCCGAGCTCCCCGGCGGACCCCTCGGCGCCGTACTTTGAAGGTAAACGCCAAAACGCCCCCCCCCCCCCCCCCCCCCCCCGTGTGCGCCATTGACCAAAAGGGACCCTCCCGTCCAGGCTCCTACCTTCCCGACGGCAGCTCGGTGGACCCGGACTACTACTTCTCCACCATCAGCTCCAGCTTCTCCGTCTCGCCTCTCTTCACCGGCAGCAGCTGCGGAGAGTTTCACGTCCCCCTGGACACGCTCAGGCAGCTTCTCAACATGGTCCGCCAATGGCGCGCGCGCGCACTCGCCTGCATCGTCTTAATGCGTCTCCGTCATCAACAGGTGGAAGACATCGTCTCGGAGTCCTTTCTAAAGTCGCTGGATGAAACCTTGGCAGAGTTTTTGGAGGTAACACCAGGACACTGCAACCTCGCTCTCGGTGGGATTTTGGGACCAAAACAACACTGTGAAAGTTCCTACGTTTTCTCCGTTGAAAGTTTTCACAAGCTACCTACCTACCTACTGTACCTACTGGTAAAAATGGACACCCCGTCCGCTGCTTATTTATTCATTTGGGTTGGCCCTACTTACGAAGCCATTGCTGCCCTTAAATGGTTGGGGGAGACAAATGGCAACAATGTCAACAATCAGTTTGTGGTCGTGGGGGCTACGGGAGAGAGTCCTAGCGCTATCAGTCCGCGTGATCACCGCTAACTTATTTCCCAGGAATATAACGACTGACCTCATGCCGGTCCGCCCTTTGGTCACCAATATCCAACACAAAACTCATGCTACTTATATGGCAAAAAAAAAAAAACCACCTCAACACAATTCTATTCATCAATGTTTCAGACGCTTTCGAACTACTTTTTTTCTCATCATGAGAGTTGTTATAAAATCTACAGTATATTACTGTTTATGACAACGACTAAAAGATACAACTGCTTTTGTGTTTTATGAACTTGTCCACTTTTATTTGACCTAACAAGTATATAAAAATATGTTTTGTATATTATATATATATGTGTCTTCTTATATCCTTGCGCCGTCCTCCCAGTCCAATCCAGGTGCTCACGTGTACTACAAAACCTTCAGTGACCCGCTCTACGTGGCCATCTTCAAAATGCTCAGAGACACGCTATACAACCTGAAAGGTCAGTCCCGGTCCTCCGTCCTTTCTTTTCGTCATTTTTTTTGCATTCTCCTCGGCCTGACGCGCGTCCCGCCTTCCCCCGCAAAGACCTCCAGACGGACTTTGTGAAGGAGGTGCACGACTTTGTGCTGGAGCAGTTCAGCAGCAGCCAGTCGGAGCTGCAGAGGATCCTGCACGACGTGGAGTACCTGCAGAGCGAGCTGAGTCCGCTCAAGCTGCGCTGCCAGGCCAACGCCGCCTGCGTGGACCTCATGGTTTGGGCCGTCACCGAGGAGCAGGGTGAGCGGCCGGCCGGCCGGCCAACCGAGCGCCGCTCCGCTCCGCCCGGCCTCATCGGCTCCCTTCTCCCGCTCGGTCCGCAGGGGCCGAGAACCTCTGCGGCAAGCTGTCGGAGAAGCTGCAGTCCAAGACCTCCAGTAAAGTCATCATCGCTCACATGCCCCTCCTCATCTGCTGCCTGCAGGTGAGCCGCAACTCGACCGCCTTTGCTTTTGCCGGGCTATTGCCGCCGCGGGACTTTCCGACGCCGAGCCGTTTTTCGCTCGCTATCCTGTTAAGCGGCTTGTGGGCTCAGGGAGTACACGTTTGAAAAATTTTTTTACGGGTTCACTCCCCAAAACGCGCGAGAAAGGCCCACGCGTGTCGGACGGCGTCTTGGCTTGGATCAGGGCGCTTGATGTGCTAAAATGGCGCGACCGGAAGAATTTCCGACTAAATTGCGTGTCCAGGGCTTGGGCCGCCTGTGCGAGCGCTTCCCGGTGGTGGCGCACTCGGTCACCACGTCGCTGAGGGACTTCCTGGTGGTGCCCTCGCCGGTGCTGGTCAAGCTCTACAAGTACCACAGCCAGTGCGCCCCCGGTCAGCCTCGCCCCCTTTCGCGCGGCCCGCGCTCGGTCGGCCGCCTTTAAACGCCGCCGTCTCAATTCCACCAGGGGGCGGCGAGATCAAGATCCACGTGACCAACGAGCACTCGCAGTCCACCATCAGCGCCAACTCGGGAAGCAAGAAGAGTCAGCCGTCCATGTACGAACAGCTGCGAGACATCTCCATCGACAACATCTGCAGGTGTGGCGGCGGGCGTTTTTCCTTCATTCATTTATTCGACTTATATAGCACGTTGTGACTTACGACGGTGGTTATAAACGATAAACGTTTGATTCTCAACCTTCTTGGGTGCTACGCCGGCTTTCCAATATTGTTTTGCAGACCGGTAGCCCGAACAAAAGATTTTGGCATGAAAAACAAAAAGAGCGCTGTGTGATTATGCCGTGTGAGCGTGCTTATTAAACTGGACAGCCCATTTTTAATGCTAACTCTTAGCGTATTTATTTCCCGACACGTATTTATTCATTTATTCTCCCCCCCCCGCCCAGGTGCCTGAAGGCGGGGCTGACCATGGATAACGTCATCGTGGAGGCCTTCCTGGCCAGCCTGTCCAATCGTCTCTACATCTCCCAGGAGAACGACAAGTAAAGAAAGGCGCGCCCGCCGTCCTCCGGCCACCGATCCCAACCGGCGCCGTCTCTCGCCGCGGCGCCGCTCAGGGACGCCCACTTGATCCCGGACCACACCATCCGGGCTCTGGGCCACATCGCCGTGGCCCTGCGGGACACGCCCCGCGTGATGGAGCCCATCCTGCAGATCCTGCAGCAGAAGTTCTGCCAGCCGCCGTCGCAGCTGGACGTGCTCATCGTGGACCAGCTGGGCTGCATGGTCATCACGGGCAACGCAAGTGTCTCCCGACGTCCCCGCCGCCGGCCGCTTCGGATGCTGACGCGGCTCGCGGTCTTTGGCCCCCGCAGCAATACATCTACCAGGAGGTGTGGAACTTGTTTCAGCAAATCAGCGTGAAGGCCAGCTCCATGGTCTACTCCACCAAGGACTACAAGGACCACGGATACAGGTTGGCCCCCTTTCTTCCTTGCGCCTCACGACGGCAAATATTTCTTTTGGCGCCCCCGGGGACGGGCCAACTTTTTGACCGGAGGGCCGCAAAGGCTTGTCAAAATCGGCCCTCGCAGGGGAAAAAAGAAAACCTGCGTTCATTTCACTAGGAAATGAACAAAAGCATTACGACGGCGTTGAACAGTTTATTGAAATGACTCTTCCGACTGAAAATAAATCCAAATACATTGAAGTTTGAAGTTGCTAATTTCAAGCCCTAATATTTCACTAGCCTGGCCTTATCATTACCCAACTTGGCCCGACTTTGAAAGGCTCTCAAATATAAATATGTATTGCCTTTTTATTTTGACTTCAAAATGTTGAGTGGCATCATCCCCATCTATTCCTATCTACTTTTTTGTGACGCGCGCAGGCACTGCTCTCTGGCCGTCATCAACGCGCTGGGCAACATCGCGGCCAACCTGCAGTCGGAGCAGATGGTGGACGAGCTGCTGGTCAACCTGCTGGAGCTCTTCGTGCAGCTGGGCCTGGAGGGCAAGCGGGCCAGCGAGCGGGCGGCCGACAAAGGCCCGGCCCTCAAGGTCTGCTTTACTTTGGCGCCGGCTCGCCCTCCTTTGGGGAAGTGTTCTTTTCTTTTTGGGGATTCCTTTTATTTATTTTTTTCCCGCAGGCATCAAGCAGCGCCGGCAACCTGGGCGTCCTCATCCCCGTCATTGCCGTGGTGAGATGGCGAGCTCTTTTTCCCGCCTCGGAAGAAAGGGACGCCGGAAAGCCGCGGCGGCGCTTTTTAGGAAGGTCCCCTTGAAACTGTTGTTTCTGTGCTAATTGTAATATTTGGCCAAATCCGCCAATCGCCATTTAAAAGGCTGCCTTAGAAGTTCAACATCTGCACCCTGGCTTTCGCAAACTCGGGCCCCTCAATCATGTTTGACCCCGTACCCGAAAAGAAACAGGAAGTCAGCCGTTTTGGGTCTGAAGCGGACCTTGGCGGACACGCCCCACAGTTTTAACTGCGTTTTTCTCCGGGGGCCAGCTGACGAAAAGGTTGCCGCCAATCAAGGAGGCCAAGCCGCGCCTCCAGAAGCTCTTCAGGGACTTCTGGCTCTACTCGGTGGTCATGGGCTTTGCCGTGGAAGGCTCAGGTACGCCCCGCCGCCTTCACGCGTCTTGCGAAGGGCGCGCCTCACCCGCCGCCGCGTAGGTCTGTGGCCCGAGGAGTGGTACGAGGGCGTGTGCGAGATCGCCACCAAATCGCCGCTGCTGACCTTCCCGAGCGGCGAGCCCCTCCGCTCGGAGCTGCAGTACAACTCGGCGCTCAAGAACGACACCGTCACGCCGGTACGTCCGCGCCGAGGCGCCGGCGCCCTTCGGTCCCGCGCCACACGTCTTTGGCGTCCCAGGCGGAGCTGAACGAACTGCGCGGCACAATCATCAACCTGCTGGACCCGCCCCCGGAGGGCGCCGCGCTCATCAACAAGCTGGACTTCGCCATGTCTACCTACCTGCTGTCCGTTTACAGGCTGGAGTACATGAGGTAGCTGCACCTCGTGGTTATTCCGTTATTTGATACATTTTTCAAATAGTCAGCCGCTTAATGTGTAACTGCCATGGTTTGTCTGCCAAAATCGGCGCCTGGTGGAAATTTGGACCCAACGTGGCCTTTTTGATGTTTTTGATGCGCCATCAAAGGAAAGAAAACAAAAAAATCCACAAGGAGGCTAAAATATTGCATGGATTCTCAAAACATGACCATTTTCAATACACCGTCCCCTCTAAATGCATGCAAACGGAAGGTTGAGAAGTACACCCTGCAGATGTCAAATTTAGCCCTCGTCGGGCTCGTTTCCCGCCGTTAAAAATGGAAAATGTTGTCATTTTTGGACAAATTCAACACCGGATGTTTTATCATGCATTTCCCCCGATTTTGCATTATTCCATTCAGCGGCAACTCACGAGCGAGGTGAGATCGAAATTTTGGTGTTGACACCCCAAAACCACCGAGGGGCGCTAGCGGCCAATTTATAGCATTTGCAAGCCTTTCAATGACTTCGTGGATTGGCATAACCTGGACTCCCATAATGCGAAAGTCTCCAAAAGTCATAATACTTTAATTTTGACAAAATATTCCAATTTCAATTTCATAACTATATAAATATGTGTTAAAGTTACTTTTGCTATAATCCCATTTTTGCAACGTTTGTACATAAAGGTTCTCAAAAAATGCAAAAAGCACGCGCGCAACATGCGTTTTATCTTCTGCGAGAATGTTTTGAAGATTACACAATGAACAAAATGAGCGCTTGCGCGTTTCGCCGTCAGGATGCTGAATTCGCTGGACTCGGAACGTTTCCAGATCATGTTCCGCTACTTTGAGGACCGAGCCATCCAGAAGGACAAATCGGGTAAGCCCGGTTCCACGAAGTCGTCGCCAAACGTTCGTTGACTCGCGTCTCGCGGCGGACAGGCATGATGCAGTGCGTGGTCGCCGTCAGCGACAAAGTCTTTGAGGTCTTCCTGCAAATGATGATGGAGAAAGTAAGCCTTTTCTTGCCCTCTGCGCCGGAATCCAATACTTTGCCCGTTGTTTCGGACGGGAATTAGTCTCCCGTGTCGACGGACGGCTAAAAGGCCAGGGGCTCTTTCAGGCAAAAACTAAAGCGCACGAGGAGGAGCTGGAGCGCCACGCCCAGTTCCTGCTGGTCAACTTCAACCACATCCACAAGAGGATCCGCAGAGTGGCCGATAAATATTTGTCCGGTCTGGCCGAAACGTGAGTACGGGACGACGGAGGGGCGCCGCGAGCCGCGCCGGCCCGCCCTCACGTCCGCCCGCCGACTGCGTCTTCTCAGCTTCCCTCACCTGCTGTGGAGCGGCCGCGTGCTCAAGACCATGCTGGACATCCTGCAGACGCTCTCGCTCTCGCTCAGCGCCGTGAGTTAGCGCCATCGCTCGCTGCTGCTAGCTTTGGCCAAACCTCACAATGGAACTGACAATGGAACAAGAGTGTGGATTAATTGTCCCTATCATGCTCATGTTGACCATGCAGGACATTCACAAGGACCAACCGTACTACGACATTCCGGACACGCCGTACAGGATAACCGTCCCCGATACATACGAAGCCAGAGAGGTCAGCTTTTTCCCTTGTATATGCTCTTCTTTTATTTTGAAATGAAGAATTAACGAAGAAAAGGTTGCTTTTTTTTCACGTCGGCTGAACATGTCCGAAACAACACACAGTCGGTGGTAAAATTGTCAAATATTGTTTTGCTGGCAATAGAGCATAGTGAAGGATTTTGCCGCTCGCTGCGGAGAAATCCTGAAGGAGGCCATGAAATGGGCTCCGTCCGTCACCAAATCCCACCTGCAGGTAAGAACGACGGCCCTTCGTTTTCTTGCGGCCGCCGGCGCCTTTTATCACTGGCGTGGTCTCGAAGCGGCTGTCCCCGTCCGCCTTTTTCAGGAGTACCTGAACAAACACCAGAACTGGGTCTCGGGTCTGTCGCAGCACACGGGCCTGGCCATGGCCACCGAGAGCATCCTGCACTTTGCCGGCTTCAACCGGCAGAACACCACGCTCGGGGTGAGGAGTAGATGCAAAGCCGGGGCGGGCGGGCGGGCGGGCGGGAGCGCATTACAACTCCTGCCCTCATCGGTCGACGGTTGGCAAGAAAGGGCGGCGCATCCGGGCGCCGCTAATACAACCGCGGCTCTCCGTCGGACTACGATCAAAGGGATGGGATGGGAAGGGATAACAGTACAGTTACCGTATAAGGTTTAATCATTTCAGATTTGAGTTCATATGCGCACCGCAGTCATATTTGTCTTAAATATGTAAAGTAGAAATGCTTTAAAAAAAAATCAGGCGCGATAGAATCCCGAGCGCTTTCTCCCGTCTCTCCTCAGTCCACCCAGCTGACGGAGAGGCCAGCCTGCGTAAAGAAGGACTACTCCAACTTCATGGCCTCCCTCAACCTGAGGAACAGATACGCCGGCGAGGTCGGCGCGTCGCGGCGCCCCGCGTCCCGAGCTCGGGCCGACCGATGCCGGTTTCCCGCCCGCAGGTGTCGGGCATGATCCACTTTGCCCAGGCGGCGCGGGGCCAGCCGGACCTGGGCCGGCTGATGATCAAGCAGATGGGAGAGGCGCTGGACTCGGCCCAACCCGAAGGCTTCACGGAGGCCATGTTCAAGCTGGCCGCCTTGCTCATCAGCAGCAAAGGTGAGTGAACGGCGGCTTCCCTAACAGAGCTTTCTTGCGCAATTGCCAATGGACGCCATCGCTTCGTAGTCCAGCACTGCGTTGGCCTGATCCAAGCTCCTCAGCGCACTTCAGCAGTTCCTCGGCACCGCCGTTGCAGGCCAAGATTTTTGTCTCGAAGAGTGCTTCCCATAGCATATGTTAATTGCTTTTGAATGCTTTTTGGGATACAAGCCAAAACAAATTCAATGAATGCGTTTTCTAACTAAGAGCAAATCAATTGGAACACGGAAGCAATTTAGTTCATGTGAATTACAGCCAGTCAGCAGCTTATTAACATAACATCGATCATATAATGAACCCTATCTATTTCTAAATTGTGTTATAGTGGCTCCTTTGACATTATTTTGTCAAGATTGATGGAGATTGTCCTTTGTGGCACGATTTTTTGGCAGACAAGCCAGGACTCAATTATGATGTTACACAAGCTACAAAAGTTGTTGGAACAAAATAGGACCCGAGATTAGTTCCAAATTGCGTTCCAAAGTTTAACTCGTACGGTGCCGCGGATGAGAATTCGATGAAATTCTGAATATCATTGAAAAAAAAAAGGGGGAACCACTGGTCTACATGATTATTGGGCCTTACATGATGTAAGTTTGTAGCCAATTAAAAGCTGCGATGTCTGCGTGTGTGTAGAGTGCGACCCTCAGCTGCTGCACCACCTGTGCTGGTCCCCTCTCAAGATGTTCACCGAGCACGGCATGGAGACGGCCATCGCCTGCTGGGAATGGCTGCTGGCCGCCCGCGTCGGCTTGGAAGTGCCGGTAAGACTTAGTCAAACTTCTCGAAATTTTCGCTCCGGGTTTCACGCCAAACATTGCCAATAACTTATTTGTTGATTTTCCGCCACAGTTCATGCGAGAGATGGCGGGGGCGTGGCAGATGACGGTGGAGCTGAAGATGGGCCTGTTTTCGGACGCGCAGCAGGAGGCCGACCCCCTGGCGGCGTCCGAGGAGAGCCAGCCCATCCCCTGCCCGCCGGACGTCACCCCGCACCACATCTGGATCGAGGTCCGCCCGGCAAGTTTTTCTTTCTTCGCCGATCGATTGCTCACTCGCGCTTTTGCGTTCAGTTTCTCGCGCAGAGGTTCGAGATCGCCAAGTATTCCAGCGCCGATCAGGTGGAGATCTTCTGCAGTTTGCTGCAGCGCTCGCTGTCTCTCAACGTGGGCGGGGCCAAGAGTAACCTCAACCGACACGTCGCCGCCATCGGACCTCGCTTCAGGTGCGCCGCGGACGCCGCAGGTTTTCCTGACAACGCGCTCACGCGGCGCTCCGATCGCCAATCGCGTTTGCGGAACGAACGAACGAAGCGGCGGACGACCGCCGTTTTGCCGCTAGCCGTCGAGCGAAAACGCGGCGGCGGCGGCGGCTCGAGTGATGACCGTTCGCCGCCGGGCCGGCGAATGCAGATTTGTCACGCTTGGTGGTTTTCCCGCATTGGCCCAAGGCTGCTGACGCTGGGCCTGGCCGTGCTCCACTCGGACGTCATCGCCAACTCCACCGTCAGGAACGTCCTCAGAGAGAAGATCTACTCCACGGCTTTCGACTACTTCAGGTACGCGCGAGCGCAGCGGCGCCCCGGCGGAGAAAATCCTCTTTTTCCGCACCGGACCGCTCCGATTCGATTCTCGTGAGGGGATGTGACGTCCGGGTACCACGATGAGCGCGGGACCTCGCGGCGAGCGCGGGACCTCGCGGCGAGCGCGGGACCTCGCGGCGAGCGCCCCGAGTAACGCGGCCTTGTGTTCCGTCTGCAGCGTGTCTCCAAAGTTTCCCACCCAGGGCGACAAGCGGCTGCGCGAGGACATCAGCGTCACCGTCCGCTTTTACGCCAGCATCCTGTCGGACAAGAAGTACCTGGCGGCGTGCCACCTGGTGCCACCCGGTGAGCTCGGTACCACCCCGGCCCCGAGCGCGCTCTCTGCCGGGATTTTTGGATCGCTTATCGTGTCCAGCACTTCTCCGATATCCATCTTAAGTAAGCCCCGGCCCCGGCGGCGGCGCGCGGCGGCGGGAGCGTGCGTGGAAAATTTGACGCTTCGCTCAGCGGGCTGCTCGGAGGGCCGCGGCGTCCGGCAGACGGGCCGCCGCTCGCTAACAATAATTGTAATGGTCCCTCATTCGTTTCTTGGATGAGTCAAATGAAAAGGATGCGTTTTCATCCCTTGTTTCAAAAAAACATTTCAAATTAGACAAAGCAGAAAATATTCTGCGGGCCTTGAAAGGTGATGCTAAAGACACTGCCACTAGAGCTTTCATTTTCCAATAAGGCTTGGCACTGAACTGTGGAATGACCGTTCCACCTCTACAAATAATTTGTCCGTTCATTTTGATTTATAATAGCATTACTCATTTACACACATCGTCATTTTTTCACGCCACACACTGGAATCAATATCCCGCTTGAAAACAAAAAAACATTCCTTCACACAATCGTGTTCGGCCGCGCAAGCTTGGATTTCACCCCGATCAAGTCCGTTGTTGAGCTGGAAGTCGACCGGCACTTGTTAGATGCAGCTTATTTCCTTTCGTTTTGTCGCGGCGGGATTTTCAGCTTCTTTTCCACCCTTCCTCATTATAACGTAACGTCTTCGAGCAGCCCCGAGCAACGAAAGCACAAATTTATCACCGGCGTGGAGATGCATTACTCGTCATCATGTCAGCCGACTTGCCAGATCCCGCTTTTTTCCTCCCCGATTCACCGCGGTGCAAAAAAAGCCCGAGTTGAGCATGAGCGCTTCTGAATCCTCCCCCCGTCATTTTTGGACGGCCCCCCGAGAGAGAGTGAGAGAGAGAAAGAGCGATCGATTTTGAGCCGGGCATCCTGGATGTGCACGTAGCATGACGTCCGTCCCTGCAAAGCCTTTCATCATCTCCATCTTCTCTATGTCTTTCATCGACCTGGGCGGAGCTACAGGGGTTGCCATGACTAATGCTTGTCCTACACCGTTTGTAGGGAAAAAAACCAAACAAACCGTGGAGTCGACACTTTATCGGCAAGCTCCTTTGCGACGTTGGTCAATTAGCATTTCGCAGATCCAACTATTTCAAAAAACAAAAGTCAATTCCACTCGGGAAATGCCTGAAGACGGCAGGGGCCGCGATTCAAATCACGGAGGATAGATTCGGAATTAGCCTGCCGTCTAATCACTTTGCAATGACTGTTATGCTTTGCGAAGGACTTCAAGAGGTCTTAAAGTAACTTTTTAATATCGCTCCCTGACTTGCGTACGTCGAACCGATTTGATGTTTGGGTAAACCCAAAATGCTCTAGAAAGGAGCCCTGTGGGGCACCGCCGCCACTCGGATCGCTTTTGAAGTTGAGGCGAGCCCAGGATGCGCGCTTCAGGGCAGTCATGTAAACCTCAGCATCGTCATCATCACGCCTCACGCGGGTGCGGCTACGCGGTCCCCGTCCTTGTTCTCGTCTTGCGCTCTGAACGCTCGCCCGTGTGACAGACAACCAGGACCCGTCGCTCAACAGTCTGTCGGTGATGAACGCCGCCGACATGCGCAGTAACGTGGACTCCAGCGCTCGCTCGCAGCAGAGCGCCCAGGGATGGATCAACACCTACCCGCTCTCCAGTGGCATGTCCACCGCATCCAAGAAGTCCGGTAGGCTTTTTTTTTTTTCTTTCTTGAGCGCGTCGTTAGCAATGACATCACACAGGAAGCACTTAGCTTCAAATGAAATTGATGTCAACTCTAAATAATGCAAAATAACCCCCCCAAAAGTATACATTGTCGATCCCGTGGACTCGTAAATGATTGCGCCGCTTTTTGAGGGGATCCGGAACCCGGCCGGAGCGCATCGTGAAAATCCGTATGTAATTGGCACTAATAGTTTGGAACTATACCGCAATTTTACCAATCTGGCCCACATGAGGGTAGATTTTCTTCCATGTGCCCCCTGAACTAAAATGAGTTTGACACCCCCGCCGTAGCAGAAATGGCCACGTGACATTTTCTTTTCCAGGGACGTCCAAGAAGAGCAACCGAGGAACCCAGCTCCACAAGTACTACATGAAGCGCAGGACCCTGTTGCTGGCCCTGCTGGTGAGCGCCCGCCTCGCCGGCGGACGCCCCCTCCCTTCCCCCGCTCAGGGCGCGTCTCCTTTGCGTTTGGCAGGCGAGCGAGATCGAGCGGCTGAGCACGTGGTACAACCCGCTGTGCGCCCAGGAGCTGGCCATCGCCGCCGAGCAGTCGGTGGAGACCAGCATCGCCAACTGGAGGTCCAAGTACATCAACCTGACCGAGAAGCAGTGGAAGGACCACGTCAACCTGGCCTGGAACATCGCGCCCTACCTGGCCATGCAGCTGCCCGCCAGGTTGCCCGCCAACAAAACATTTTTCATCGTTAGAAATCACCACATTTATTCCACTGTCATTTGTCGCCTTTACCGAAAATAAGCCGTCTTGTTCCAAATGATTTGAAAATAGGATTATATTTTTCGATTTCTATAATTTAACGGGGAATACGAACCAGTTGAACCGACGCGAGCTTCCCCGCCAGGTTCAAGAACGACGCCATCACGGCCGAGGTGACCCGGCTGGTGCGCTTGGACCCCGGCGCCGTCAGCGACGTCCCGGAAGCCGTCAAGGTCAGACGGCGCCCGCCGCCCCGGCCCAAACCCGCGCCGACCCGGTCCGAACACCGTCTCCGCCGTTAGTTCCTGGTGACGTGGCACACCATAGACGCCGACTCGCCCGAGCTGAGCCACATCCTGTGCTGGGCGCCGGCCGACCCGCCCACGGGCCTGTCCTACTTCAGCAGCATGTACCCGCCGCACCCGCTCACCGCCCAGTACGGCGTCAAGGTGCTGCGCTCCTTCCCGCCGGTGAGTGGCCGCCGCTCCAAAGTGGACCGGGAGCTTTGCCTTTTTTTCACGTCTTTTTTTTTTTTTTTGCTCCGCCGTCGCAGGACGCCATCTTGTTCTACATCCCGCAGATTGTGCAAGCGCTGCGCTATGATAAGGTAAATATTTGTCTCGGCGGTGATAGGCCAGTACGTTTCAAACTGGATTATAAGGCCCGCCTTCAATGAAGGGCCTATTTTAAAAGTGTTTTCATATATAAGGCACTATAAGGCACATAGAATAGGAGCTAGGGTAACGGCTGGGGTTGCGTCGTGCAGCCGCTAACCGCAGCTGCGCTGAAGATGTCAATCAAACTTTATTAATAGACGATCAAAAATGAAGGATAAAGATGCTTTGTAGAAAGTACTACCTGAAGAATGTCGGAAAAATACCGCTCGATGACATTCCGAGACCGTTGAGGTCTACGCTGAGAGGAGTCGAAAAGAATAGAATTAGGATTGGAGCCGGTATTAAACCGAGAGGGTTGAATGCCGAGGCTGAGCCGGCCCCTTTTTGAGCCCAGATGGGTTACGTGAGGGAGTACATCCTGTGGGCGGCGCAGAAGTCCCAGCTGCTGGCCCACCAGTTCATCTGGAACATGAAGACCAACATCTTCATGGACGAGGAGGCGCACCAGAAGGACCGTGAGTAGCAAAAAAACCAAAACGGCAAAAGCTGCTCCTCCGTTCCGTTCCGGCTAACGCTCGAATGCGTCAGCCGACATCGGGGAGCTGCTGGAGCAAATGGTGGAGGAGATCACCGGCTCCCTGTCGGGTCCGGCCAAAGACTTCTACCAACGGGAGTTTGACTTCTTCAATAAAATCACCAACGTGTCGGCCATCATCAAGTGAGTCGGCCGTAAAAACCCGAAACCCGTTTTGAGACGGCTGATGTTTGCGGGATCTCCTAGGCCCATTCCCAAAGGGGAAGAGAGGAAGCGGGGCTGTCTGAAAGCTCTGTCCGACATCAAAGTTCAGCCAGGTAGCGGCGATTGCGCAATCGGCGCGGCCTTCGTTTCCGCACGCGGTTTAAGATGACGCCCCCCCCCCCCCCCCCCCGCAGGCTGTTACTTGCCCAGTAACCCCGAGGCCATCGTTCTGGACATCGACTACAAGTCCGGCACCCCCATGCAGAGGTAACGGCGTTCGCAGATCCCCTCGTCCAACCGGAAGAACAAATTCACACACAAAGGCAGCAGTAAATAAAGGAACTATTTTGAAACAAGCTGAGGAGGAGGAAGTAGTGCTTTGCCCACATTTTGTGGCATCTGGTAGCCAGGGGAGCGCTCTGAAGCGGCGTGTATGATTTTTTTCGCCAAAAGTTAGACACTTTTCTCCAACCGCAGCGCGGCCAAGGCGCCGTACCTGGCCAAGTTCAAGGTGAAGCGCTGCGGCGTGAGCGAGCTGGAGCGCGAGGGCATGCGCCGCCCGTCCGACTCGCCGGACGAGGACGAGGACGACCCGGACGGGGCGCGCCGCGTCTGCTGGCAGGCGGCCATCTTCAAAGTGGGCGACGACTGTCGGCAGGTGAGCCCCGCCCCGCCCCGCCCGAACCTCACCCCGCGCTCTCGATCCAATCCAAATTTGGGCGTGTGCAGGATATGCTGGCGCTGCAGATTATTGGACTTTTCAAGAACATCTTCCAGCTGGTGGGCCTGGACCTCTTCGTCTTCCCCTACCGGGTGGTGGCCACCGCCCCCGGGGTGAGACCCCCAACCGCTCCGGGCCCCCGTCAACTTTTCCGCTCTTTCTGTCACACCGTGACAAGCCACGAGAGCGGTGAAGTCGGGGCTAGATTTCTATATGCGTTTTTATAAGATTTTCCAAACGCAAGTAAAAAAAAGGGGGGTACTCAGCAATTACTCAAAAATGCCTGAAGAGGGAGCCAAAACAAACACCAGCCGGGCCGTCATTTGGAGTGCGGCCCATGCCGGGTACCAGTTGATCCACGGACTGTACCGGGAACTTCCGAATGAACCGATATCTACAGGCATTTATTCTTTATCATCACTTTTTACCTGCTTTATGTATTCAAGTGCCACCTAGCGGTCAACGTCAATGAACGCTCGAAGCCTTTATGCACAAACTCTTGGATTTTCAATAGAAAGGATGATTTTTTTCCCCCCAAAAAATGAGTTTGAGCGTTTTGTGCCTCAGTGCGGCGTGATCGAGTGCATCCCGGACTGCAAGTCCCGAGACCAACTGGGCCGCCAGACCGACTTCGGCATGTACGACTACTTCCGCAACCAGTACGGCGACGAGTCCACGCTGGCCTTCCAGAAGGTGGCGACTTCGCTTGGGCTCGGTTCTTTTGCGCCCCTTTTTGAACGGCGCGTTGTCTCCCGCAGGCTCGCTACAACTTCATCCGCAGCATGGCGGCCTACAGCCTGCTGCTCTTCCTGCTGCAGATCAAAGACAGACACAACGGCAACATCATGCTGGACAGCAAAGGCCACCTCATCCACATCGGTAAATCCGAAACATAAACATACTTTCTTACTTGGCCGGCACGTAGTTCCGCGCCTTTTTTTTCCCGCAGACTTCGGCTTCATGTTCGAGAGCTCGCCGGGCGGCAACCTGGGCTGGGAGCCCGACATCAAGCTGACGGACGAGATGGTGATGATCATGGGCGGCAAGATGGAGGCCACGCCCTTCAAGTGGTTCATGGAGATGTGCGTGCGAGGCTACCTGGCCGTACGGTACGGTAGGCGGAGGCCGGCCGCGCCCGACCGGCCCGCAACCTCGGTCTTGACGTTCCGATGCGGCCGCAGTCCCTACATGGACGCCGTGGTGTCTTTGGTGACGCTGATGCTGGACACGGGACTGCCGTGCTTCCGGGGACAAACCATCAAACTGCTCAAGTGAGTCGAGGAAAAGCAAGCGGCCGGACGGCGGCCGTTTTCCGTCTTCCCAACGTTGCGTTTCCCCGCTTCCGATCAGAGGCCGATTCAATCCTCAGATGAGCGAGAAAGAGGCGGCGGCGTTCATCATCAAGGTCATCCAAAGCTGCTTCCTCAGTAGCAGGTACGAGCGCCGCTCGCGCTGCCGGGGCCTTCCGCCTTTCTTTCGACCGGTCCGATCGTCGTCCGGGCGAAATAACGCATCTACATGTTGTTGTTGTTGTTTGTTTTTTTTTTATGCCGGTCAATGTTTGTCATGTCCCGTTTGCTTCCGGCGCAGGAGCAAGACGTACGACATGCTGCAGTACTACCAGAACCAAATTCCCTACTGAGCCGGCGCGTCCGTGCGGCAATAAGTCCAAAACCAACGGGAACCTTTGCAATCTTTTAGTGGGGACACCAAGAGAAAACCCTTTAGGTCTTTCTTATCATCATCATCATCATCATCATCATCCTCATCATCACGGCCACTCCACCAGTGCACTTTATTTCTTGCAGTATTCCAAAAGCATCCGCAGTGTTTTGAAGCGTTTACGTTTGATCAGAATGCCCATTCTTTATCAAGCCAGACGGGTGAATCATCCATCACTCGTGCTCCGTTCCAGAGTGGCACGGTCCCTCCCGCCTTCTGGGAATTTACTCCAATTGGGTTAGCTGTGCGTGTGTGACGTAAATGACGGAATCGCCGTGCTGACATTTTTTGTTGTTTTTTTTAGTCCGGCGAACCACTTTGTCCCAAACGGAACCATCGCAGACAATGTGGAACCTGTTTGGAAACATTCCTGACGTGTGTGTGTGTGTGCGTGTGTGTGTTTGTGTCGCGTGACGAGCTCGCAGACCTTTGAAAGGAAAACAAAAAGAGAAGCCATGTCTTGCCTCCATATGCAAAAAAGATCCGAGTGCTGTGGTTGTTTGTAGTGTGAGTTGAAGGGGATTGCCCATTGGACGCATCTTGCAAACGTGCAATTTGTTTGGACTCTGAAGGGATTTTTCATCGAACGTTAGCGTCGCCACGGTGACCGTCGTCCCCTTTGCGAACCCCTTCAATGTGGTCCGTTTTTCACCTGATTGGCTGGCGACTCCCGAAAGTCGAAAATGTACCTTTAACGCATCCTCCATTTGTGATCGTTTGTGAGTTTCACCCGAGGAATCGTTTCGATCTCATCGTTTGTCAATAGCGAATCTGCTGATTTGAAAATAAAAAAAACCCCAACAACCATGGAATTCTTTCTTTCATAGAAATTGTGCGCTGAGCAAGTCGTTTAGTGCTTGCGCTTCACTGTGACGCCACAATGTGGCCAATTTACATAACCCCGCCTCCGTAGCTGGCAACTCAGCCAATGACTTTGCGACTTGGCTGCTTGATGAAGTTTGGTACCGAAGAAGCGCTTTGATGTCATAGGTTTTCTGGTGGACACCGTTAAAAGCGTGAAAAAAAAAATATTCATCTCATTACTCTTAACAAAAAGCCTTGATTTGGCTTTTTTCCCCCTTCAAATAACTAGGGTATCAAGTGTGTGTACTAAACCAATTATTTAGTTCAATGAATTAATTGCAATAGTAATTGAGTACCTTAATACTTAAGCACCAAAGTAATCCATTGTTTTAGGTACTAAAAATACTAGCGTTTTAACTACTAAAATGACTAAAGTAATTGATTGTTTCGGTAATAAAGTTTAGGTAGTATGGTGCCTACCTTTAGGAGGTACTAAAGTACCAAAACTCATTCATGTAAAAGTAATTGATTAGTTTAATGTATTAAGTACTAGAGGGATATATTACCTTGATAGTTACCCGGTATGTACTTAAGTAATCAATTACTTTCAGTCGCAAAAGTACTAGTGGTCTAATGAAGTGCACTAAAGTACAAAAAGCAATTAATTACTGTAAATGTATAACCTTAAATTTAAAGTTTATTTTTTCGACATTCTTCAACTACTTGCTGTATTGTTTTTGCCTGTGTTTAATCGGTTTATTTTATTTAAACTGTATTTTGAGTAAGACTACAACGCTTCCGGTGTATGAAACAGGTGCACTCCGGCGCGGTGCGCTGACGTCACAGGGTTGGGCGTGTGGTCACGTGGTGCGCGGGGGGGGGTGAAAAAGGAGCTAAGACGCTGTGCCATCAACTTTCTGTCATGACGAATATCGACAGCGGGGGAAAAAAACGAGACGAGAAGACAAGGCGGTAGGCGAACCGAACTCGTGGGTTCAACTTGTTTGTTTCGTTTCGGTATCGGGCGAAAAACAAAAGTGAACTTTGGTGTAGGAAGGTGAACTTCACAAGCCAGGAAGTGCACTTCGCGCTGCGGCGAGGAAACCGGTCAAACTAGACAAAAAAAGGAACGATTTCAACATTCAAAATCTTTTTCGACTTCGCTTTTGCCTCGAGAATATTTTCTCACGTGCGAACGTCGTCAAGCCTGCACTCAATTTGTTTTTGCCGACTTTTTTCTGTCGAGTGTAAACACCTTACACATGTAGCTTGCACTCAGTGTAACCTTTTATTCAAATTATACTTTAATTTACGTTCCGATTTGTTTTTTCGCTTCGGGAACTGCATTTTTTTTATTTGACAATTAACTTAGCCGCAAAATTGATTTGGAAATGTGCGTTTTGTCATCTTGCAAACGTTTGAAAATGAGGCGTTCACGATCCCCGAGAATGTCGTTAAAATCTGCATCTTAATCACGTAAGCTTATAGTTTTGTCTTCCTCGTTAGTTCCAGTCAAATTATTGCTATATTCAACTATTATATCCACGAAATACTTTTCACGAACTCTTGTCATAAAGTTTTCAAAGTGAAAACCTAGGGAGTCTCTTAAATTGCTCTCTTTCACCAAATGAGATAGCTTAGGAATGTTAATACACAACAGTTTTTTTTATGTTGTCTTTAGAAAATCTATCTTTCTTTTTTTTGATCAAGCCATCCGAACTCCGACTTTTTTAATCACTAGTGGCGGTCTCATTTCATCATTTAGAAATCTTCCAAATAATACGTTTGTGAACCTTGGCGACGTCGTCAAAACCAAGGCTAATTTTTGTGGCTTACTTTGATCTTTCTTGATGTTTTTCTTTGATTTATCACCACTTTCCACTTCACGATTGTGGCGCGCTTTTGTTTTCAGGTGCTAATCGGCGTCACGAGCCGGGCTTGGGTCCGATCTTCAATGTAAGTGCTGACGAGCGACTGCGTGCAAGCGAGGTATTGAACGACGTTTCCGATTTTTTTTTTTTTTTTCAACTCCCCCCGATCGCTGGCCGGTGTTGCGATCGGCTGAGCGCAGCGCATCTCTGTGCCGCCGGCCGGGAGACGCGCCGCGCCCGCCGCTAGCATGAAGGATTCGGGGTAACTTTCGCTTTTCTCTCTCTCTCTCTCGTCTTTCTCTTCCGCGGGGCCTTTTTGCTCGGTGGTGCCGGTGGTCCGTTTCGCGATATTAAACTAATCGACCCGATCGCTCAAATGTGATTTTCAAGCCAAATATTGAATAGCGGGCGCGCGTGTGCGTCAGGGCCCCCCGCCATCCCGATGTTCCATGGTGACGAGTACCTGGGCCGCGCTGAGCATGTCGGCCAGGCGCCTCACTACGACCAGGTCCCGCCGGGCACTTTGCCCCGGGACTACGGGCCTGAGCCTCTGAGCGCCCGGTCGGCGCCCTACTTGGCCCTGAGCGCCGACCCGCTCCCGCCGCCGCCCCTGCCGGAGCGGGCCCCCATCGGACCCGACTACCCCAGCGACGGGTAGGCTCGCCGAATCGGCTCCGCGCGCGCGGCGCGACGCGACGCGACGCGCGCTTCGTGTAAACGGACGGTGGGGTTTGGCCACCCCAGCGAGGGGGCCGGCGCGGAGCGGGAGGACGACCCGTCGCTGGACATCAAACCGGTGCACCGCTTCATCCCCGACTCGTGGAAGAACTTTTTCCGGGCCAGCGATCGCAGCAGCAAAAAGGGGGCGTGGCCGGAGCCCTCCTTCAACAACAACAACAACAGCACCAGCGAGGGCGTGCGCTGCTCGCCGCCCCGCACGCCGTCGGCGCCCGGGTCCTACCGGGACCCCTATGGCGGCTCGGCCGGCAGCTACAACTCGGGCAAGGAGCTCCTGGAGCTGGGCGAGTCGGCCTCGGCCTCGGGCCGCACCTGCCGCACGGCGCTGACCTACGGCGAGCGCGTGGAGGAGTACCACCAGCGCTACGCCTTCATGAAGTCCTGGGCGGGGCTCCTGCGCATCCTGGGCTGCGTGGAGCTGCTGCTGGGCGCCGCCGTCTTCGCCTGCGTCTGCGCCTACATCCACAAGGACAGCGAGTGGTACAAATTCTTCGGCAACTCTGTGCCGGGCGGCGGCTTCTACGGCGCCGGCGTGGGCGTGGGCGCCGGCTCCAACTACACGGGCCCCAAGACGCCCTTCGTGCTGGTGTTGGCCGGCCTGGCCTGGGTGGTGACGGTCATCGTGCTGGTCCTGGGCATGAGCATGTACTACCGCACCATCCTCCTGGACTCCGCCTGGTGGCCGCTCACCGAATTCACCATCAACTTGGCGCTGGCCGTTCTCTACATGACTGCCGGTAGGACCCCGTATTGCGCGCAAATATCGCGATATACAAATGTACAAGTACCCGTATACGGTATGCGCGAAACACGGTATTCATATTTTCAACACCGGTATTTTACCTCGCCCTGAAAATAAATATCGGTTCCAAATATTGCATATCCGTCCGTCTCTAATACATTTCCCCTCTTGGTCTCATTTTATTTTGTCCTTTGGACTACTAATCTTCAGTACTGGCCCTGAAAAAAACAAAAAAAACATGCTTAGTAAATGGGCTACTTGCAAAGTAAACATTCAATTCAAGTAACGTGTCATTTGCAGCGGAGCTCGGCGCTGCCCTGGAGCGCTGTGGCCCGACGTGGTACTGCAATGACGGCGCGCCACTCCAAATAGGACAAAGTTGCCCATTAAAACACAACACATTTTTTAAAAAATCCCCCCGTCTGCGCAGGCATCGTGTACGTGCTGGACACCACGCGGGGGGGCCTGTGCTCCTTCCCCATGTTCAACAACGGGCTGAGCGGCGCCGCCTTCTGCAGGACGGAGGCGGGACAGACGGCCGCCATCATCTTCCTCTTCCTCACCATGGTCATCTACCTGATCGGCGCCGGCGTCAGCCTCAAGCTGTGGCGCCACGAAGCCGCGCGCCGATACCGCCAGAGCAACGAGCGACAGGTCCCGCTTCTGAACAATTCTTCTCCCGTCCTCAAATCCCCAAACTACAATTCCAACGCTGTGTTTGCGCCATTTGTTAGCTTTATTGTTCATCAGAAAACATTTCAAGTTTTTCAGCTCATTTTGTTAGCTAAAAAAAATCTATTCATCCTGCGGGCCGGCCAGAATTGGCCCACATGCCCCATGTTTAACACCCCCGGTTTCAACTTTAATTATAGGATTGAAGCCCAACTTGAACATTGTGCGCTAGTAACCTGTTTTTGAAGCCATTTTGACTCGTTAGCCTAGCTTAGCCACATCGCTAACGCAGTTACCATCGCGTTCATTGCTTTTTTTCTTCTTTCCGTGTTCTAGATGCGTCAGTCGGAGTTTGGGGCGGCGCAGTCGCTGGTGAGCGTCCCGGCCCCCGTTTGGGCTTCGCTCGAATTTGACCGGTTTCTTTTTAGCTGGTCCCCGTCGGAGCGCCGGCGGGCACCAAAACGCCCCGGCAGGAATCGTCCCTGGTGTCGGTCCGGGACGCGCCCGTCGCCGTGGCCCCTAAGGTCCTGCAGGGCGCCATCCCGTCGGGCCACATCCCCAAGCCCGTCATCGTGCCGGACTACATAGCGTGAGTCCCGGCGCCGAGCCGTTAGGCCGCGGCGGCACGCGGGGGCGCGCGGCTGACGGGCGCCCGCGCCAACAGGAAGTACCCCACCATCCGCTCGGACGAAGAGCGGGACCAGTACCGCGCCGTCTTCAACGACCAGTACGCCGAGTACAAGGAGCTGCACGGCGAGGTGCAGGCGGCCTGCAGGAAGTTTGACGAGATGGACGGCATGATGCGCAGCCTCCCGCAGCAGCCCGGCAGCCAGATGGTGAGCCATGGCGCCGCGACTCGCCGCGACGCCGCCCTCGCTCCTCTTTTCTCTCTTCCAGGAAGCCGAGCGCATCGACAGAATCCTCCAGGAGTTCCGGAGGAAGAAAAACGTAAGTTGACGCTCGAGATCCGGGACCCCAAGAATCCTCGACCCGGGATTTCGATGCCACTTTAAAGCACCCGTTACGTTTATTTCCGAGGAACGGCGACGTCTTCGGGTCACTTTGGCCCGGTTTGACTCGCTTTTTTCACGGAAATCACACACGCAACACTTCATTGATACCCGCGCTACGTTTGACGCTTTTGCTTTTGTTTGCGGCGGGGAACGGGCAGGACCCCACCTTCCTGGAGAAGAAGGAGCGCTGCGACTACCTGAAGAACAAGCTGTCGCACATCAAGCAGAAGATCCAGGAGTACGACAAAGTCATGGAGTGGAACGACGGCTACGACTGACGGCCGCCCAAACGCCCCCTCTGGATTTTTGACATTTGTTCTACCATTTCACGCGCTAAATTGTGATCTGCTGCCTCATCCCTTTACCCGTGTTGCTTTTTGGCGTCGCGTGCGGGACGCTAGCTTTCAAACGTGACGGCTAAGGTCATTGAAAACGTGCCGTCAACTTCTGGCTCAACTCGTTCAAAATTGATGGCAGCCGAAAACATGCTAAATAAACTACGTGCTAAAATGACTAAGATATGGCGGGATGCAACCACATTTATGGAAAAAAAAAAAGTATAACATGAAATGTCATAGCTCCTAGCTCCTTAAATGTGATGATTCTTTTCTGTTCTGGATATGAAGCTTTTTTTCTTTTTTTTTTTATACGTGATATATGGAGTCTTAACACTGAATAAACTTCATTAGACAAGTTTGTTTTGATTATTTCACGACTCAAGCACAGTATTGAAGGGCATATTGTTCACGTTTAGTGTCGCAGCCAATTCGCGTATCAACTTTAATCAATAAAAGAATAGTTCTTGATAATGTTGGCACACCCTGGCAATCGCAAGAAGGTACATTTTGTGTTTGTTTTTACTTTTAACATCAAGTTGTGTTAAAGTGAGGCTATACAATGTTGATTCCTCGGTCGTGTGGAGCTCGAAGGCGTGTGAAAAAACAAAAACCTGAGTATGGCAGTCATCTAATGACTTCCGCGTTTGCTTTTTCGCTTGAACGCAGCATTTAGCGTGACGTAGTTGCTACTAGGTAAGTGGGCGCGGCCTGGCCGCTGCTGTGTCAAGGTGTGGTTGCTGCCTTTCTCAGTTCTTCACTTTGGGAAACAACAACCCGGCGGCGCACCATCTTCCAGGTCAGCTTATGTAGTTATTCATTTCTTTTCGCTTCCTCCTTTTTGGAATTGTTTGTGTATTCATGTGGCACTGTAGGGTTTGCTTTTTTTTTTTTTTTTTTTTCGGTTGTTGTGGATAGCCAGACCAAAAAGCTGCAGCGCTTCGTTGTTGTTGTTTTTTTTTCCCTAACTGCTCTTTTCTTTCGTCGGTCTGGGGTGAAACTATTTGTCGAAATATTTGTAATAATCTTTATTGATGTTTTTGCTGCGTGTTGAAAATCAGACGGTAGCGTTTCATGAATATTTAAAATGATTCAGGCTAAACGAAGCTTATTTGACTATGGTATCGCTCAGATAACTTTCTATGTTGAAAATACATATGTTTTTGCTAAGGTAAAACACGTGTAGTTGGAATCATTTGAATGGGGTCTGGAATGCTGTACCTGTTGACTGACGTCATTGAGGGGTTCCTAAGTGTTCGCATAATGCAAAAAAAATGTGTGGCAATATTGCAATGGTCCCGAGAGTTCATCAACTAATCGAGTTTTTCCATTTTTCTCCTTGATTTGTTTTGTTCCACTTTTTTTGGTTGGTTTTGTTTTGGTTTTGTGTTGACCTGCGGTGTTTACACTAACAACATACAGTATGTGCTTTCGGTTACTCTCGTCAGACGTTCTTGAAATCTGATTTGGAAGAGTTTCTTCTCTGGATTGTCGGACGGAAACTGCAAACCGGAGGGCGTTTTCAAGCCATGTGGCGTTCCCTTGGCTCAAATCGAATGGACGCCGTAATCAAACGCATCTGCGTCTTTTTTTTCTCACAGAAACTCCGACACGGTCGAAGTCGAGCCTAGGAGAAGCAGCAGCGATGTCCAGCAGGCCCAATGGGAGTCCGCCTCCATACGAGTCGGATGGCTAGTAAGTCCAAAAGGCCGCAAAAAACACAACGTGATTCCTTTGCATCCAAATGGAGGCAAAGCGCTACTTTTGTCCAAACCAAAGCGGGTCCGCATTTTTATCATCAAATAGAATGCCGCTCGTTATTGATATATTTTTTTCATGCTAATGAAAGATTGTAGAAATTAAGCAAACGACTGATTATTGTCAATATAATGTGTTTATTTCACACCAAAAAAAGCTACATGAAGGCTTTCTGAAGGCGATGGGGCATAATAGGATTATGTTTGGACTTTTAACAGTCCTCCATCAAACATCACGCGGGCCGTGACAAAATGTCATTTTGGCGTTTGCTTCCGGTAGTTAAAATGTGGAAGGCGGGCCGCAGCTTGGACGCCGCCGGTCGGAACAAAACCCCCGCCGTGCGTTTTTCGGAGCGGGAACGGAGCGCGGATTGCGGGCTTTTTTCCAAACGATTTTTCCCGCAGCGACGCGGCGCCCCAGCCGGCGTACTCGTACTACCCGGACGACGAGTTCCAGCACTTCTACCGCTGGACGTCGCCGCCGGGCGTGCTGAAGATCATGGCCATCATCGTGATCGTGCTGTGCGTGGCCATCTTCGCCTGCGTGGCCTCCACGCTGGCCTGGGACTCGCAGGGGGCGCTGTCGGGCTTCGGCGGCTCCTACGGCGCCGGCTACCCGGGAAGCTACGGCGGGGGCTCCAACTACGGCTCCTTCGGGGGCGGGGCCTACGGGCCGGGCAACGGCTACGGCTACGGCGGCCTGGGCGGCAACTACAACGACCCGCGCTCGGCCAAGGGCTTCATCATCGCCATGGCCGCCATCACCTTCGTGGCGGCGCTGGCCATCTTCATCGTCCTGGTGTCCCACCAGAGCGTGTCGGAGAGCAGGAAGTTCTACCTGGGGGTCGCCGTCGTCTCGGCCGTTTTGGCCCTGCTGGTGCTGATCGCCGCCATCGTCTACCTGATGGCCGTCAACCCCACGGCGCAGTCGCAGGGCTCGGCGTACGGGAGCCAGATCGCCGGCCTGTGCGCCCAGTACCAGCGCCCGCAGGTGTCCGGCGTCTTTGTCAACCAGTACCTGTACCACTACTGCGTGGTGGAGCCGCAGGAGGTACCCGGCGCCGTTTTAAAGCCGCGCGCCTTTCCGGTCCCGGCCATTTTTTTTTTTTTTTTTTTTTTAAGCCACACACATTCAAAGTCATAGCCTGTTCCACTCATGCGGGCAGGCCATCGCAGTGGTGTTTGGCTTCCTGGTGGCGGCCGCGCTCATCATCATGCTGGTGTTCGCGGTGAAGACGCGCAAGAAGATCGGCGAGTTTGGCAAGAGCAACATCCTGTGGAAGCGCGTCAAGGTGCTGGAGGACGCCGAGCCGCCGCAGGATGTCGAGGCCTGGGTAAAACAAAAAAAAAAACTATTTAATTCAATCTTCCTTGCAAAATGACGTTTTGGACTATTGTGTTGATTGCTGCCCTAGCATGCTAATAACAGCCGTTCCGAATTCGTTTTTATAAACACCTTGCATGTCCGAATTGTTCCATTCCTATCCAATGCAATGAATGGGCACGTGGCGGCCATTTTCACTGGGCAAAGTTTGCCGTCAAACTCAATAATAGCTCATTTGTGGTGGCCATGTTGGCAGGGGCGACATTCCCATCAAAGTCAATGAAAACTTAGATATGGCAGCCATGTTGGCAGGGGCAATGTTCCGCAGAAAGTCACTTTTATTTTTATTTTTTTTTTTTGGGGGGGGGGGGGGGGGGTCAAGGCATTCTTTGCTGGCATCCAGTCATGACAGAGATGAAGAAAGAATGCGCTGTATCCTTGCAGCAAAAATGTTGGTGGGGGGTGTCAATGATGCACAGACTGTTGTTGTGTAAGTGGCGTGAGGAGTTGCGGTGCACAGCAGGCGCTTTTTAAATGTGTGCTCAGCCATGTTTGAAGCGGTTGGACCAGTTTGGCGGCTGTCGGCGTGCGGGGGGGGGGGCAGCTCGCCTTACTTTCAAGGCGTGTCACTTCGACTAGAGTTTCACTCTAGGGGGGGTGTCGCAGTACACGTTAGGAGAACTCGTGGAATTGCTTGCTTGCGGGTCACGCCAGCTGACGTGACGTGACATGATGGCGCACGCTCCTCATTCCAGCGCCCGCCCGCCACACACAACCTGTTTACCTAAAAACTACAGTATATATTTATACTTTTTTTTAAGCAGTTCAACCAAAAGCATCATTGTTTTTTTTTGGGGGGGGGGGCTGATTTTGAGGGCAAAAATGCGTTGTACATATTGTGCTTTTATTTTTTTTTGACCACCACCACATACACTGAGCTGAAAAGTGGATTTCGGGGAAGAATTTTGGATGTATTTTTTCCGGCCCCAGGTGAACAACGTGTCAGCGCCGGCCGAAGACCTGGCCATGGCCGAGTTCCCGGAGAAGCCGCGCGGCTCGCGGAGCGGCCTGGACGACGGCGACGAGCGCAGCGCCGACTACAGCAAGCCCCGCTACGGCTACACGCCCCCGTGAGTGGCGCCGGCCGGCCCGCCCGCGCGGTTTCGCCCATGACGTCGCGGGCCGCGCGCGATGCCGACTCACCCGCAAAACGCTTTCGGACGATTCTTACGCAATCGGCGCGTCAGGCCGCCGGAGGACGAGCGGCCTCACGGCGCCGGCTCGGACGCTCCCGGCTCGGCCGGCGGGAGGCGCCGGCACCACCGCGACGACGACTACGCCTCATCGGGGGACGAGCTGGACGACGACGACGCCGACTTCTACAGGTGCGGCGCGCGGCGCGAAGACGTCCGGCGCGGCTTTTAACGGCCGACCTTTGCCCCCCAGCGAGTTCCCGCCCGTCGCCGGCGAGCAGGAGCGAAACGAGTACAAGCGGGAGTTTGAGCGCAACCACCAGGAGTACAAAGACCTCCAGGCCGAGCTGGACGCCGTCAACAAGAAACTCGGCGACGCGGACCGAGAACTGGACGGGCTGCGCGAGGGAAGCCCGCAGTACCTGGTCGGCATCCTACTAGCATCTTAAAAAAAAAAAAAAACACGCCAAGTTGGCCATTTTCCTTCAGATCGGCCACTTTGCTGACCGAAGTCCGTTTGACTAAACAACACCCAAAAGGGTAGAAACGTTAACCGCCCGCCTAAAACGTCTCAAAAAGCCATGACCGCAGAAAAACAGGAAGTGCGGCACTTTGCTTGAAAGTGGCCATTTTAGTGCCGCTTTTGTCATTTTCTGTCATCTTGTTTTGAAAATCCAGCCCTCAAACTTACTTTGCCTTAACAACACAAAAATCAGTGGACATGTGGCTCAGACACCCCCCCCCCCACACACACACACACACACACAAAAAGTCTCCAGAAGTAATGCGGGAAGGAGAATAATAATCACGCTGCTTGATGTGTTTCCCACCAGGACGCTCTGGACGAGTACAACAGAATCAAGGCCGTGAAAAAGGTGCGTAAGCGGCGCCTGTGCAAAGAAAATCCACATGACGCAAAGGAATGCGGCGTATTGGATAAAAAGAAGGAAGGCAGCCTTCGTATCATCGAATCGAGCAATTCCATCAGCCGCCGCCGGGGGGCGGCACACCTTAACGATGCGGTTCACCGTGCTGTTTTCGCAGTCGGCGGACTACCGCGCCAAGAAGAGGCGGAGCAAGTACCTGAAGGCCAAGCTCAACCACATCAAGAAGATGGTCGCCGACTACGACCGCAGAGCCTGAGACGCGCTCGGCCGACGCCGGCGGAACAAACGTTTGCGGAGCGAGTCGCTGCCGTCCGAGTCGAGGCCGGGGCCTCCGTGCCGGCCGGGAACTCTTTTTATCCGAAAGCGCAACAAGCCAAGATTTTGTACGCGAAATGATGCAATTACCCATGTGTTTTGTATTTTTTCATCTCTGTTCATATGTATTGTTTTTCATAGTTTGCATGAATTTTAAGCCTTGTTCTTATTTTAATTCCATATCAGCTGGGATATTTTTAACCGAGTCGTGTGCCTTTACCGTGCCTTGAAATACATTTTTTTACTACTGTGCTACTTTAGTCGGTGACTTTTTTTGTTTGACGGTTTTTCCGCTAGGTGGCGACCTTTGTCGCTCCGGTCAAGTGAGGAGGCCTTGACAGCACCGCGGACTGCTTTGTGTGTGTGCGTGTGTGTGTGTGTGTGTGGCTTGGGGCTGACCACTAAGCAGCCTAACAGATTAGTTGCTGATCACATTGCGCGTGTGTGTGCGTGCGTGCGTGCGTCACATTGTCGCGGACGGTGAATTTGAGGTCAAAGCGGGTTCGTCCTTCAGTCGCCAATCGAGGCCGCAAGACCACGCCCACATAACATCTGTCTGCACAGGCGCGCGCGCAAGGTGTGCTTTCTTCAAGACTTTGAAGTAAGCTTTGTTGCCAGGGTTAGGCCTTGAAAAATGGGTTCGGGTTTTGAGGCCGGAGTTAGAGTTTGTAAGTACTGTATAGGCTTGAAAAGCTCATTTGGGGTCCACAAAGGACGGAGACAATCAAAATTCTCTTTCGTCCAAAAAACGCAACTGTCTTGTCCTGTGTTGTTGATGCAGAGCGCGCTTCACCGCAGTCGGGTTATTTTGGAGCCGATTGGCGCTTCTGTCCTTCTCGGACAAAAAACTTGTTGGACGAGCCCGAAAGTTGTCTTTTTCTGATTTTTGAGCTGTCGGGAAGCGGTCCGAGGCCGCGGGGTCGGGCTTTCGAAGGTCAACTCCGATCGAGCCCCGGTCGGCTCGCGTTCGGAAAGCGCGTCTGGCGCTTTAAGAGCCAGGGCGCCAAAGCCGATTAGCGCTCATCCCGCCTTCCCGCCTTCCGCCCCATCCATTTCGTGGTTTCGCCTCGCCGCCGAGCGGACCCCGATGGCCCGTCGGTCCGCTTGCGGTTCATGCGCAAAGTCGCCCGGATCCCCGCCGAGCCCCGCAGCCGGGGCGCGCGCCCTCGCCTGAAGCGCGCGCGCGCGCGCGGCCGCGCCCGCCCCCAGGTGCGCCCAGATGCAGAAGAGCGTGCGCTACAACGAGGGCCACGCCCTGCACCTGGCGCTGGCCGCCCGCAAGGAGGGCGCCAAGCGCGGCCTGGTCAGCAAGCGCGGCTCGGAGAACGTCCGCTGGACGGACAAGTTCTTCGCGCTCTACCAGAACCTCCTCTTCTACTTCGACAGCGAGCAGAGCGCGCGGCCGTCCGGCATGTACCTGCTGGAGGGCTGCACGTGCGAGCGCGCCCCCGCGCCCAGCGCCGCCGACAAGATGCAGGTGAACGCTCGCGGACGCGCCTCGCGTACTTCTCTTTTGTTTTGCGTGTTCTTCTTCCGGACCGTTGGGACCGCGAACGACGCTTGTATAAATCCGCAAAGTAGCTGTCTATTACCAATTCTTTTATACACGGGCAGTAAAGTAAAGGCCCCCCTCGCATTACACTTGATGCGCTTTTCTCGGACGCTCATCAACATTTTCTCCCCTTGCCTCTCATTTCAACGCTCCCAAAGTTCAAAGACAGAAGAAATTGATCACAGGAATGAATCATTAATAAGAGTTCGACCTTAACCAAACAGCAACCGTTTCCGCCCTGAATCAACATTGAATTAACCTATTTTGCTATGTTTGAAAAAGGCCCAGGAGAGAACCGCTGTAGTTTTATATCTAAAGATAGAAAACGCTCGTTGTCATCGCATTCTAAAGGGAGGTGCGGAAGCTTTAGCGCGTCTGTCACGAAAAAGGAATACGTCAATTTCAAACACTTGCAAATAAACGCCTTCTTGACGACTAACAGTAAGTTTGAAATATGACGGAATGATGAAAGTATTAGACGGGGGGGGGGGGTGGCACTCCTCTGGAGGCTGTCATGCCGATCTTTGTTTTCCCGGGCGTTTTGGGTGTCTTCTCGGGATTCCGAGCTTTCGAGTCAGGATGGGAGAGCACTGAAAGCAAGTATCTGTGGCCTTATTTCGAGGTATGGGTCCACCCTTATGGGTCCGATAATCAAAATGGGTATCCGGCGCCCAGGGGGGAGCGTTTTTCAAAGCGGCATCTTGCTTTCAAAGCCGTCGATTTGTTGAGCGTCACGTGACTTAAGTGACTTGGGCAGATGTGAGCGGGTGGGCGTGGCTCGCTTGCTTGTGTGTCATTGTTTTGCATGAGCTTAAATCCATCTGGCTGCCAGGGAAGCCGCATTAGCCGCACTTATGTAACAACACACACACACACACACACACACACACGAGCCTTTAAGCTTCCTGCCCGGTCCAACACGCTAGCAAGTGTCAGTCAACCGCTTAGGTTGCGTCATTACTACCAATCGCAGGCCAAAACGTCATAAGTCACATGAACTCAAGAGAAATGTCATATTTCTTCCAAAATTCATGACCTTTTTACGTATTATTGTTTTGTCTCGCAATTATTGGCCAATCTAAACTGTTGCAAATTGCTGACAAATTCCGTTTGTAAATACAGGAAGTCAGGTGTAACAACGCGGGAAGTTGACGTATGTTTGTCGCGCGCAGTACTACTTTCTGGTGATGTTCGGCCACGACGGTCAGAAGCCGCTGGAGCTCCGCACCGACGAGGAAGCCGACTGCAACGAGTGGGTGGACTGCATACAGCAGGCCAGGTGAACGCGCGCGCTCACGCACTTGCATTTATGTATTTATGAACTTGAAATAGGAATATTTAGGTCTTAATTGGAGCATTATGACCTTTGGAGACTTTTGGGAGTCCAGGCTAAGACAACTAAGGAAGTCATTGAAAGGCTTGCAAATGTCAGAAGTTGGCGGTTTTGGGGCGTCAACACAAAGATTTCTATTGCACCCACTTGGCGAGTAATGTTGAAAGGGTTCGTGCTAAAATGAAAATATTTTTAATGGCGGTAAACGAGCCCGAAATGGGCACAATTTTTTGACACCTATCGGGTGTACCTCGCAACCTTCTGTCTGCAAGCATTTAGAATTTAGAACGTTATCTTTTCAGATGAAGTGCAATTTCGTCGGAACAAGAAGCAACCGTCAGTTGTCGTCAGTAAACACAAGCGGGCAGTTTTTCTCGATGCCGTCCAAAAAATACGGACTTATTTTTAATTTGACTGCTTTGATGCTAGCTAGCCGAGCAGGCAACATTTCTAGCTGGACCAGATGTGACCAAGTGCTAAAAATAGAAGAGAGAGACAGAAGGCCAAAGTGTGACGTAAGTCCGGAAAGTACCACCGTGACCTAAATGTGAACTGCTGCAAATGCGGCCGAGCACACACACTTACTGTATACATACATATATATATATATATATATATATATATATATATATATATATATATATATATATATATATATATATGCACGCACAGGACAAATGTGTCAGCTTTAAAAATGGAAAAAATAGCAGGCGTACGTGTGTATGCTAATGGTAAATGTTAAACGTTGCTAAATACTCAACAATTGGAATGAGCGTCACGATAAAAAGCCAAATAAAAGAGCTATGTTGTGTGCGTGCGCGCGCGCACAGCTACTCGGACCTGATCCTGGAGCGCGAGATCCTGATGCAGAAGTACATCCACCTGGTCCAGATCATGGAGACGGAGAAGATCGCAGCCAATCAGCTCCGCACGCAACTGGAGGACCAGGACACCGAGATCGAGAGGCTGAAGGCCGAAGTATGCCGCGCTGTCTATATCTCCCAATTCTTCACAATAAGTAGTCATACTATGCTTATGGTGGTGCTAAATTATACCCGGAAAGCAATAAACTTTAGATATACTGTAAATTCAATAGTTCCGATTGGTTGGCCGTTTTTTAGAGCTAGCTAACACCATGGATAGCTAATGAGCTAGCTGGGTAGCTAGCAAGGGACATTATTATGAGGATAGAGAGAGATGGATGGATGGGTGGATAGATAGATAGATATCCTAGCTAGCTGGGGTATCTAATTATACTTGCTAACTCGCTATATAGAGGTTATCCATCTAGCTACCAGTGATAGCTAGATACCTGGGGCTAGCTAGCGATAGAAAGATAGACAGATTGATTTTTGTACCTCACTACCTAGCACGCTAGATTAATAGCTAGCTAAATTATTATTAGGATGGAGGGAGGGATGGATGGATAGCTATCCTCGCTAGCTAGGGTATCTAGCTATAGTTGCTATCTAGCTATACTTGCTAACTCGCTATAGATAGCTTATCCATCTAGCTACCAATGATCGTTAGACACCCTGGCTATCTAGCTAGCTAGCGATAGATAGATAGATTTTCGTACCTCACTACCTAGCACGCTAGATTCATAGCTAGCTAGTTACCTAGCCAGCGCGTTCTACGTCATTATAAAAGATTTGTACGTGAATAGCTAGGAAGCGAGAGGATTTTTTTCATAACGCGACTTGCGAAACGCTGCCGCCGAAGCAAGCGCTCCAGCTAACCCGTTTTGCGCCCGCGCGGCGTCCAGATCGTGCTGCTCAACAGGACCAGGGAGCGCATGCAACCCAGCCAGACCCTTTTGGACGAGGAAGACCCCGACATCAAGAAGATCAAGAAAGTAAGTCGCCGTTTGACCTCTTGCGACTTTGCCGGCGGTTTTCCGTTTGGCGGTGACGGAACGGGTCCGAGTGTCGCGCCACTTGTCCGGGCAGGTGCAGAGCTTCATGCGCGGCTGGCTGTGCCGGAGGAAGTGGAAGCTGATCGTGCAGGACTACATCTGCTCGCCGCACGCCGAGAGCATGCGCAAGCGCAACCACATCGTCTTCAACATGGTGGAGGCGGAGACGGAGTACGTCAACCAGCTGTCCGTCCTGGTCAACTGCTTCCTGCGCCCGCTGCGCATGGCCGCCAGCTCCAAGAAGCCGCCCGTCAGCCACCACGACGTCAGCAGCATCTTCCTCAACAGGTGTTATTATCAGCAGTGGTGTTTTGCTCATCGTTGACATTTTTTCCCCAAACGCACCATTTTTGAGTGCGACCCGCAAAGAGCTTCTAAAAATGGTCGGTTCTCATCAAGTGCTAAAGTAATATGTGATGTCATTTCCTAAGGTAATCCAGTACAAAAGTGATTAGGCGCTAACACGCTAAACGTAATCAATTACTTCCAAGTGTCGGAAGTAATCATTTAGTTTGAGCACATTTAGCACTTGCGAGCGTTCTTATTTCCCGGCGGGGCCGCTCCTTTTCTCGTCCAGCGAGACCATCATGTTCCTGCACCAGATCTTCCACCAGGGCCTGAACGCCCGCATGGCCAACTGGCCCACGCTGGTCCTGGGTGAGTGGCCGGGCCGGGCCGAGGCTTTTGTGGGCGCCGCCCGTCACCGACCGTCGCCGGCCGTGCCGTTTGCGCTGAGTGCAGCGGACCTGTTCGACATCCTCCTCCCCATGCTGAACATCTACCAGGAGTTTGTGCGCAACCACCAGTACAGCCTTCAGGTCCTGGCCAACTGCAAGCAGAACCGAGACTTCGACAAGCTGCTCAAGCAGTACGAGGCCAACGCCGCCTGCGAGGGCCGCATGCTGGAGACCTTCCTCACCTACCCCATGTTCCAGGTTCGCTGCCGGCGGGATTTACGCGAAACCTACAAAGTAACCAGTTGAAGTCTCGGTTTGTTAGTTTGCTCCCGTAAATGGATACATATTTACGTTTAGTTAGTGTTTTCTGTTAGTTTCGATTTGACCCTCAACACTTGGCACAGGTCAAAGGAACCGCGCCGGCAAATGTCCCGCGTGTGTTTTCAGATCCCCCGTTACATCATCACGCTTCACGAGCTGCTGGCGCACACGCCGCACGAGCACGTGGAGAGGAATAGCCTTCACTTCGCCAAGTCCAAACTGGAAGAGCTCTCAAAGTACGAAATGGGCGGCAAAGTCCGCGCGTTGCGGCCGGCGTCCCGCGTGACCGCGCGTGTCCGCCGCCAGGATGATGCACGACGAGGTGAGCGACACGGAGAACATCCGCAAGAACCTGGCCATCGAGAGGATGATCGTGGAGGGCTGCGACATCCTGCTGGACACCAGCCAGACCTTCGTCCGGCAAGGTGGGCGCCGTCTCGCCGTCCCGCCCCCCCTCCCGGCACGTCAGCTGTCCCCCCCCCCCCCCCCGGCAGGCTCGCTGGTGCGGCTGCCGTCCGGCAGCGAGCGCGGCGTGCTGAGCAAAGTGCGGCTGGGCTCGCTGTCGCTGCGCAAGGAAGGCGAGCGCCAGTGCTTCCTCTTCACCAAACACTTCCTGGTCTGCACCAGGACGTCCGGAGGGAAGCTGCACTTGCTCAAGGTCCGCACCCCAACCCCGGCGCCAACCGCCCTCTGACGCTGTTCGTTTTCAAGTTAAGAAAAAAGCAATTGGAAATGCAGGCCGCAATCCTTCAGCCAAAGCTACGCATCATTTTGAAATAAAAAAAATAAATAAAATAAGATGCATCAATTGGAAATAGGCGTCCAGTTCCCCCATCAGGTCTTATTCAGCCATAGCCGCAATATTTTGCTGCCTGGATGTGCTGCTGGTGAAAGGGTTTGGCCGCAGTCGAGCTCAAGACTAATCGCCAAGGCTCCGACTCCTTTTTGAACTCAAACAAAAAAAAAAACGCCCCCGAAGAAATAGCAGAAGAAATCCATCGTCCGTTGAAGGGCTAATGGCGTTGGCTGCCGAATAGCGGCAGATAGTAAAGCCTTTTTGTTTTTGCCC
Source organism: Hippichthys cyanospilos (assembly GCF_059441005.1). Lineage (NCBI taxonomy): Eukaryota > Metazoa > Chordata > Actinopteri > Syngnathiformes > Syngnathidae > Hippichthys > Hippichthys cyanospilos. The sequence continues at coordinate 18,947,592 of NC_142383.1, read as the reverse complement.
TTCAGCAAGGCGGCACGCTGTCGCTGATGGAATGCACGCTGATCGAGGAACTGGACGCCGGCGACGAGGACTGTGAGAACACTTTTGAGCGGGCTCGGTCCCGAGCGCCGGGCCTGACGCGCCCGCCCGCTCTTTTGCAGACAACGCGGCGGGTCAAGGCTTCGGCCACTTGGAGTTCAAGATGGTGGTGGAGCCCGCCGACGCGCCGGCCTTTTCCGTGGTTCTGCTGGCTCCGTCGCGCCAGGAGAAGGCGGCCTGGACCAGCGACATCAGCCAGGTGGGACAGGAGACCGGGACGCCCGAGCGGGACGCCCGCTCGCGCGCTCCGCGCCTCCGCCGCGCCCCCGTCACGCCTCTTTGCCCCCCAGTGCATCGATAACATCCGCTGCAACGGGCTGATGACCAGCGTCTTTGAGGAGAACTCCAAAGTGTCGGTGCCCAACATGATCAAGTGAGACGCGCTCCCAATCATCAAACAGATTCCCCGAGCCCCGCCTACTGTCATTTGCCAACACGTCATTGGACGGCCCGATATGTCAATCACCAATACCGTATTTTCCACACTATAAGGCGCACCGCCAGTGAACGGCCTCTTTTCGAAGCGTTTTCGCATATAGGGCGCACCGCATCATAAGGCGCGTAGAATAGAAGCTATAGTAGCGGCCGGGCTTGCCTTCTGCATTTTATTAGCGTGATGCATTTTGTAAAACGGCGCTTCCTTTTCCAAAATGAACGCACGCAATCCAACGCCGGCGCAACCCGGCCTCGTAACCGGAACGGGCTTCTGAAGGCGCGCCTCCCCGTCCGGCAGGTCGGACGCGCGTCTGCACAAGGACGACGTGGACATCTGCTTCAGCAAGACGCTGAACTCGTGCAAGGTGCCGCAGATCCGCTACGCCAGCGTGGAGCGGCTCCTGGAGCGCCTGACCGACCTGCGCTTCCTGTCCATCGACTTCCTCAACACCTTCCTGCACACGTACCGCCTCTTCACCGACGCCGCCGTGGTCATGGACAAGCTGGCGCACGTCTACCGCCGCCCCTTCACCTCCATCCCCGTCAGGTAAGGACAGAAAGGAAAGAAAGGCCCGTGGCGCCCCGCCCCTCATCATCTCCGTCGTTTCGGGCTCAGGGTCGAGCAGCACTCGTGCGACCGTCTGTCCGTCGTGTCTCTGTGTCCCGACTACAGTCTGAAGATCACCCAGCTGGCTCTGGACCAGTCCAAGTAAACAAACATCCGAGACCCCAGTAGTCCCCCCCGTTCCCCAGTAGTCTCCCCCGTTAGAATAACGGTATATACTGTAGGTGTTAGTATATTAGTAGATGAGTATGGAAGAATGTTTCCTGTTACTGTTGTTTACGAAGAAGAGGAATTGACACGCTAACGCTCTCAAGTAAGCTGTAAAAAAGGGACGTGAGACGTGACCCGACCCAAAGGGCAAAAGCGGAACGGCGTCGCTCTGAGGAGCGGAGAAGGGTCTGTTTCCAGATTGGAAGGAGATCTGATGATGTTTGGTTCCTGTCCGGTTCCCTCGCGTGAAAAACAACCTAGTTGTCTTCCTTCCTGTGTTTTTTCTTAAATGTTCTAGGTGACCTGAATCTGCCCCCCCCTCCATCCCCGCCGCGCTGACGGCTGCTCTTGCGTCTTCAGGTCCTTGGAGCTGTTCTTCGCCGCCAACCCTGGCTCGTGGGGCGCCGACCCCCTCAACAACAAATCCCCGCGCCTGTGCCGAAAGTTCTCGTCCCCGCCGCCTCTGTCGCTGCCGTCTCGGACGTCCTCTCCCGTCCACGCCCGCAAATTGTCCCTCAGCTCACCCGTGGGGGCCAAGGTTCTGGACCTCTCCTCCGCGCCGTCCTCCTCGGCGGCGGGCTCCCCCACCTCGGCGCAGGGGCCCGGAATCTTCGCCTCGTCCTCGCCTCCGCCGCACGCCGCCTCCGGCAGGACGCTCTTCGGATTCTGCTCGTCGCCGCCCCCCGCCGTCACCAAGGCCCCGCTGGATCTCAGTCGGGGTCCCAGCTCGCCCGAGCTCGGCCCGGGCGGCGAGGACGTCGGCGCCGGCGAACTGCCTCGCATCGACGCCTTCTGCGGGAAGCTCAGGCGGAGCATCCGCAGAGGTGAGTCCCTTAAAAAACTGCTGCAGCTTACAATGCGGTGCGCCCTATATATGAAAATGTTTTCAAATGGGCTCTTCTTTGAAGGTGCGCCTTATAGTCCAGTGCGTCTTATAGCAAAGATGTTCTGTTAATAATCTATATTTAACATGTCAGACATTTATGTGAGGCGGATACAGCGGGGATGTGGAATCCCCTCTGATGTGTCTTTGATGTGCAAATATTCGCCACAGAAGACTGCGTTAGTTACAAACTAACTCCAGATTTGTATTTGATTGTTCAAATTCCTAATGGGTCTGCTATCCGTAATGTGTAAATATAGCATCCCACTGTGATGTTGTTGCTATGGTTACGTGTCTGACCCCTCCCCCGTCTGGTCCCGCCGTCGCCAGCCGTGCTGGAGTCGGTGTCTCTGGACAAGTTTCTTCCCGAATCGCCCGCCCCCAACGGCAACGAGTCCGGCGGCGACGCGTCGCCGTGCCGCTCGCCGGCCACGCCGCGACACTTGCGCTACCGGCCGGCAGCAGGTGCCGCTCGGAGCGGACGCGCGCCTCCTTATTTCTCGCGGTAATTGTGTTTTTTACGCGTGCAGCGTCTTCAGCGGAGAACGCTCGCTGCGCCGTGTCGCCCGCCTCGGCCTTCGCCATCGCCACGGCCGCCGCCGGCCACGCCAGCTCCCCGGGTGAGTACCCGGCGCCGCGCCGGTCACAACAAATTTTGCACCGGGTCTGTGACCCGCGCGGGGGAGAAGCGGCTCTGGAAAATGGATTTTTACGTATTTTTATTTCGTTGTTTTGGTTTACAACAATATACGAGTGCCACTACTGGCTGGGAATTGGGAGCGGGCCGGCCCTCGTTTAAAAAAAAAAAGACTTATAAGTGACACTAACTGCTTTTAGGCTGTGCGCTGTTATTTTAGCAGTCCGGGCCACTTGAGAATAATAATAATATCAAGATTATGACACCCCTGTGCTTTCTGTGACCTTGAATGTTTGTGGCTTTAAAGGGGCGAAAATGAGTCAGTTGGGACTTGGTAAGAAGTAGAACCGTTGCCCGATGTGTTCCCCGTTGCAGCGTCGGAGAAGTCGTGCGACAAAGAGTTCATCATCCGCAGAGCCGCCACCAACCGGGTGCTCAACGTGCTGCGCCACTGGGTGTCCAAACACTCGCAGGTTAATGGACCGTTCTCATTATTCTCACTTTAGGGTCGCAATTTGCGCTCATCTTTGCCAAACATCCAGAAATCTTTTCCTCCCCTCAAAAATCACATCACATGCGAAAAATGAGTTTGGCATATTGTACGGGCTTGCCTAGGGACTCTTTTTTGCCGTCAGGACTTTGAGAGTAACGGCGAGCTGAAGGCGTGCGTGCTGGGCCTGCTGGACGAAGTCCTGCGGGATCCCGACCTGCTGCCCCAGGAGAGGAAAGCCGCCGACAACATTCTCGGGTGAGCGCCGCCGCTTCCCGCGCCCGCGCCGCCGATTCCGACGCGCACGACTCACGACCGTCGCCGTCAGCGCGCTTTGCCAAGAAGAGCAAGACGACGCTCAGCTCCGGATCGAGGACATACTGCAAATGGTACACACACACACACACACACAACTTTTGGACCGCGTCAGAACTGAAATCGTCTTTTGTTTTTTTCATGATGTACAGAAAAGTTGTCCGCTTCTTCACTTCATTGTGGTAAGAAAGCGTCTTTGTTTTGTTTTTTTCAAAATCAATGTCCTCAATAAATGGCGTTTGTTTAGGCGGAGAGCCCAAAGGCCGAGTGTCTGGAGTCGCTGTCGGCGATGGAGCTGGCCGAGCAGATCACCCTACTGGACCACATAGTCTTCAGGAGCATTCCTTATGAGTCGGTCCACTTTTTTGGAATTATTGCAACCTTAAAAAAAAAAAAAAAAAGTGTTTACGTTGTGGCTCGTAGTTTTCTTCATGTGACATTTACGGTAGGCTTTCCCAAAAAGCTAAGCGTTTTCTGTCGCCCCCTCGTGGTCTTTTGAGACAATGCAGGCTTCGATGCATGCTACTTGTTTCCAAAATCAAGGGGAAAAAAACATAATAGGTGGAATAGTATGAAAAATCAAGTTCTTAAGGGGAAAAGCTACATGAAAATTGCACATTGAAACTTGTTTCAATTTAAAATGATTGAATAAAAACAAACCAAGAGACCAGCAGTTTAAAGGTTCCAAGTTTATTTAGAAACTATATTTTCTAAGGTGTTTTTTTAACAAAGTATTCATTTTCAGTCCATTTTTCCAAGATAAAATTATAGTATAAATTACAGCTATAATAGAAATATAAGTACTAATGACTTTTTAAGTCACTATCTGATTAAAGATGAAAAAGTTGAGAATGTCAAGCGCAAAATGATAGTATTCCATTCCGATATTCGTGAGGCTTCATGGTACATCTCTTCATTTCCTATCCCTTTTTTTTTTTGGTATCTTCGAGGGAGTTCCTGGGGCAAGGCTGGATGAAGGTGGACAAGACGGAGAAGACTCCTTACATCATGAAGACCAGCCAGCACTTCAACGACGTGAGTTGGGGGGGGGGGGCATTGGCCGGCGGAAACTGAGGCCTTTGGCGTTTTGCAGATGAGCAACCTGGTGGCGTGGCAGATCATGCGTCAGGGCGAGGCGGGCTCCCGGGCCGGCGCCATCGAAAAGTGGCTGGCCGTGGCCGACATCTGCCGCTGCCTCAACAACTACAACGGCGTCCTGGAGATCACCTCGGCGCTCAACCGCAGCGCCGTCTACCGCCTCAAGAAGACCTGGGCCAAAGTCTGCAAGCAGGTGCCCGAACGCCTTTCGTAACTCCTTCAGTCCCAAGGACAAATTTGGACGTTTTTTTTTTTTTTTTTAGAACATTCAATCCTTAGCATAATATCTCCCAAAAAAATGGAAGGCCAAAATCTCTCTTCAATAAGTACCTGGATTTTTTTTTTTAAATCCATCTTTGAATAGGATGATATGATGGAAAAACAAAAAAAATCTTGCGTGTGCGTGCAGACAAAGGCGCTGATGGATCGTCTCCAGAGGACGGTCTCATCCGAAGGACGCTTCAAGAACCTGCGAGAGACGTTGAAAAAGTAAGCGTGGGCAAATCACAGAGAAGCTCCACTGGCTTGTTTGTGAAAGGCGCATGCAACTGTGCGCAGCTGCAACCCGCCGTGCGTGCCCTACCTGGGCATGTACCTGACGGACCTGGCCTTCATCGAGGAGGGCACGCCCAACTTCACCGAGGAAGGCCTGGTCAACTTCTCCAAGATGAGGATGGTAAACGGTCCCGCGTCCAGATAGCCCACCCCGCTTTTTCGGCCTCTCCTTTCACAACAAGTTTGCGCTTGGCGTCAGATCTGTCACATCATCCGAGAGATCCGGCAGTTCCAGCAAGCCCCTTACAGGATCGAGCACCAGCCCAAGGTTAGCCGCGCCGACTTTTTTTTGGCCTCTCTATTTTTTTTTTATTTTTTTTTTTTTAGCTCAGCCATTTTTTTGGTCCCGCCCCCACGCAGGTGACTCACTTCCTGCTGGACAAGACCCAAGTGCTGGACGAAGACGCGCTGTACGAGCTCTCGCTGAAGATGGAGCCGCGCGTGGCGCCGGGTTAAGCTAACGTCCCGCGCTAGCCGGTTAGCGCCAGCCGGGCTAATCCTCGCTAATTTGGATCAGGTGAGGCGTTGATGTTTTGTTGCCTAGCAACCAGCGACACTGTTATCCAAGGGGCGGAGGGGGGGGGGGGGGGCGCGGTTCCCATCCAGTTCCGCTGGTTACTACGGTTACCGATCCGCTCAGGCTCAAGTGCCACGCTCAACAAAACATCAGAGGTGTGGAGTGGATGCGCCCTATGTGACCTCGCTTTGTATAAACGAAGGACATATGTCACAATCCGCATTGTGACATCACTTCCTGCAGGCTGTGCATAACACTGTGACTTCATTTCCTGTATGCTGGTATGTCACTTTTTGTACACGTCACACTTTGAACGCGTGCCGCGCGGCACACTGTGACATCAAAGTCGTTTTCCTCAAAATTGGACATTGTGACATCACTTCCTGTATCGAGCCACTATGCACCAGTGTCACTTTTTGTACGGCGGATCCACACGTCACACTTTCGAGTCCCTTTCTTGCGCTGTGGATTCACTTCCTGTGTGCACCGTGACATCACTTCCTGTATCGTTTTTGTCTCGCTCTTTAGCTTCTGTTCTGTACACGGGAGAAAAGTTTGCTAATTTTTGCAAAGAGCAAAGTTTTTTTTTCTCTTCAATACGTCAATTTTCCATCGTTATTCATGTTTATATTCATCATACGGTCGTTGAAATGTTCTATTCGGTTCTGTTCTGCGATACGTTAGCTGAGTATTACCACCTTAGCGTTTTGTTGTCATTTGTAGACGTATTGATGATATTTCCATTCGGCTTTGATTTGATATTAGCGCCCATGTGTCTTTGTACTTTTTCTTGTTTTCCATTGAAAACCGCGCCAATAAAAGTCCAGCGAAATCCGTGACCGTTGTGCACGTGTGAAAGTCAAAGCCATCTAATAACGTAGGAGAGCCCGCCCACACCCGATTGGCCCTGCCGCCTGAAATGGGGCGTGAGGGGGCGGGGCCTAGTCGGAGGCCAGCGTGCAAAGCTCATTAAGAGAAGACGCTGGACTTGAAGGCGCACGGGTCTCGCACAGGTAATGGACTCCTTTTTTTCTCTTATTTCACAGCTACTGTTGAATTTTCTAGTCTAGTCTTCTTCAATGACTTTTTTTTTTTTCTTTTTCTTTAATATTGTGTCCTTTGGGGCTTTGAAATTTACCTTGAGGTAAAAAGCATTCCCATCACAGTGATTTTGAAGGTGTGATGTCATGCGGGGCTCGATGAAGTCGATGCTACGTTTACATTTTTTTTTTTTTTTTTCCGCAAGGATGTAGTGGAGGTAAAAGTTGAGCGGCCATGAGGGGGTTTAGTGAGGGGGAGGCGTTAAGACCATTAAGTGGACTTAGTGCTCGAGTCAAGTCTAACCCTTGTTTCTGCCAACCTTTTGTGAGGGTCGTGGAAAACGAGCGATTCCAATATGAGGCCGCGTGGCCCGCGTCCACTTTTTCTTGGCATCCCGGCGGCACAATGGTCCTGTGATCTGCTAAAAATATGGCCTATAAATATAGACGCGGCACATTAACGCCGCCGCGGAGGCAAATGACCTTCTGCAAGGCGGCGTCCGGCCGGCTAAGCTAACTGGCGAGGGACGCTAACGGCACTAAGCCGGTTAGCCGCAAATCTGGCTCGGACGCTTCGAGGCGCCGCCCGACGACGACCTCCCGACGACCCTTTCAGAAGATCTCCGCACACTCGATCCGGTTAGGGCCGTGAATTCGGCGCCCGTCGCGAGGAGAGCCGAAAAAAAGTCGGAAAGCACTCCTGAACATCGCTACCCGATTTAACAACGCGTCGAATTGCCTTTTTTTTTTCCGCCTCCAGTTCAAAGCGCAAAGTTCAAGAGGCGAAGAAGATGGCCAACTCCTTCACCCGCCTGCTGTCGGGCCGCAACACTGCCGCCCTGCTGGCCACCTTGGGGACGGGCACCGCGGCCGCCGGCTTCCTGTTGAGCGACGGCGCTTCTTTGGCGGCCGAGGCCCGGAAAAAGCTCTATCCCGCCAGGTGACGACGGGCGCGCCGGCCGTCGAGCATTCATTGTCGTATGCTCCCATTTTGAAGCGGGGGACAAAGGCCTTTTTTGTTGTCGTCGAAATAAAAAGCGCCGTTTGATATTATGTATCCGCAAACGGTTCTTAAATGGTCAAGAAAATCAAACGAAAAGCTGAGTTCTGGGACTAAAGTCGGACTTTAAAGTGAGAATCGATTTTTCACTCTCTCCTGAAATTTGAAGGCTTTTCTCGTCCGAATTGGAGATAAGCGCGATATCGCTGCCGCCTCCATCTTCTATACGACTTTGTTTTTCACCGGCAATGAAAAAGCGAGCAACGAGGAGTTGAGCTAGTCCTCGGTAATTTTGTCAGTTGCGCGGGAACGAATGACGCGCTCCTGTCATCGCGTCAAAGTCACCCTCTCAGATTTCTCGCAGCTCCGACTACCCTGACCTTCGCAAGCACAACAACTGCATGGCCGCGGCGCTGACGCCCGCCATTTACGCCAAGCTGCGGGACAAGGTGACCCCCAACAGCTGGACCTTGGACCAGTGCATCCAGACGGGCGTGGACAACCCGGGCCACCCCTTCATCAAGACCGTGGGCTGCGTGGCGGGCGACGAGGAAAGCTACGAGGTAGCGGACTTTCCATGTCGCCGGGCGGGACGGACGGGGTCCGGAAGGGGAGGAGAACCGGTCCCCTGTTGCCGGGCGGAAGGAAGACGCCCGTGACATTTTGCTTGCAGGTGTTTGCCGAACTCTTCGACCCGGTCATCAAGGACCGCCACAACGGCTACGACCCCAGGACCATGAGCCACCCCACGGACCTGGAGGCCTCCAAGGTTGGCGCGCCGCCGCACTTTTGCCCGGCCCGGCGTTCTGATGCCCCCCCCCGCCTCCCTCCCCAGCTGAACGGCGGCATGTTCGACGAGAACTACGTGCTGTCGTCGCGCGTGCGCACGGGGCGCAGCATCCGCGGCCTGAGCCTCCCCCCCGCCTGCTCCCGGGCGGAGCGGCGCGAGGTGGAGCGCGTGGCCGTCACGGCGCTGGCCGGCCTCAAGGGCGACCTGGCGGGCCGCTACTACAGCCTGGGAGAAATGAGCGAGCGCGAGCAGCAGCAGCTCATCGACGTAAGTTCCCGCGCCCGATTCCCCTTCGAAAAAATTCAAGAAAACGCTGCGTTAGTTAAAAACACAAATTGCACAGGAGTCCCTTCAATTTGATGTAGCGATAAGTTGGTTAAGTTCGTAAAAAGTGGCGCTTTCCAAGCTCTTGTCCCACCTTTGCGTTGTGATCCCATCCCGCCACGCCGCCATCAGGACCACTTCCTGTTTGACAAGCCGGTGTCTCCTTTACTTACCTCGGCCTTCATGGCCCGAGACTGGCCCGACGCCAGGGGCATCTGGTAAGAAGGTTCCCCAAAACAAAGGACCTCCCATCACGTTAGAGGATTTAGCATCCCCCCGGTCCACCCCGTCCCTCCGCCTTTGTCAATGTGAGTGTCCTCTTCTTCCGCCCCGCCCCGCCCCGACCCGACCCGTAGGACCACTTCCTGTTCGACAAGCCCGTGTCCCCCCTTTTGACCTGCGCCTTCATGGCGCGGGACTGGCCCGACGCCAGGGGCATCTGGTAGGCCCCGCCCCGCGCGCGCCCGTCGCCGGCCCGCGCCCCGCCTTGAGCGCCTCCCGCCCTCTTTCTCCTCAGGCACAACAACGAGAAGACCTTCCTGATCTGGATCAACGAAGAGGACCACACCAGGGTCATCTCCATGGAGAAGGGGGGCAACATGAAGAGGGTCTTTGAGAGGTTCTGCAGGGGACTTAAGCAGGTACCCAATTGGACCCTTTGACTCTTAAACGTTTGCAGGCCAGAAAAGGCCCCGCGGGCCGTATGTTTGACAACGACCCTCAAAAAGCAATGCTGACCCTCAAATGAATTTTTTGTAATGCTATCCAACATCACTATTAAGTATTTATACTACTATTAGTCAGAAAATATGTCGGCGTTTTTTTTGGATTGAAAATAAATTCAGCTCATTTTTATACTTTACGGAACAAAATCATCTCGCTGGCCGGATTAAAGTCGTTTTTGGCCCGCAAGCCGTATCTTTCCTCGATCGAGACTATACTCGAGTGTTTTCCTTCCGAAAAAGGAAACACTCGAGTATAGTCTCCATCAAGGAAAGATACGGCTCACGTCTCAGAGGAAAAGTGAGAACAGGCCGAGGTTACTTTGCCCACTCGGGGATTTGGGCTTGTTTTAGTGCCGCTTCACCCCTTCGCAAGGCCACCGGGTCTTTATTTTGCAGGCACGACCGTCGGCCAAAATTTCAGGACGATAAATCAAACCGTAGTCAGTTGTTGCCGGGCAGAATTTCCGAAAGCCGATTTGAGTTTGAATCCACAGGTGGAACATCTGATCCAGGAAAGAGGCTGGGAATTCATGTGGAACGAACGTCTGGGCTACATCCTCACGTGCCCCTCCAACCTGGGCACGGGTCTCAGGGCCGGCGTGCACGTGCGCCTCCCCAAACTCAGCAAGGTCTCTCACACACACACACATATTCTGGTGTGTTTGCCACCAGGGGGCAGTATAATAGCTAGAGCGCAGTCTCAAAAGTTTGCAAAGTATGTTTCTTTTCTGTCGGTCTACATGTGTTGCTGCACCGCATATATGAACGGCGGTTCGTTTGTAAAAAAAAGGCTAAGCGAAGGATGTCGGGTCCCCACAGGATCCTCGCTTCTCCAAGATCCTGGACAACTTGCGCCTGCAGAAGAGGGGCACGGGCGGCGTGGACACGGCCGCCACCGGCGACACCTTTGACATCTCCAACAACGACCGGCTGGGCAAGTCCGAGGTGAGCGCTAACTACAGCTTTCCAAATACATTACGTCAATGTCTGATAGGTTGAATACAAGTCACATTTTGAACATAATTTCGGACGTACATTTGTATATATTAAAATAGAGCGAAATAAGGTGTGGAATTTCTCTTTGCGAGCAAAGTAATTGACAATTAGTTTTTGTTGGAAATTCAAGTTGAAATATTTTCAGATTCGGAAATGTCACCTTTCACATGATTTTATTCAAACTATTACATGTAAGAGTAGCAAGAAAAACAAAATCCAAACGGCCATACACTTGCGAGCACAAACATCCCTGCGCGTCAGGTGGAGCTGGTGCAGCTGGTGGTGGACGGCGTCAACTACCTGATCGAGTGCGAGAAGAGGCTGGAGAAGGGCCAGGACATCAAGGTCCCGCCGCCCATCGCCATGTTTCGCAAATAGACCATTTGTGCAAGCTCCGCCCACACACTAATAAAAGCTCTACGTATATTCTCTTGCCTTTCACTTTAGAAGCCGTCCGCGCAAAAAGAATATTAGCTTTCGCGCCCCTCGCTCGTTGCTAGGCAGACTATCTGGGACATTTGTGCAATGCGTACACATGAAGAAAGCAAAAAGACATTCGCTCGATTTGTCAAAAACATTTTTCCGGACGTTCTTAAAGAAAAAAAAAAGTCTTGGCAGAAAAAGCGATGAGGGGGAGGAAGGAAGGTTCTCGCGGGCCGTCAGTCGTCGGGTCGGGTCTCGCCGTGCCTCCTGGTGAACTCCTCGGCGTTCCTCATGAACTGCGCTCGGTCTTCCGTGTACTCGTTGGCCAGCTCCACCCTCAGCGGCCGCTCGGGCTGGGGCACGTTCACCAGCGCGATCAGACACTGGATGACTGCGCAAACACAATGCTGTAACTTTGCCACCTGCTGGGCTGGAGGTGCCACTGCAGTGGGATCCGGGAATCATTTACAAGTTCGCGGAGCAATAATATTTTGTTTTATGTGAGTTTAAAGTTTAGTTTGGGGTCATGCCAAGTGCTTCCTGTGTGATGTCATTGCTAAAGTGCCCACAACGCTAAAGTGTTATGTTGCATATGTGTTTTGATGTGATTCAAGTGTTGGGTCTAAAAATGGCCGGCACTCATAATCACTTTATATTGATCCCCAAAGTAATTTGACTCCCTCGAAATTCGCACAAGGATGCTTTCGCCTCGGAGGAACTGACCTTGGGACGTTCTGGTGGCGGGCTTCCAGTTTTCCAAGCTGATGATGCCCAAGCACACGTGACCCTTCTCGTCCACGTTGGGGTGGTAGATTTTGGTCATGAAGGTGATCCTGGGGGGCTTGAAGGGGTACTCGTTCGGGAAGTTGATCTCCACCCGAAAAGCTCCTTTATCGTACGGGGGGCTGTCCTTGCCCGCCACACAAGCAGAAAGCATCACAAGGAGGATTCGGGGGTCCGGACAAGAAGATTCGAGTGGAGACTTACAGGCACAATCAGACCCTGCCAGCTTAAAATGTTGGATTCGTCCACTTCGATGTTGCGGAATTCTCGGAATCCGGATTGGCGGATTTCCTCCAGCTCCTGAAAAGTGCGTTGGAAATAAATTACTGCGTTGGCGCTTTGACTTCTTTTGGCCGCTAGAGGTCACTAAATTTCTCTTCCGCCGAAGCCTCAAAGCTCCGAATCTATTCAATGCCGAATTGAAAAACATAGGAGCGATCAGGTGTTTTAACTCCATGCCGCCAATTTGTCTGTATGTAGGCGCGTCTTGATCGGATTCGGGTATGAATACACAAGCGGTGTACCCCCCAAAAAATGTCCCGTTTGAGAAACCGCCATTGCTAAATCAGACGCCGATCGCGCTTATGGTGCAATATGAAAATTAATACACACGCAGGCAGAAGCGTTGATTGAAGATCCAACAGTTATGCTTGCTTGCACACAATAACAAGCTTTTATTGACGCAGATGTGTGTGTGTGCGTGTACCTTGCACAATCTCCTGGTGGAAGTCATACTACGAGCCGTTGCCGTCGCGTCTTCGTCGCCGTGCTGAATGCCCACCACCCGCAGGCCGCAGCGTGCGTGTGACGTTCACGTCGCCAAGCACAAGACACAAAACACAAGGAACTTGAGGGGCTTGGCCAAAAGCAAACGCGTCATATTTGGCGAAATATGCCTTCTATGACGTTTTTCTTTTCAAAGTCTTCCAAGCATGTTGCCGTTGAGCTTTGAACATTACACTTGATTTACGTTCACGATTTTTAAAATTTAATAAACGGCCTCGCTTTCTGGGGGTCAAACTTGCTTATTTATAATATACGTATTAAAATTATTAATAACGTAATTTAAAAAACAGAATCGAAGATGCGCTGTTCAGACATTTACATCGATGTCAGATCTCATCGATCGATTAGTAATCTGTAAGGTTTTCCGTGTTTAAAAAGCACTTGGACAACCTTTTAGCTTTCACCCTCTGCTCGGTTACACATTTGACTCACAGATGACAAATTTGAAGCTCTTTCTGAGGTTTTACGGACTTGGCGAGGTTCGAAAGAAGCGAGATTATCGTGAGCCGCGGATCCACAGGTCTGTGAATCCAAGATGGCCGCCCGAGCGGAGACTCCGGAGTTCTAACATCAAATCAAACTCCTCTCTGGGGGGACGGAAAAAAAACTCATCGACCCACTTCAAAGCTCCTTTGGCGATACGAGCCGACGATGACGTTTGTCGCCAGCACGACGGTCGAGCAAGACGCCAGCAGAGCGAGGGCAAATAAACAACAGGTTAAAGAAGAGGCTAGCTAGCCCTGTCAGCTAAGATATTAGCCACGTTAGCGCAGAAGGACGAGCGATAAACATGGACTCGCGGGAAGTAACATGTTGACGCTTTGAAGGCTCGAGTTAGTCGTCGGTTTAGTTTGTGGACTCGTTTAGAAGGTTTTTCGGTGACAAATGAGGGACTCGCCGACGATGTGTTAGCTGCTAGCATCTTTGCTAACTCGAGACAACAAATCGTCCCAGTTGTGATCAGTCAAGTGAAACTTGTCAGAGTTGACAGCCACCCCCATTTTAAATGTAAGTATCTGCCTTGCCAGTGACATCGATGAAACTGATGTGTGTGAACTTTCTGAAATATTCTGCTAAACATGGCTTTAAAGGCATTCTCATCAAAGCGTATCATAGCGAGGAGCAGATGCTACACAACCGCGCCCCCCAGTGGCTGCTTGCGTGTGGCACATCTGTTTTTTCAATTTGGAATAGAAATGACATTTCAACGTGTCTACAGTGGTGTGTAAATAAAATTGTACAGAAGAAAGCACATTAATGAGGCAAAAAAGAAGTCACATTTATTTGAATCAAGTCTCACAGAGCTTCACATTTGAGAAACAAACTACTGTACAGTGATGCTTCTATTTACCGACGCCTCTCGTTACGAAAAAATCAGCTTACGCAACGCCTCGGCTGAAAAATATTGTCCCTAGTAACGAGAGAAAATTCAAGTTAAGAAAGGCGACACATTGTTGGTATATCATATGAGACACCGGCGCTCGGGCCAACGTGACTGGAATGGAATACGTTATCACAACCTGTGATGTCTACCGAATTTGTACAGTGTGTGGGTTGTCTTTTTAATTTATTAATACGCCGGCTTGCCCACAAATGAGACAATAGTTTTTTGCATTGATGTAGTTTTAATTCATAAGTATTAATTCTTAAGTATGACCGACAATGTTACCGTGTTAACAATTTTTTTGTTGTTGTTCAGGTTTCAAGAGTGATTTTGAAGCAGCATGGACAGCTTCTTCAGGGCGGTTGTTTGTGACCTGGACAAAGTGCTGGATGAGTTTGAGCTGAGCGCAGGTGAGACGCCGGAGGACGCGCAAAAGACGTTTTCCAGCGTTTGTACGGAGGGCCGAAAGTGCCAAAATTCAATACATGAATCTTTCCTGAAATAATTGATTAAGTCGTTAAATAAATCACTGTTTCATTAAATGCCAAGTTCCAAATTCTTGCCGGGAAATAATATCATTGTTTTTGGCTTGCAGATGACGTCAACTGCAAGAGCGTCTTCCGGAAGACTCCTCCCTACAACTTGGCCGGTCTGGACTCCTCCGAGGCGTCCGCCGTGTCCCTCAAATTACCTGACCTCCGTTCTCTCCGCTACGGCGCCGCTAGCAGCAGCAGCAGCAGCAGCAGCAGTAGCAGCAATAGCAGCGGCGACCAAGACGGGGAGGCCAAAGTTCAGCCTCTGACCGGCGTCGACTTGCTCCAAGGTTATTTTGCAAGTTTAAAACGGTCGCTTTTGTTTTCGTTTGGTCTCGTTGACACAATCGGTGTTTTATCGTCAGTAACTCAAACTCTTCTCTAGATCACGGCGCCTCTCAAAGCTCAGCGCCCGCCTTTCCCGACCCGGCCCTCAAACCCGTCTGCGACCTAGTCAACGATACCGGCTCGGCCGTCTTGATCCGAGTGGACCGCAACGGATTCACTCAGTTGGGTGCTGTGGAGAAGCACTTGGACGTAGACGATGAGGAGGAGGAGGAGGAACTGCTGTTGGACTTTGGCAACCTGGCGCTGGCGGAACAAGACGTTTCCAGCCGGAGGTCAAACTCGCACCAGCAGCCCGGAGAATCCTCCTTGAGTCTGCTGGACATCCTTGTTCCCCCGCTTCCTGGAGAGGACGCGCGAGATGATGCGCAAGATGAAGGCGACGCCCAAGATGAAGGGTATGAGGAGGAGGCTCGGGAAGATGATTCATCTTCGGACCCGGGGGACCAAGCTCGCCGGCGGTCGCCCGAAGCAACTGCTCCAACTTCAGTGGACTCCATGGAAGCGTCCGTTCAAAGTAAGGCGGACACTCCGGAAGATTCTGAAAGCGAAGCTTCCCTAGGTGAACCCCAGCTCTCGGAGCCCGAAGAGCAGCGTGAAAATGAGCAACCAGAAGCAGACTCTCTTTCGCCTTTGCACACACCTCGCCCCGAAGAAGTCCCGGACTCACTATGCCAGCAGCCTCGCCCCGCGCAGCTCCCCGTCCCGCTCGCCCCCGCGGAACCCGCGCCTCTGGAGCCCAGCCCGGTGGAGCCCGCCGAGTTCGGCTTCGAGTATCTCCCGGAGAGCGACCAGGCCGAGCTTCTGGTGACGGACGAGGAGCTGGACGCCTTCCTGCGAGACCGCGCCGAGGCCGAGCGGCCCGGCGCGGAGGCCCCCGACGGGGATCTGGAACGGGCGCTCGCGGATGAGGAGCTAAGGAGCTGCAGGGAAGATCTGGAAGGCTTGACCTCACCGGAAAGCGACAGAAGCATGCGCACGTCTTCGCTCTCTCAGGACTCGCCTTGTCAGGAAGGTGCCTCTAGGGGGAGCCCTTCCCCCACCAGCAACGCCTTCCAGTCAGAGCAGCAGATGTCCTACCAAGGGGCGAGACCCAAGGAGCTGCTCTCGCCCGCCGCAAAATGTCCCGTCTCAGCGGAAGAGGACGAGCGGCCGCCCACGAGTTCTTCGGAAGCGGAGCGCGACGACGAGGACCCGAGTCCTCGCGCCGGCCCGCGTGCGGTCGGCGGCCCCGTCTACGTCGCTCCGGAGCCCCCCGAGTACGCGGCGCCTTACGACGAACTCTCGGAGCCGCCGCCCTACCCCGGCGAGCCCCCCGCCGCGGCCGGGCTCGGCGGCGCGCCGGATGGGCTGGGAAGCTTGCAACCCGCCTGGGTGCCTGACTCGGAAGCCCCCAACTGCATGAACTGCTTGCACAAGTTCACCTTCACCAAGAGGCGCCATCACTGTCGCGCGTGCGGGAAGGTACGCCGCTTTGCTCCGCTTCGTTTTGACATCAAATGCCCTAAGTGCTTCGCCACACACGTTGCTAGCCCCGCACGAATAATGCACTCAAAAGTATGAAAACAAATGGCCGACTGGGCGTGTCCCGATACAATTTTTCCCCTTCCCGTACGGTGAGAGACTTGATCAATTCGTATTATATATTTGAATGCTAATATCAGAGATTTTGGATGATGGAATCGGTTTTGCAAAATGACATATCAGCAGTGGCCCGAGGTGGCACCAGAAAACAAAGATAAGCCAAACAAAGCACACCCCCGCTTCAAATCTCATTTGAGATTTTTTCTCTTTCTATACCCGATGTCGTCTGAGGTAAACTTGAGCATCCCTGTGCTCTGTTTGTTGGCAAAGTTAAATTTGGATGGCTGGCAGGCGGCAGAGAGCACGAGGAAGCACTTGTTTTTCTTTTCTGCTGAGCTCCACTTAAGTCCTTCAAGGCTCCCGATTAAGAGCATTAAGAGGACCGTTTGGGATATGCGCTATTGTTTCTGACACACTTTGACACTCACCTGTGTTGTGTGTGTCGCAAGGTGTACTGCGCGGGCTGCTGCAGCAGGAGGTGCAAGCTCAAGTACTTGGAGAAAGAGGCGCGCGTGTGTGTTGTCTGCGCTGACACCTTGCAAAGAGGTAAGCCAAAAACCTGTGTCGGATGCTATAGTTGCCAATATGCTTTTGCCGCCAAGTGCTTCTGTGTATTCCTATCTATCTCTGCCTCTATATCCCCATCCGTCCGTCTGTCTTTTTCTCGCTCTCTCATGTATAAAATGTAGGAAATAAGTTTTTGCGGATTTTGGCATTCGCATACTAAGAAATGAGCCGGATTTTTATGGCAGTTTTTTTTTTTAAAGAGAAAAGTACATGAACTAAAAAAGAATTTGCATGTCTTTGCCCCGACCAACCTTGACTGTTTGCTCCCACAGACCGTTGACATACTCCTAATCTGACTGAAGTAATGACCTGCATGACAGACACCTGTTCCAAATTGTCACCTGTATAAAAAGCCACGCGCCCACAGACTCAGTCAAACTCCAGCATCTCCACCATGGGCAGGACTAAAGAGCTTTCAAAGCCGTTGAACTCCACGAGGCCGGGACGCGCTACAAAAGCGTAAGCGAGAAGGTGACAACTGCAATTGGAAGAAGTAGGACATGACTCACGTCTAGGCCAACCAACGTATGGATGACTCAGAAAAGAAGGCGCTGAGGTCAGACCGATCCGAAATTGAGTTCTTTGGCCTCAAAACCTTCAAGATTTGGAGAGAAGGGTTTACCAAAATGACTCCTGCTGTGTATGCAAACCTAGTCAGCAACTACAAGCTGTGCTTGCCACCAATTATTAGGTCGCGTTTTGCTAGGGCATCAAATACGTAATTTCCCTAATGACATGCAAATGAGTTCTTTGTTCTTTCTTGTCATTTTCTCAATTTTTTTCCTTTAACTGTTAAAATAAAGCTGCCATAAAAATCCAAGACTGTTAGTTTATTTCTCAATATGACATCTGCCAAAATTACCTGGCCATCATATACTTAGCTTTTTCAACACTAACCATATATACACACGCACACGTATAGTTAAACGTAAGGATATGTTTGTGTGTATGGATGTCCCGTGCGTTTGTCGCTGTGTGTTCCCGTGTTTCTCCACTTTGCCTGCGTGTAGTTTGTTCAGCGTAAGCGTGCGACCTGTTTGTTTTGTTGACATTGTCGTTGTTTTGTTGACATTGTCGGTGTGTTTTGGTGTCCCGCCTCAAACGGCATGTGATGAGTCTAAATTAAGACCGTAGAAAAAAAAGAAGCGGCGATCTACTTTTCTCCAGCCAAGAGCCGTTGGAGCGGAGTGACATCATCACGGCCCCCCCCCCCCCCCCTCCGCGCTAATACGCTAACTGCGCAGCCTAGCACAAGCGACACACACACACACACAAGCGCGCCGCTGATAAAAGATAGAAGCAAATAGCGGCGGGGTGTCCGGACGCGGCTGCAGGGAGGGACCGGTGATGGACGAGTGTGGCGTCCGCCGAAAAGGGGCGAGACGCGGAACGCTCCTCGGCGCCGCGGCTTTGACTTTCCGTCAAAAGAGAATATCCAAGTGAATTTTTCTCCCTCCGGAGGGTGTCTCGTCCTTTGTCGTCCTGAATAAGAATAAGTTAAGAAATGATGAACTCATTCAATGCCAGGCAGATGTTTTCAGGTTTTTTCAGTCCAGACACTGTTGAATCGATACTGTTCATTTCCAGACACTTAAGTATTAGAGCGATACGAGGCGGCGAAAGTCGAAGCCCGTCATTGGCGTCTGCTGACGTTGGGTGTCGGCGGTTGTTCCCCGCAGCGCAGGCCCTGGAGCGGATGATGAGCCCCACGGGTCCCAGCCCCAACCCCAACGTCCCGTCCGAGTACTGCAGCACCATCCCGCCCCTGCAGCAGGCCCGGGCCGCCGGCACCCTCAACTCGCCGCCGCCCACCGTCATGGTGCCCGTGTCGGCGCTCAAGCACCCCGGCAGCGACGGTGCGACGGGCTCCGGTCCGCCCGGCCTTCCCGCCGTCCGGGCTCATCCCGCCGTCCGGGCTCATCCCGCCGTCCGGGCTCATCCCGCCGCCTGTCCCCCTTTTGCAGGCTGCGCCCGGGAGCACAAGCGCGTTTGTTTCGCCGACGGCATCCTGCCCAACGGGGAGGTGGCCGACACCAGCAAGCTGGCGGCGCCCGCCCGCCGCAGCTCTGAGGAGTCTTCCGGCACACCCGACGAAAGCGCGGTACGCTTGATGACGCGCCGCCCCGTGAGATGCGAGACCACGCGTCCTTTCCTTTTTCGGCAGCCGGCGGAAAACGGCGGGCCCCCGAGTCCCGAGCTTGCCCCGCCTCCCCCGCGCGGCCCCTGGGACTACACCCTGCTGGCGGATTTGGGTTCTGCCGTCAGGAAGGCCCCGAGCCTGCTCCCCGACTCTGAGGACCAGCTTCCCCCTCTCCTCATCGCCACCGGAGAGGACGCGACAGGAGGTCGGTCGGTCCGCCCGTCCGTCCGTCCACCTGTCTCTCTCATAAGCGTGCGGTTTTGTTTTTGCCTGTAACTTGACCGCTTTGCAGACGTCTTGGTGGAGGAAAGTCCCGCCCCTTGCCAGATTCGACACCTCTTGGAAGAAGGGGGTCCTCGCCCTTTGACCTTTGTCCTCAATGCCAACCTGCTGGTCAACGTCAAGATGGTTACATGTGAGTAGAGCCTACCTCGTTTTGCTTCCGTACCAATGTGGATTTTTTCGATGCCGATTTTGGGTGGGAAAAAAATGGATCCTCCCATCGAACGTCCGCGAAAACGAGTGGACGATTTCTAATGGATGTTTGGCGTCAGATGGCGGGCGTCCATGCTGGTGCTTGGGCTCCAACGGCTTGCGGGCCCTGGGCCAGCGAGAGCTGGTCTTCATCCTGGAGTGCGTCCCTGAAGACACGACTCTCCCCAGAGACCTGTTGGCGCTGTACCTCAGCGTTCAGCGGGACGCGCAACGAGGCAAGTGGCTCCCCGCCCGCGTTGGGCCGCGCCCGCTCACCCCGTTCCTCCGGCAGGCAAGTTTGTGGACGAGCTGGACAACGTGACCTTCGCCAGCAGCTTCCTGGGCAGCAAAGATCACGGCGGGATGCTCTTCTTCTCGCCCAGCTGCCAGCCGCTGGAGGGCCTCAGTCTCCCCCCGCGGCCTTTCCTCTTCGGCCTTCTCATCCAGAAGCTGGAGGTGCCCTGGGCCAAGGTGTTCCCCCTCAGGCTGCTCTTGCGACTCGGCTCGGAATACGACGGTGCGTGCGTTATTCCTTGCGTTGACCGCTTCCGTTTTTTTTTTTTTTCAAAAAGAGCGCCTGATTGAGTACACGAACCTGCGCGTATCTTTGCAGTGTACCCCACCACGCCTGTCAGCGTGCGTTTTCGGGAATCGGTGTATCGCGAGCCGGGCCACACCATCATGAACCTTCTGGCTGTAAGATCTTCCCGCGAGGAATTTTGTTGCCATTCGCGTTCAAGTACAGCACGAGGACATTTCACAGCGTCGGCGACGCACGCAAGCGTGTGTGATGCGTTGCTGACTTGTGTGTGAACGCAGGACCTGAGGAACTACCAGTACAGCCTGTCGTCCGTGGAAGGGCTGAGGATCCACATGGAGATGGGCCACAGCTACATCGACATCCCCAAAAGCAGCTTCGAACAGGTCGCGACCGCCGCGCGGCGCCAAAAAGCTAAGTTCGAGCCAAACGCGGACCGAACGAATGCCTTTCCAGATGGAGCGGGTGGTGAGCGGCGCCAACGAGCACGTGATCAGCATCGGGGCCGGCTTGACTTTGCTGGCCGACTCGCACCTGGTGTGCTTCCAGAACCGCGACGGCAGCTACCAGACGCAAGCCATCAGCCGGCCCGGCCAGACGCGCTCCGGTGGGCGGCCGTCTTTGAAGCCGTTGGCCGTTGCGGGAGCGCCCTTGACGCCCCCTTGACGCCCCCTTGACGCCCCCTTGACGCCCCCTTGACGCCCCCTTGTTTCCTGTTGCGTGGCAGTGACGGGAGCCAGCTTCGTGGTCTTCAACGGCGCCCTCAAAGCATCGTCGGGCTTCATTGCTAAGTCCAGCATCGTGGAAGGTTGGCTCAGCGCAGACGACTGCATATATAGAAACGCACGTATTTTTGCTACCGCTAGGTTGCCTGGTACTGCAACGACAAATGATTTCATAGTTGTCATCGGGATTGAGCTCTCCTCAAACGTGTATTCGCTCAACGGGCTCGACGCAGTAGTTAAAAATGTGGAAAAAAAACGCCAATGGTAAAAATGACATGTTTTGCTGCCGCTAGGTGGCGCTAGCACCGTAGAGGAAATTGTGTTCAATCGGGGTCAGCGCCTTTCACCGTTCTGATCTAAAGATGAGCTTTGACGCGCTTTCAGACGGGCTGATGGTGCAGATGCCTCCCGAGACCATGGACGCCCTGCGCGCGGCCCTGCGCGAGCGCAACCCCTTCAACATCGCCTGCGGCAAGACGGACGAGACGGACGTCCGGGAAAACGTCAGCGTTCGCTGGGTGGACTGGAGCCCGCCCGTCAACCCCGGGTAAGGCTCCGATTTTTACAAAATCCCTGGTCCGAGCCTACTCAACAATTAGCTTTCTACTTAAAACTAGTAAAAGCAGATGTACGTTCGCCAAAAACTGAGAACAATTATCAATATATGCAAATATATTCATACGGGAACCATCGTATCGATCCGCGCCGCCCAGAATGACCAGCGGCGTGGATGGGCGGAGCCTGGAGGGCGTGCGCAGCGCCAGGATGCGGCAGGACGGCCAGTCTGAGTGCGACGGACGAGTCATCGGGTGTTCGGAGGTGACGCGCTCGCGCCGATTGGCCGCGGGGGCCGGCCCGGGCGCCGGAGGTTGACGGCGCCGGAGGTTGACGGCGCCGGAGGTTGACGGCGCCGTCCGCGCAGGTCTTCTACCGGCCGACGTCTCCCGGCTGCGGCCCGCCGCCGTCGTGCGCCGTCTTCCAGAAGGAGATTGCCGCGGCCGCCTGCGGCGCTTTGGCGCCGCATTTGGCCGCGCTGGCCGCCGGCGCCATCAACTCCTTCAGCCTGCGCGTGTCCACGCATCAAGACATGGTACGTTGTGTGTTCCGCACCCGCTAGAAATAAGAAAAATCTAAAACTATCCTTCTTAACGTTAACAAAAGAAAAACATCAATATGAATCAACTTTCAACAACTTACGTTTATATAGGTTACAGATTAGTCTCAAACTGAAAAAAAAAACCAAACATGGGCCATAAAATGGAGGGCATTATGCTTATGGGTCGGTGAACCCCAAAAATTCGGACCTTTATTTGAAGGCCCGATTTGGAGTTTGACGCCCGTGAGTTAGAGCGGTGGCACGACTGAGCTAGATGCTAACGCTAACGCGGCTTTGCCCGCGTATGCGCGCCTGGCAGGTGGAGTACCAGGCGGGCTCGGGCGGGCGCCTCCTCCCTCATCGCTACATGAAGGAGCTGGACAGCGCGCTCATACCCATCATCCACGGCGGCAACGCCGCGCCGCCGCCCGCCGCGGACATCGAGCTGCTCTTCTTCATCACGCACGCCATCTAAGGACGCACGCAGGTAGGACTTAACGGCGGGCGGCGCCGGCAGAGGGCCGAGGGACGTCACAAAGGCGGAGCGCCCGCGCGGCGTCTTCTTGCACAACGCGAGCCACGTCGGGACTCCACCCTGCTGCGGAGGACGTCCCCCAACGCGATGACTTTTGATTGGCAGGTGACATTTAGACACACGTGCGTCCGGACTCGCACCTTCGGGTGATTGCAATTCCAATACGAGGAATGACCAAAAAATGACCAGAAGTCAAAAGCTAGACTTTGTTGGCGACAAAATGTCGGAACGTGGCCAAGCAAACTTTCCACGGGTTTAAATGCGACTGGATTTTTTTTTTTGGGGGGGGGCGCTCGGGCCAGAGCATCAGCCAACAAAAGTAGTGCTTTGGTGCCAAGTGCGCAGAGTTGCTTTTGCGCCATCTTGGGGCATCTTTAGGCCATTACAAATATTTTTATCATCGGGTATAATCTTGTGGCGCATTAGAGGGTGTCGCATTATTATTTGCAGCAGAGGCCGCGAACGGCAGCAAAGCACTAGTTTTGTCTAAAGGTAGTTAAGGCCCAGTTATTTTGAAAAACACTAGCGCCTGCTTCAGCTCATTTAGGAATGTTAGGCGGGCTACGCGCTGGACCGCTCGCCATCCACTCACAAATTTTGAAAACGTTTGTGAATGAAAGAAAATGGTATTTATTGGGTTGGCCCGCGATTGGCCGGCGACCCATCCGTCGTTTGCCTCGCGCCCAGTCGGACGGCTTGGCCAAACGCTGTATAAAATATATGAATGCTGTTCTGGATTTTTTTTTGAAGTGGAATTAAAAACACAGGGGATTGTAAATTGTGACGAGCAGCACGGGGTGAAGGCAAAGCAAAATGGTGGGGACAGCCGCCGCCGCCGCCGCGCTGATGGCTAATTATGAATGTAGCAACACAGCAGCTTTAAAATCAGGAGGCGTGGCTTCAAAGGTCACACAATGGGACTCGAAGCGGACCTGTGGGGGATCCCCGCGTGTTCCGCACCGCAGTGAGGGTAACTTTCACCTTTGTTGAATAAATATGCAGATGAGAGATGATCGTGTTTTTTTGTTTTTTTTCCCCCAATACGGAAGCTGTATTTTTGGATTTATCAATGTAAAAGTTTTAACAGACGTGAGCCGAGTTGATATTTTTGATAGGATTAGTAGCCAAAGTTGAATATTACATGGAAAAAAAAAATCAAGTAAATCCATAATCGATACGACGGTTGATTTACGGGACGCAATGTGATTGAAATGGAAAGCGGATGTTGATAAGCAAATAAATGATTTGAAATCACCATTGGCGAGGTTGTTCTCTTTCGCTCCGAGTTCACGTTTGCGCGTCGCGCTTTGGAGTTGGGTTTTCGACCGGAGGTCCCGGCTCGGGTCGGCGCGGGCCGCAACCCAAGCGATCATGTTTTGGAACCGATTTAGGTCAACGGCCGATTGGTTTGTGTTTTGTTTGCTTTGATCTTCGTTTTTGGCGCCGCTACTGGCCGCTGTTGGTATTGCGTTTTGTAATGAGGAAAGATGTCAGTTCTACTTTGTAAGAATGTTGTCATTTATGATAATAGGCCCAAAATGTTTTTTGTTTTTCGATCGTTTATCGGACGTCGGCGGTCGTCAATGGCAGCGAACGAGTTCATTTGTTTCGGGTTGTTTTTGATCTCTTTTATGGAAGCCCCGAAAAGCCGGCGTTTCCTTTGAACGCGTGCGCGGCTGTGTGTGTAAAGGGCGCGCGTCGTCTCCCTCCCTCCCTCGCTCCCCCGCCCGACGGGCCGCGGCCAGCGAGCTGATCCTCCTCCATCGGCAGCCTGCGAGTTTTGCCGGGCGGCAGCATGAGCGGGCGCCTGGGAGATTTGAGCGCCAAGCAAGCGGATTCACTCACGCAGGTCAAGTTTCTTTCCATGTTTGCTTTTCTCTCGTGGCCACTTTCAGGCTAACCCTTTCTTCTTTTTCACGCTCAAATGTCGAATGGTTGAAAATGGATCTCGGACGTCTATAGACGAATGAGTCGCGTTTTTGGGGTTTGGAATTCGACTGAGTTTTTCCTTACTGTTTTTTCATTCAAAACGGGTCCCAGGCGTCTATCGGCGTCAACGGCAGTGAATGAGAATTTCCTCTTTTTTTTTTCTTCAATAATTGTCCTTGATCATAAAGTAATTTTGGATTGTATGTTCACACTATCTGCAGCTTTTTTCCTCGCCGTGTGTAGAATTTTTTTGTTCCAAACGGTCGGAAAACGTCCGATTTGGATTGTGTTTGGATGCAGTTTCGCCACCTGGTGGGCGACATCCTTCCCGAACTTCCGGCCCAAGACGACCACTACCTGCTACGCTGGCTCCGAGGTCAGTGGCGCCCGCCAGCCCGCTCGCCCGCCCGCGCGGACTTTGAGTAGCGATAAGATAAGAAGGCTGCGGATGAAAGATCAGGTCACGCCTTGTTTGATTGAACTTGACGGCCACTTTGGCCCCCGCTCCCAATAAGGCGGCCTTGACGTCGAGCGCGTGAGGGCGCGTCGGTTTTGCCCTCGGAGAGGGGACCGAGCGGGACGTTGCACCAGCCGTGTTTTTCCTGGCGCCGTTTGAAGCCCCCCCCCCTCCCCCCCGGGCTAAGCAAACGCCGAGCGCAAATAAAGCTAGGCGGCGAGACCAGTCCCCCAGTCAATTATTGGGACACGCTCGATATTTCCGCCGATAACGTTGAACTTTTTCTTCGTTTCGTTTGAATTTTCGTATGAATTTGGAGAATAAATTGGAAATGTCAACGAAATGATCACGTGATCGTTTCTTCATCTTTGTCTGCCACGTCAGCCAGAAGCTTCAATGTCCCCAAAGCTGAAGCCATGATCAGGAAGGTGGGCGCCGTCCGTCCGTCCGTCCGTCCGTCGGCCGCCCGCTTCTTTCTCCACGTCTGACTTTTGCGCGCAGCACGCGGAGTTCAGGAGGAACATGAAGGCGGACGACATCGTCAGCGAGTGGACGCCGCCCGAGGTCGGGACGAGGCGCCGGCCGGCCGCGCGCGCCGACGATGACGGGGATGCGGGTGGGCGCAGGTGATCCGGCGCTACGTGTCGGGGGGCATGTGCGGCCACGACAAGGAGGGCGCCCCCGTGTGGTACGACCCGGTGGGCCCGCTGGACCCCAAGGGCCTCCTCATGTCGGCCAGCAAGCGGGACCTCATCAGGTTCAAGCTCATGAACATGGAGACGCTGCAGCGGGAATGCCTCCGCCGCTCCCGCCAGGTCCCACGCGCTTCCTTTTCCCTTTCCCGTCCCGTCCCCTTTCCCGTCCCGTCCCTGTCGCTTTCCCGACCCCGGCCCCAACCCGCCTCGATTCCTTGTTCTCGCCCGGTGCCTCGCCTGGACGACTCCTCGCCGGCTTTCCTCCCTCTTTCCTAGGCCTGTTCTTTGTCTTCCTCCCCGCCGTCCTTGACTTGCCATTGTTTCGTGTCTCGGTTTCCTCGCCCCGCCCCCGCTCACAGCTGGGCGCCAACGTGGAGTCCGTCACGCTGATCTACGACTGCGAGGGCCTGGGCTTCAAGCATCTGTGGAAGCCGGCCATCGAGACGTACGGCGAGGTCGGCGTCCCGCCGCCGCCGCCGCCGGCCGGCCAGTTCGCCCGCGCCTCACCCCCCCGCGCG
Organism: Hippichthys cyanospilos; assembly: GCF_059441005.1. Lineage (NCBI taxonomy): Eukaryota > Metazoa > Chordata > Actinopteri > Syngnathiformes > Syngnathidae > Hippichthys > Hippichthys cyanospilos. Next base: position 18,921,422 of record NC_142383.1, on the reverse strand, counting down.
TCCCCTTGCAGATCCTCACCATGTTTGAGGAGAACTATCCGGAGGGGCTCAAGAGGGTCTTCCTCATCAAAGGTAAAGTCGTTTGCATAGCGGCGGGCGCCCCGTTGACCTCGCCCGCCATCTTGGCTCGCAGCTCCCAAACTCTTTCCCGTGGCCTACAACCTGATCAAGCACTTCCTGTGCGAGGAGACGCGACGCAAGATCAGCGTTCTCGGAAGTAAGCGCTTAGAACACACCGGAGGTTGCCGTTGGCGTGCGGCATCGCGGCCCAACGCCGCTTGGCCGCCTTTGCTTTGCGTGAGCAGGCGACTGGCAGGAAGTGCTGCGCAAACACGTGGACGCCGAGCAGCTCCCGGTGGTGTACGGCGGAACTCGGACCGACCCGGACGGAGACCCTCGCTGCAGAACTATGGTGAGCGCGCGCGGCGGCGCCCCCGACGACGCGCCGACGATGACCGCGGCGGTCCACAGATCAACTACGGCGGCACGGTGCCGCGATCCTACTACGTGCAGAACTTGATCAAGGTCCAGTACGACGCCGCCGCGACCGTCGGCCGCGGCGCCGTCTTGCAGCTGGAATACGACGTCGCCGCCCCCGGCAGCCTGCTCAGGTGCCTTACCGATACGCTCAAAAAGAATAACGCGCTTCGCTGCCATCTTGTGGAAGCGATTGGGAATGTTCCAACTTGCACGTCTGCCCCTGAGATACCTCGGCACAAAATGAACACTAGGCGGTGCCAAAGTAGCACTTGTGTGTTAGACAGGACAGTTGGGGGAAGTCGAAAAAAAAAGATTTGCAAGGAAAGGCGGTTTGCTCGACAGGTGGCAGTTCGCCAGCGAGGGGGCCGACATCGGATTCGCCGTGTACCGACGGGCGGCGCCGGCGGCGCCCATGTCGCAGGTCGTCCCCAACCAACGTTGCAACGCCCACCTGGTGCCCGAGGACGACGTCATCACCTGCTCGCAAGCCGGAGTGTGTGAGTGCTAACAAAATATATGGCTACAAAAATACAATACCAAAAAAGCGAAAAACAAAATTCAACAAAATGCTGTTTTGTGTGTAGATGTTGTGTGTTTTGACAACAGCTACAGCGTGCTGCAGTCCAAGCGGGTCAGCTACACCGTGGAGGTGCTGCCTCCGTCGCCGTGACCGCGCCCCCCGGTCGGAGGCGGCCATTTTGATGGACTTTTGGGAATTACAATGAATGCCGCGACGACATCCGCAGGGCTCATACTTTTGCCTCCTCGCCCCCTTCCACGAGTCATCTGAAGGACTTCAGACAACAATGTAATGCGAGATTGTGTTTTGTGTAATGCGAAATTGTGTTTTGGGTTGCGTTACTCGTTCTGCATTTTGACATTACAATGTGAAAATAAAAAGATTGAAATTCTGGCGTCAGTCCAATTGATTAAAAATGAACCGCGGGAGGTCGCTGTCGGCAAGGCCAACGCTGACCGCGCCATTACGTAAGGGCGCATCTCGCCGTCAACGCTTCTCACCGACGTCATAAATCTCATACGTTACGGGTCCCACGTGACCTTACATAAGAGCGGTGCGGCCGGCGCACTGTTGTTGTTTACAAACGGCCCGCTACGTCACGCCACCGGAAGTGGACGGAGGTCACCGAGAAGCCACCGGGAGGACAACGATCGAACATTTTTGGGTCATCGACAGTCGACAAATCCAATAAATGCGTTTCCAACAAAAGAATTTTTTGTGCACGAATAGTACATGGTAAATGTGCTCTTGATTCCTAATTGTGCGGGACACTTCCACACGTCACCGATCTCGCGCACGCGGGTGCTGTCGATCACCTGGGAGAGGAGGGGCGGGGAGGCGTCGGGGGCGTGTCCGCGCGCGGCGTGCGTGACGTCACCCGCGTCCGGCACCAGTCCCAACAAACATGGCGAGAGAATGGAGCGGGCAGCAGGGTTACATCGTCGCCGTCCTGCTCTTCCTGTGCAGCGCCGACGGAGCTCGCTCGGAGGCGGCGGCCGCGGCCGCGGCCGCGGCCGCGGGCGGAGGCCCCGGCGACGGCGGCGGCGGCGGCGGCCCCACGCAGGTGATCGGGATGCGGCTGGAGACGAGCGACAAGCCGGCCGGGACCGGTGACGACGGCGTCCTGCAGGTGACCGAGGACAGCTCCGTGCACTTGCGCTTCTACGGACTCCGCCTGCACCCGGCCGCCTGGGCGCTCATCCGCTTCAGCGAGCTGGACTCGGCGCCCGGAACCGGGACCGGGACCGGGACCGGGACCGGCACCGCCGCCACCTGCTCCGACTTCACCAAGGACATCGCGGTCGGGACCTTCATGAACGTCAGCGGCCGGGGCACCTCGGGGCTGCTGCGCGTGCACGTCAAGCCGCTGCGCAAGAGCGAGCCGAGCAGCGAGTACGCGCTGTGCACGCGCGTCGACGACTGGGACCATGGCGGCGGCGGAGGACGCTGGATGCCGCTCGGCGACCGCGACGGGCGCCTGCTGGTCGTCGAGGAGAAGAAGTCGCTGCTCCCGCTCTGGCTGCAGGTCGGTGACGGACGCCGATCGGCCTCGATGTAAAGACGTTTTGCGCGTTTTGGACGACGGGCCAAAATCCCAGAGTTGGCAAACGCGTAGCGAAATAAGCAGAACCGAGCCCGGCGTGTTGTCGGCTGTCCGTTTTGAGAGGTAAAACGGAGGCAGAGTATTTGGCGGCGAAACGGGCCAAAATCCCAGCGTTGGCAAACAAGCGTAATATTATCAGAAGGTCGCGCGATGCATCCCGAAAAATAAAGACCGGAGTGCAAAGCGTCCGGGCCCAGCGTTGACAAAAAACTTGTGGCGCGTGACGTGACCCCGGCGTGTGGCCGCAGGTGTCGCTGACCTCCTGCCTGCTGGCGCTGTCGGGCATGTTCAGCGGGCTGAACCTGGGCCTGATGGCGCTGGACCCCATGGAGCTGCGCATCGTGCAGAGCTGCGGCACGGACAAGGAGAAGCGGCACGCCCGGCGCATCGAGCCCATCCGCCGCAAGGGCAACTACCTGCTGTGCTCGCTGCTGCTGGGCAACGTCCTGGTCAACACCACGCTGACCATCCTGCTGGACGACCTGATCGGCTCGGGCCTGGGCGCCGTGGCCGCCTCCACCGTGGGCATCGTCATCTTCGGCGAGATCGTGCCGCAGGCGCTGTGCTCGCGCCACGGCCTGGCGGTGGGCGCCAGCACCATCGGGCTCACCAAGTTCTTCATGCTGCTCACCTTCCCGCTCAGCTTCCCCGTCAGCAAGCTGCTGGACGTGCTGCTGGGCCAGGAGATCGGGACGGTGTACAACCGCGAGAAGCTGCTGGAGATGCTGCGCCTCACCCAGCCCTACAACGACCTGGACAAGGACGAGCTGGACATGATCCAGGGGGCGCTGGAGCTGCGCACCAAGACCGTGCAGGACGTCATGACGCCGCTGGCCGACTGCTTCATGATACAGGTGCGGGCGGGGCCGGTCCGCACCCTCCTCCTTTTTTTCGGCTCCGTCTTTGTTTTTCGCCTCCGTCTCTGTCGGTATCGCGTCCGGCGCTGGGACGCCGAGCGGAGGGCCCGGGCGCCTCCTCACCCCGGGCGTCTCTCTCTTTCTGTTTGGTGGGCGGCGCGCGCGGGGGCCAGGCGGACGCGGTGCTGGACTTCGACACCATGTCGGAGATCATGGAGAGCGGCTACACGCGCATCCCGGTGCACGACGGCGAGCGCTGCAACATCGTGGACATCCTGTACGTGAAGGACCTGGCCTTCGTGGACCCCGACGACTGCACCACGCTGCGCACCGTCACCAAGTTCTACAACCACCCCGTCCACTTTGTCTTCCACGACACCAAGCTGGACACCATGCTGGACCAGTTCAAGAAAGGTGTGCGTGTGCGTTGTGTGAGACTGTGGGGTTGTGTTTGCGTGACTGGGTCAGCGTGTGGTTGGGTGTGACTGTTTGTGTGTGTACTGATTCGGGGTGTTTTGTTTGTGTGACTTAAGTTGGTGCAACTTACTGCTTTTGTACGTGCGTGGTTGTGGGACTGCTTTTGGGTGCTTTTGGCTGTTTGTGACTGTGTGAGACTGTTGGAATGTGTTTTTGTATGTTGTGTAATTTTTTGTGAGTCCGTATGAGTGTGTATTGATTTTGTGTGGGTACTGATTTTTGTTGTTTTTATGTGACTTTTGCATGTGTTATGGGTGTTTGTGACTGTGTTTGTGTCAGCACGCGCTGTCGTGCGTGTTTTTGTTTGTGTGACTTTTGTACGTGCTGATTTGTTGTTGCGTGTTTGCGCGTCTTTTCCCGTGACCGCGTTTGTTTGCGTGGCGCCTTTCCGTGACAAATCGCTGTTTTGTACGAGCGCGTTACCGCGGCGGCGCACGTGCGTTTCGACCCTCGGCCCGACCTCCGCACGGGAAGTCGCGTCGCCCGGGGCCTTCCTGTCGCAGTCGATAGAGCGCGGCGAGCGGCCGTCGAGCGCGCCAGTCTGCGGAGGCGTCCCCGTCGCCCCCCCCCCGGCGTCCCGTGGCGCCGATTTGAGCGGAGCCGTCTTCCCCTCAGGTAAATCCCACCTGGCCATCGTGCAGAAGGTGAACAACGAGGGCGAGGGCGACCCCTTCTACGAGGTGCTGGGATTGGTCACCCTGGAGGACGTCATCGAGGAGATCATCAAGTCGGAGATCCTGGACGAGTCGGACCTTTACAGTTGAGTAGACTTCCCGCCGGCCGGGCAAATTTAGCAGCCCAAAGCGGCTTTGCCCGGTGGCCAGATTGGCGGCGGGATTAGCGGCCGGCGTTTGATGAGATTTCCTCAAGTTAGAGCGGGTGCCGTGACGGGCCGCCACCTCACGCCCTTCCCCGTTTTGTCCCCGCGCAGCCGACAACCGCAACAAGAAGCGAGTGGACGCCAACAAGAACAAACGGGACTTCTCGGCGTTCAAGCACGACGGCGAGGCCAAGGCCAAGATCTCGCCGCAGCTCATGCTGGCCGCGCATCGCTTCCTGGCGACGGGTGGGCGCTTCCCGTATTTCCATCTCTTCCCGTTTCACCGTGACAGCAACCCGTTTAGGCGGCAAACTTTTAGCCTTCATTCTTCGGAACTTTAGCTGGTTTTTATTTAACGGCAGTATTTCTGCGCGCGGCCGCCGCGGTAAAACCTATTTCCGTATTGACACACACCTCTTCCTGTTTCGCTGTTCCGGCAACCCGTTTAGGCGGCAAATTCGTATTGATTTCCCTCAGGCGTCGTTTCGGCGCACAACATAACTTTGTCGACGTCCGTTGCCCGCTTCCTGTATCGGTTTTTCCTCACACGCCCACGGCGCAAAAAAATGCGTCGCGATATTTAGATCTCATCCAGGTTTTCTTTCCCAGCGGCCCGTTGAGGTGGCCGGGATTCATTTCGGCCGCCGCTGTCGTTTTTCAGCGCGTCCGGACGGCGCCCTTTCACGCCATCTGCTCCATAACTATGAGGATTTCCTGTTCCGGCTCCTCCGGCAGCCCGTTTAGGCGGCAAATTTCGGGCCTCCGCTCATTTCGGCCTCCGTCGCTTGCTAGCTAACCATAATAATAACGTGAACTATAATAACTTTCAGCTCATTTTCCATTTTGCCACCACAAAATGGACGCATGAGTAACGAGGTGTTTTTCTGTCACGCGTCTTAGAGGTGAGCCTGTTCGGCGGCTTCCACGTGACCGACAAGGTCCTGCTGAGGATCCTGAGGCATCCCGACGTCATTCAGGACTTGAAGTTCGACGACAACGACAAGCACGCGCCGCAGCACTTCCTGTACCAGCGCGGCAAGCCCGTCGACTACTTTGTGCTTATTCTTCAGGTGCGTAAAAACAATATTACAAGCTAGCTCTGCGAGCTAACCTTCCAGCTGTCGTCGCTCGCTCGCCTTGATAGCGCTAACGTTGAAAGATTGAAAGCTAACTTCGGAAGTTAGGGTTTTCATATGAAACTTCAAAATCGGATGCTAATATTGCAGTCGGCGTGAGCGGTAACATTGGAAGCTAATGCTGGTGCTAACTTTGTCCCTAATGTTTTTCTTTAGCCAACATTAAAAGTTATCCCTGGATGCTAATGCAATACTAGCATTGGAGGTCAATGCTAACTTTGCAAGCTGAATTTGAACCGGTTGCAACCCAAACCTAAGCTAAGTCGGTTTAGAAAACGCTGTATAAATATTACTCATTTCAAATTTCAGAATTTAGCAAGAAGAAAATTCAAATGGGAGTGAATAACTCTGGAAGCTAATGCTGCTGCGAAGTTTAGCGCTAATGTCAGAAGAGAACATTGGTTTATTTAGCAATAACATTCAGCGTTGGATGCTGACCTTAAAGTGAACCTATTTGCATGTATATCTGTACAGTTCCTTTCAAAAGTATTGGAACAGCAATGGCACAGTTTCCGCTAGGGTAAATGGATCGGGAAAAATGTTTTGTGGATGTTCATGTCCTTAATAACAACAATAATCGGAACTAAGCCCACTTGAATGGGCTTGACAACAACAACAACAACAACAAAATAGACATTCAAGAGGCTCAGGTTGACTTTGAGTAAGGACACACCACAGGTTCTGCTACAATATTCATAGTGTGTGTGTGTGTGTCACAGGAGAAGACACACACGCAGCCGCAGATGCCGTCAGCTTCATTACATTTGTGCGTTTCAGGGTCGAGTGGAGGTGGAGGCGGGAAACGAGAACATGAAGTTTGAGACGGGCCCCTTCTCCTACTATGGCGTCATGGCGCTCAGTGCACCCTCGCTGGGTGAGCGCGCAAACACACACACACACACACACACATTCTGTTTCAAGATATCATTAATCCGCCAACAAAAAAATTGTGAGACATTTTTAATGGGGAAATTTGCCCTCCACATTTTGGCCACTTGGAGGCAGTATGGCAAACGAGAATCTACATAGAGACAGTTACAGCTGCTTAGTAAGAATCCTTTTTTTGCAGAGGACAAAGAATATATGCATGTGAATTTCCTTATGGTGTCGGTCCCCATTTTTGTTAAAATTTTGGGGTTCTTCCCACGTGTTCTCATGTCGCCACACCGATGCTATCTGTTTAAGCTAACTATGGTCATTTGCATTGTTTGTGAGCATTTGTTCAGGAAAATCAATGCGGTTGTTCAAATTCCACAACCTGTGCTTGTTGCTGTGAGTCGCAGTCAAGATTTTTTATTTTTAATCAAGAATTTTTCTTCATCTGTCCACCAAGTGGCAGCGTTCGAAGCTTCCGTTTTTGTTGACTCATGTTTTTTGAAAGCTCGGCGTCTTCTGTGATGATGTAACGTGATGCCGTCTGTCTGCGAGCGTGCGTGCGTGTGTGTGAGAGTGTGTGTGTGCGCTCACCCGACACTTCCAATATCAACAAGAGAGGCCGTCTTAATCCGCCTCCGAAAATAGTGGCGACAGTTGAAAAGGTGCTTTAAAGAAGGCGGGGCTTGTGAAAAGTGCTTTGAGAAGGCGGGGCTTGTGAGGAGCTGCTGTACCTAATCAAGTGTCTCGTGAGGCCGGAGGAGAAAATAAATCCTGTCTATCTTTCTCTCTCCTTCCCCCCCGCCCCCCACCCTACCTCCCCCCCAGCCGTGACCCCCCCCCTGTCCCCGTCGGTGGCGTCCCCCCCTCCGAGACGCCTCTCCCTTAAGAGGTTTTCCGTGTTCTCTCGATTCCCAGGTAAACATTGGAGGGTCATTAGGGGGTCATCATCATCGCCGTCGTCATTGTCGTCCCCTCAGCTTTTCTCCAGCAAGCGCTAGCCGTTAGCATTTGACCTCAATGGTGACATTGAAGAGCCGTTTTTTGGTCGTCCATGAGAGGGCAGCAGGGAGTAAAAAAAAACAAAAAAACAGCATTAACGACTCAGCGGCTTCCAGCAGCAGCATCTGTTTCCGTGGTGATTAATCGCCCCGCCTCCGTCCTAAATGAGCTCAACATTCCAGCTTAATTCTGGCCAAGGAATGCTCATGCTCACAACGAAGCAATTTACATCAAAGACGCACACAGGACCACGCAATTGGAACTCTTCTCTGCTGTTAGAACACGGCAGGGGGACAAAATGTGAACAAATCTTTCAAACAGATACACCTCCCTCAAACACATCTGTCAACAAGGGGGACACAGGCGCAAAGACAAACAACTCTCCTCAATAATATTGCTAAACATCAAAGACGCACTGTAAACATCACCGCAGACACACAAACGCATCATTTAAAGGTCAATAAGGTGGGCGCAGGCGCAAAGACAATAAAATCCCCTCAATGACTTGGCTAAGCATCAAAGACACACAGACAACATTCTAGCAGACACACACCTTCCTCAAACCTCTTTCAAACATCAACTAAGCAGACACGAGCCCAAAGACAATTTCCCTCAATAACATAGGTAAGCATCAAAGACACACTGTAAACATCAGCACGGACACACTCCTACCCCCAAAACGCATTTCTTAAACATCAACAGGGTGCACACGGGCGCAAAGACAATCAGTTTCTCTCAATAACAGCTAAAAATCAAAGACACTCTGTAAACATCAACACAGGCAGCACACCTCCATTTGCGACATGACATTGAATTTAACATCAGTGACACGGGCGCAGAAAGACTTGCTTCTCAATGCAACTCTGAGCATCAAAGACACGGGCTCTCAGGGCCGAGTCATCATCAAAGACAGACACAGCCGCGTGGAGATGTCCTAGATATGGATACGCTCGAGACACACGTAGATGTGCCTCTCTTTGTAACACGGCTTCAAAAATCAAAGACAACAAAGACTCACTTGCCTCTCAGATGCTAAGCTAGCCACTTGCTAAACATGTGTTCTTACCTCTATCCCCCCTCCCCTTGGCTATGACCTTGCCGTCAAGTAACCCCTTTACTCCACCCCCCATCCTTGACATCACGGATGACATCACAGACCTCGGCCAATGAGAGCACCGCGCCAAACAATGCACTGGGCCTCACGCGGCGGCATGTTTGTTGTTCACCTCCACGCCACATTTGTGTGTTGACTCTACACGCCGTCGCACCCGTCATTTTGGCAACCTCTTTTCCGTCCAACCGCAGAGTTCCGTTCTCCGTCGCACGGCGGCAACCTGAACCGCTCGGCGTCCATCAGCTGTAGCGAGCGCGGAGGCGGAGCCGGCGCGGGTCAGGAAAACGGCTCGGTGGGCGGCAGCAACAGTCAGATCCCGGGAACTCCCTTTCAGTATGTTCCCGATTTCTGCGTACGAGCGCTCAGCGACCTGCAATTTGTCAAGGTATTACATCTAAGACACGGGTGCACATGTCAACAAATGGTTTTGGAACATGAATTGAAATATTATATATATATAGTGTTACACAGCAAAGGCATGCAAGTGCATGGACACAACTCCCTTCAAACATCAAAGACACGCATACAGAAGTAACATTTTGGAGAGACACACAAGTGTATATAAACACGGTTTTGAAAATCAGAGACGGCCGTAGATCCCATGAAGGTGCTCAAATCCCTTAATAATGTGACCAAGTATCAAAGACATGTACTGGCGTGCTTAAAACATGACAGACACGCACATAGACAACTCTCTGTACGTCATTGATTGCATTTGCAAGTCATTAAAGATCGATCACAGGACTTCAAGGGCAGACGTAGCTGTAAATGAAAACGCGGGACATTGTTTTGAACGTCAAAGACACGACGCAACTCCCTTCGCAACTCGTCCTACGTCAAAGACGGCCATAGATCACGGGAAGGTGCCCTTTGTAACGTGGCGGGCCATCCAAGACAAACACAGCCGCGCTTAAAACGTCAAAGACACGCGCTTATATCGCGTCCAACTCCCTCGCGCCTTTGTGATCCCCAGATCACGCGAGCGCAGTACCAGAACGCCGTGCTTGCGTCGCGTCTGGACAGCACGCCGCAGTCCCCCGAGGGGAGCCAGCAGCAACTGGACGCGGCGCCGGGAGGCTGCCCGCCGCTTCCCCTCGCCACGCCGCTTCCCCTCGCCACGCCGCTTCCCCTCGCCACGCCGCTTCCCCTCGCCACGCCGCTTCCCCTCGCCACGCCGCTTCCCCTCGCCACGCCGCCCGTCAAGCGTCCGCCGCCCGGCCGCTCGGCCCCGCCGCCCTCCGGCGCCGGCCCCTTCTCGCGGCGCCCCAGCCAGTCGCCGCTTCCGAGCAACGCCGCCCCGGCTCAGGCGCCCGCCCCGCGCCAAAGCACGCCGCCCGCGGACGTGGAGTGCGTCCCGGGAGAGACCACCACGCTGCTGGGGGAGCAGCACAACTGCGTGGACCCCCGGCGGCCCGGCCAGCCCCCGGCGCACCCGCGGTCCAATACCGAGAGTACCATTTGACCCGCCCCGCTTCCTGTTTGCCTGACTTTTCACCAATGGCGCTTTTCTGCGTTGAAGGTACTCGTTTCCGAGTTACGGAGGCCAACCGTGGCCCGCGTTCGCACCGCCCTCCCGGTCCGGTATTTTCCCGCGCGCGTGAAAACTCGGAAGCGGGGTACCCCGTCTACCCGGAGGTAATAAACAAGCACGACGCCCTTTGGCTTTATCGCGTTACGGAAATCGTCCACGTGGAATATCCCAAACCTTTTTGTGTATACGAGGCGGGGACTCAAACCGCGGGATGGGACAGCCATGACTGCGACTGAAAAGTCCAAGGCACCAGTTTTTGGCCAATACCTTGTCATCACCGAGGTGTTTTCTTTGCTTCTTTATTATTTATTGAATATTTATTTATTTATTTATTTTGGACTGTGAGGATGGTGATTTACCGTAATTTCCCAAATATAGGACACGCCCTTAATACTGGGGTCCGATTCCGGTATTTTCGATGTTATCCGGTAAAATTCTTCATATTTTCTTGCGTTCATATCGGTAAGAAACGTGTTTGTTGCGCGTTGCGTGTTTCGGATTGTGAGCGGGCAGTGAAAGCAGCGCCAGCGGAGGTGGCTTGAGTTCATTTTACCGTAAATACCTGAACGCAATCCGTGTTTCGCCGAGTTTATGATGGTGTGTACCGTGTACGCCAAACGACCGTAATTAATAAACGAGTCAAATTGAGTATCTTTCCGCGTTCTCGAACCGAAACTACCTCAGCTAACGCGAGCCGCTGTTAGCTGCTAACAGCTAACCGACTTCCGCCCTCCAGTTCCTCCTGTTACGGTAATTATTCTTAGAATACAACTGATATAAAAATGCAGCTTGGATGGTGTAAAAAAAAAAAAAAAAAAAAAAAATCACAATTTTCCGGTACCGTTTGTAGGACGCACCCATACTTTTGTCCTTTGTTTTTGCGGAAAAAAAGTGTGTCTTATATTTGGGGAATTACGGTATTTATATTTGGCATGTAGTTGGACAGGCTGCTAACTTGTTGGCGTTTTTAGCGCCCCCGTCAGGATTATCCGAACAACTGATGTCATGGCATTTCGGCAAAATGTCGGTTTGACTTAATTTTTGGGACAAAAGGGATTTCGTTAGACGACCGATTAGCGTCATGTTTCGCGGGCCTTTAAATGTGTGCAGCAGCTAGCGTAGTATAGCTAACGCTGTTGTGCCCAGTCACTGAAAGGGAATTTTGCTTTCATGTTAATTTTAGCGGGCTGGACCAGCGGTGCCCAACGGTCGGTCGGCGGCCTGGTACCGGTCCGTGGATCAACCGGGCCGCACCCGAAATAATGATGTTTTTGAACGGACTTAGTTTAACCTTTAACGGGTCATTCGTCTGTGCTTTGTTTGTCTTGAGCTTTGATTTTTGGCGCTACCTCTGGCCACTGTTGATATTGCATTTTGTAGTGAGGAAGGACGGTGCGGCTTCACTTGAGAGCAGGGTCTGCCGGTCCACAGTAAAAAATCTCAAGCGTTGACCGATGGTGAACGTGGTGAGGAAAATGTTGGGGACCCCTGGGCTGGACGGCGGACTAGTGGTTTGCATGCCTGCCTAACAGTGCTGACATTCAGGGTTCTAATCACTTTTTTTCCCCGCCTAAATCTCAGAAAGATTTTTAGCACATTAGCTACATTAAAGACTGTAAATTGTCTGGAAATCTGAATCTTACTCTCGGATCGACCAAAAGGCAACTCGCTGGTCTAGTTAGCATGCTAAGCTTATGTCATTCATGTTTAACCGGTGTCTGTGTCCTTTGACACGTTTTCTGTCTATTTATTAACTGTAGATGTTAAAAATTCAGCATTTTTACGCACAAAGGCTCACGGTCAAACATTCCCTCGCATGCCGTCTGAAGCCTTAGCCTGAATGCTAAGCTAGGCTGCCAACAAGGCGGCTTCGTTCTCACACATGCACTCAAGTAGCGATAACGCAAAGTTGTAGCAGCTATCAGATGCTAACTCTGTCTTATAGTCTTATTTATGAAACTATTTTATTTGACAGGGACAATTATTCATTCAAGTGTAAAGAATACTCCGGCTAGCTTTAGCGTAAGCTAGCTCTAGCATAAGCTTTACGCCTCACAAACGTAAAGTGCTATCCTATGCTACTTTTTTTGGTGTTTTACTTAAAACAGGAGTATCCAGACTTTTTGAGGGCTGCATACAGAAAAATAGAAAGACGAAAGGGCCATGTTATTTATTTATTCATTTTTTAAGGTTCTACTTATTAACTCATACATATTTTGCATAATTTTTCATTGTTTAAGAGTGGACATTCAGCCCGTAGTTTGGACACCTCTGATTTCCTAGAACGCTACATTTGGCACTGTGGGAATCGATAGCATCCTGATCCGGAGCGTGTAGCAGGTTTAATCCGTTGGTGGGAATGTTGTTTTTCCAATGGCACTCGAACGTCTCACAACAACGAAAGCACAATATTGTTTCTTGTACCGTTTTGTAGCGCGAGGTATCCTTTGCTACGTTTTTGCTTGCTTTTCTTGGGCGGGACCCGGAAAGCACTCGTAGCCTTTTAGTGCGAGCGTCAGAACCGGACCGCATGCAGGTTATCTGGGGTCCGTGTGGGACCGGCGGTCCTGTGCGCGTTTACTACTGTGAAATGTAAAAAAATATAACTCTAGGGGACGTTAGCATCTTCTATTTATTCTTGTTTAGTTTGCACTGAAGAAAATGAGCTTCCTGATGATCTTGTGTGTGTAATTATTTTTTGGTGTAAATACTTGAACAGATGATACTCTAATATATATGTATGTATGCATACAAAAACATTTATTTCTCACTATACAGTGAACCCCTGTTTATTGTTGGGAATACATCCATCCTAGCTGCTGCAATGTGAGCTGCTTCTTCTTGTAAATTCCACTGTTTGTCTTGAAGTAGTGCTCGGTGCTTCCTGACATCTTGTGGCAAAATGTGGTACTTCACCAGACGACAACGTCTACAATGAAACAATTTTGTTATTTTTTTCGAAATCATTTCAAAATGTTTTTTTTCCAGACTATACCGCGGCCTGCAAAAATGTGGATGGCGGACCCCAAATGGCCCCCTGGCTGTAGTTTGGACAGCCCTGGTACACCACAAAAAATGTTGAAATGACGGCTATAGCGGGGGTTCACTGCATAGAATCGACCTTGATTTGCGACTATTATGGGATGTTCCCTCAGCAATAAACCGCACAAGCTTTGACCTCTCACTTCCTACTCATCCTCTGTAACATTTTGACGACCAAAGTTGATCTTTCCACCGCCGTTTTGCTCGCTCGCCTACGCCTCCTTGCAAATATTCCACTTCCCGCTTGATCCTTGTTTCCCCGTGCACGTTTTGGCGGCTATGTCGTTGTTCCTACTGTGTTTGACACTTTTTGCCCACCGGGACGATGGGCCTTCAGCTGGACATCAAGTACAGTGGTCCTTCTACTTACCAAATGAAGTCATTTCCTAACGTGAATCTTTCATAAGTAGAGTCGCTATTTACATGTAAATAGCCAAATCCATTCCAAGCCCCCCAAAAGGCTCCTAAACCCTTCAAATTAATATTTTTTATGTATAAAAATGCAGCACAGGCTGTAACAAGTGCATATTGGAATTACATTAGTGCATAAAAATCAAAATAATGTAAAGAATCATACAAAATGCTTCTAAGCCCTTTAGATGAGTCATATTAAAGGTAGCAGTTGACAAAATGAATGCAGTTCACTTGTTTGCCTTGAAATGGTGCTTGTGTGTTGATAAGTGCAGAGAGAGAGAGAGAGAGACCTTTTTAGGAAGATTAATTTGTACATTTTTGCCTTTTGACATTTTCAGTGATTAAGGAATCCTTTGCAAGTCCACAGAAGCAACAATAGTATTTTTTTGTAATATTTTGAACGTAAGTTTAATTGGGGGTCATGCGAAGTGCTTCCTGTGTGACGTCATTGCTAAAGGGTTAACGACATGCTAACAGGAACGTCAGACGCGACAGCCCAAGGTCGTACGTTACATATATTTTTTTAGGTGAATATTTGCAATGTTAGCCGTAGCTAATGTCAGTGTTATATATTTTTTTAGTTCTACGGTATAAATTGTAGGTAAGAAGTGTGGATGAAACGAATAACGATGAAAAGTGGAAGACCAGTAAACATGGATGCAAAAATCTATTGTTTTGTTTGTGGGCAAGCCGGCATATTGATAAACGCTAAAAATGCATCACAAAGTGCAACATATACGATTGTGATAACATATTACATTCGCTGGTGTCTCATATGGCTCCAATGTCACCTTTCGTATCTTGTATTTTCTCTCGCTACTAGGGACAAAATGTTTCCGCCGAGGCGTTTCGGTAGCTACATTTTTCGTAACGAGGCGTTGGTAAGTAGAGGTACCACTGTATATGGAATCGATGCTCCAACGGCTTTACATTGTCATCAGCATCCTCCTCTTTGCATCACGTTCTCGCAATATTGACAAATCCACAATAATACTGATGTAGCTTGTGTATGGCACGATGCAGTCAAGTCAACGTTGGATGCAAAGGTCTTTTTTTCGCAAGGCACTCATTAACACGTTTGACTCTGCCGGTGAATATTTAATGTGTCTTATGCAATGTTTGACAGCTAGGAGCGTGTGCAATGTGAATATACTCGGTCCTGTTTTATAAAAAGGCATCAGAAGAATCTGTCAAGAGTTCATGAATAAAGCTGACTTCTATTTCTCTACACAATCTGTTTTAAGTTCATTCATCCCGATTTATCAAACAGAAGCTCATCCGGCAACCTTGTAACTCAGCTGCAATGAAAATATTACCAGATGAATTAAATCTTATTTTTTTAGAAGAAGAAGAAGAAGAAGCAATTATTCAAATTTAAGTTGTCCATGCTATGATGCATAAAGAGATGAAAAACACGATATCAAATCTTTTTTGAAAATAAGTCATATGCGGTTGATCATATCTATTAAATTAAATTGTGTTATGCATGTATGTTTGAACTAACATTTTAGTTGTTCGCGTTAAGTTGCCTTTTTAGTTTGTTTTCAACACCCCGTCTTGAGTTTTCCCACGATTTGAATGTGGCTCGCGCCTTTGCAGACGTAAACAAACATCCCAGCGCCCAATTGTCCTCCGCTCGTCGGGCCAGCCCATTTTTTAGAGCCAACATGGACGCCCCGTCGCGGAGTTTCACGAGCGCCATGATCGTTCGCTTGTGCTGCGTTGGCCGTCAGGAAATTTGAAATTTTAATCGCTTGGTCGCGTCTACTACTCGTTGATTAGAGTTAGATATTGAGTTTAGTTGTTTTTGTTGCAAGTCAATTGAACATAAGTCCCAACATACATGAAAGCGATGCTTCTTTTTACGTACCTTAAAAATGAAAGTCAAACGTATCGTGCCCACAAATGAACATTATTTGAATAAATTTGGTCGAAATTTCTCAGCTCGAGTATGATTCATTGCGTGTTCGAAGTGTGTCGAACGTGCGTTTGCTGAAATGTTCGTTACCCGAGCGGAGTTATTTGTGCGTTGACATGTCAACACATCCAGTCGCAGTTTGTCCCACGATTTGAAGGCGGCGAGGCTGCGAGTGGGCGGGGCCTGTCGCAAGAACACAGTCACATGACCCTCCCCGGAGCCAGGCCGAGCAATTCCAATATGGTGGCCAGCTTGGCAGGTCTCCGCTTGCTGTTGATGATACCGTTGATGCTATTGTTGTCGTGCGGGATCCGGTTGGGCTTGTGCGGCCAGGCGGCGCCGCCCGTCGTGCGCCTGCGCCCGGAGGACCCCGCGGGCCGCGTGTGCATGAAGGGGGGGATCATCTCGGCGCCTCGGGGAGCCTCGTTCAAGCTGCGGCTCTTCGGCACCGCGCTGAGGAACCGGACCTGGCCGTGGCTGGCCTTCGCCGCCGGGGCTTCGCCCGAGGACCCGTGCGGGGACGAGGACCGACGGCGGCGGGCGGCCTTCCGGGTGACGGAGCCCTTCGCGGCGGCGGCGGAGGAGGAGGAGGACTCCAGCGGGCTGCTGACGGTGGAGGTCCGGTCGGGGGGCGGCGGCGGCGGCGAGGAGCGCGACCTCCATCACGTGTGCGTGAAAAGCGGGGGCAAGTGGACTTCGGCGGGTGAGGACAGGCTGCGCGTGGCCTCGGACGAGCCCCCGCCCGCGGAACACATCCCGGCGTGGGGCCTGGCGGTGCTGGTGCCCCTGCTGGTGCTCGCCTGCGGGCTGCTGAGGACGGTCCACCTCAGCCTGCTGTGGCTCGACCCGGTCGAGCTTTACGTGCTGCACAGCTGCGGTTCCGAGGAGGAGAAGCGCGCCGCCAAGCGTCTGGAGCCAGTCAGGAGGAGAGGAAACTTTCTGGTAAAGAAGCTTTCACTTCATAACCGCAGGCGGACGCTCCGTCAGTCCGTCGCTGATGGGCGACGGTTTTCAGGGGCGGAGCTACGTGGTGGCCGCCGCTGGCCACCCCTAAATCCAGAGCAAATGTTTGACGTCTTGTTTTTCTGCCATTTTTACAATAGTGTATTCATTTTATCCTGCTTGACAAAGGTTTGTGTTGACTGCATATTTACATTTATTGTGTACATGAAAAGTACCATTCTTTTAGAACAGGCACCTCTTAGTCATCTAGATAAACAAACGTAACACACGCGTACTGCCTTTGTTATTTTGTGAATAGGTTTGCAGTTGAAAAACAAAGTTTTGGACTCTTTTGTATATTCACTCCTCCGAGTCATATTGACAACTTCCTCCACTTAAAAGTTGCTGCGGAATAATTTGACAATCGCTTAGTTGTCGATTAATCGCCGAATCGGATCGGCTCCGGCCCTTTGGCGATATCGCTACTGAATTATGGGCCAGTTAATGTTTGGATTCCCGCAGGCATGCTCGCTGCTCTTCCTGTGCGTCCTGGGCCACTCGGCGGTGGCGGCGCTGCTGTTCCGGGCTTTGGGCTCGGTGGCGGCGGCGGCCTTCGCGGCGGCCGCGGCGCTCTTCCTGCTGGCGGAGCTGCTGCCGCACGTGCTCTGCTCGGGCTACGGCTTCCAGATGGCCCCGGGCCTGGCCTGGCTGGCCCAGCTCTGCATGCTGCTCACCTGCCCGCTCTCCTGCCCGCTGGGCCTGATCCTGGACCTGGCGCTCAGACGCGACGTCAGCACCTGCTGCGTGCGCGAGCGGGCCATGGAGATGATCCGCACCAGCGTCAACGACCCCTACAGGTACCGTGGCCGCCCACGCTCTATCCCTCTCCCGGCACATCTATATATATAGAAGTACAGCAACTAGCGCCACAGATTATTTTTTTTCCAAAATTATTCCTCAAGGACTGTTCTTTCCTTATAGCTGTATTCTACTGCCCCCTGTGGCAGAGGTGTGCAAAACAGAAAGAGCCATAAGATTGTTATGGAGCCAAAGAGCCAAAAATCGTTGTTTTTTTTCTTTCCATTTTATTGAATTTTGTCATGACTTAAGAAAAAAGAAATCTTGTCTTTTTGAGAAATGAAATCCAATACTTGTGTGTCGCGCGGCAGCGAGTTTGTGAAGGAAGAGTTCAGCCGCGGGACGCTTCGCAGCAAGACGGTGGAGGACATCTTGACGCCGCTCAAGGATTGCTTCATGCTGCCCAGCTCCACCCTGCTGGACTTCTCCACCATGTCGGACATCATGCAGAGCGGCTACACTCGGGTGCCCATCTACGAGGAGGAGAGGTGGGCGCCAAAACTCCCAACGCCGAACATGTCAAACATACGTTCCGTGGGCCGGTTCTGGCCCGCAAACGAGTTGATGTACTATTTTAGACAGTATTTGAAAAAGAATAATACATTTGAAGTTGTTGTTTCAAACTTTATAAATAAATAACCGTGATTTGATTCCAGGTTCATCCCCGTTTTTGGAAAACTTCAACGTTAGCCACCTATGGTTTTCTATCATAAATGCAAATGTTGTTGTTTGTCGTTCACAACTTCTGCAGAATGTTGTATTAATGTTAACTGAAATTTTGCACCGAAAAATGTGAATTGATTCGCCATATTGCCCAGGCCTCGGCTTTTATTATTGTTTTATTTATAAGTATGCATTTTGTGTGAACTCTGTCAGTGCCAAGCATTATAGGAAAAGGCCGATCACATCTTTGGTAGCTATCGAGAGCAACAGTGCCATCACGTGGTCGCACGTAATTACTACAGTGCTCAATAAGCTTCAAATTCAAGGAAGGAGTTAATACATGTATGTGAATAAGTTGAATCCACATTATCACAGAGTGACAATTTACGTCGGACTCATTTGCTCAAATGTTTTTCACCTCAAGTCCAAGCATTCCATAAAATAAGTCAGATCGAAGATCAATCCGCTCTCGCTCACGTTTCTCGTTTTCTCGTCCTGCGCGCATTCAGGTCCAACATCGTGGAGATCCTGTACGTGAAGGACCTGGCGCTGGTGGACCCGGACGACTGCACGCCCATGACCACCATCACCAAGTTCTACAACCACCCGCTGCACTTTGTCTTCAACGACACCAAGCTGGACGCCATGCTGGAGGAGTTCAAGAAAGGTCAGTCGGAGAGCCGGCCCGCGCGCCGGCAAGCTCGCTAACGCCAGCTTGCCGCTTTCAGGCAACTCTCACATGGCCATCGTGCAGAAGGTGAACAACGAGGGCGAGGGCGACCCCTTCTACGAGGTGCTGGGATTGGTCACCCTGGAGGACGTCATCGAGGAGATCATCAAGTCCGAGATCCTGGACGAGTCCGACGGCTACCGTGGGTTCTCGCCGAGCTTGCGCTGACTTTGGGGTTTTGTATATATATATATGAAAAGTAGTTGCTCTAGAATGATATTTTACAGACGGTTTCATCGAAAATTATTTCGGGGGGTAAAATCAAAATACGGTTCTGTAAAAAAAAAAAAATACAACAATCCCAGGTGTAGGATTTTATTATATGTGGGGTTCATTGAAATGTATTTTTGGGTAAGATAAAAACACAGGGTCCGTAAAAGTGTTTTGTTTGTTTGCACGCAGTGGAGCGTAAAGTGAAGCGCCCCGTGGCGCCCCTGGAGATGGCCCTGGAGCCCCGCGCCACCCCCGAACACTTCTCGCTCTTCAAGACGCCCGAAGGGGAGGCCAAGATCAGGACGTCGCCGCAGCTGCTGCTGGCCACTCACCGCTTCCTCTCCAGAGGTGCGTGCGGCGCCGCGCCGGGCGCTCGCGTCTGCCGCTCGCGTCCGGTCCGGTGACGCGTCTTGTCTTGGGCGCGGCGCAGAGGTGGAGCATTTCAGTCCGGCGCGCGTGTCGGAAAAGATCCTCTTCCACCTGCTGCGCCACCCCAGCGTCAACCAGGAGGTGCACTTCGACCCCGCCAACCGCCTCAGCCCCGCCCACTATCTCTACACGCGCAACCATCCCGTCGACTACTTCATACTGCTGCTGCAGGTTGGCGGTTGGGGAGATTGCATTTTTTTTTAAAAAGACATCGATTCCCTTTGAAATGATTTTCAGGCGCTCAAAGGCTTCTCGCCGAAAGCATCTCAAGTAAAATGTAAATACTAAAAAGAAGTACGTTTGAATTCGCCACCAGGGTCGTGTGGAGGTGGAGATCGGCAAAGAAGGCCTCAAGTTCGACAACGGAGCCTTCACCTATTACGGCGTATCTGCGCTCACGCTGCCATCTTCAGGTCAGGATCGGAACTACAACAACACCAAATCAGTCACGACTTGCTTGCTCATTGTCGTCAATCGTCATTTTATTTATCGATTTCGATTTGACTTTATTTTTTTTATTTTATTTCGAAATGGACGGTCAAAATGACGGTTAGCCGCAACCCAATTGGATTTGATTTATTTCGAGCCAGATTTCTTGATGAATCGATTGTTAAAATGAAGCGTTAGCCGCGACCCAAATCGACTGCATTTGTTTTGAGCGGGATTCGCGGATGAGCAAGAAAGGATCGGACCGGATGTTTTGCTTCGGGCTTCGCGAGGTGACGCCGCGCGTCTGGGGCCGCCTTTGCTAGCGCACGATTCGCCGGCGTCCACGCAGCGCCAGTCGCCCCGAGATCCGTCGGAGGCCGCCAGCCCGTCCGGCTACTGCCCCGACTACACCGTCCGGGCGCTCAGCGACCTGCAGCTCATCCGGGTAGGCGGGCGCACCTCTGCCGGCGCGTCAGTGCTCCTTCTGATTGGCGGGCTGGCGGACGGGCGCAGGTGACCCGGCTGCAGTACCTGAACGCGCTGATGGCCTCGCGGAGCGTCGGGGGCGGGCCCAGCCCGGAGCCGCCGGAGATCAAGATCCTTCCCAACAGTCAGACCAAACTGCTCAACGACAGGAACGCCGCCTCGGCCGGGCCGGGTGAGTCCGCCCGCCGCTGCCGCCGCCGCCGCCGCCGCCGCCGCCGCCGGGGGTCGGGGGCCCCGCCCCCTCGCCGCACTAACGCCGCCGCGGGCTCTCTGCCGTCCCGTTGTCCCCTTTCTCGTTTCCGGCCCCGCTTTCTCCTCCAGACTTGAGCTTCTCTTTCTTTGACGCCATTGACAACTACTGCTAGCGCCGCAGGTGAACGCAAACGCTCTCCTCTCCTCGCCTCTCCTCGCCTCGCTCTCTTCGCGTTGGCTCTCCTTTACGCTCATTGGTCATTCATGCGATGCCCCGCCCCTTCCTCTGCTCGCTTTTGTTCGAAGATTTTTTTACCTTTATTTCTATGCATTTCATTTGTTATATTTGATTTGTATTCATATACGCTTTGACGTCAATCCTTAAATAGTTCATTTTTAACTCAAATTTGAATTCCAAGCTTTTTTTTTTTTTTTTTTCAATTTTCACTCACTCAATGTTGTTCATTTACGTTCCTACGTCGACGCTCGACCTCGTTGGTCGTTCCCCGCCGTGCGCCCGCCCCCTCCCCTCACTGTCGTGTGCTCTCATTGGCCGGCTTTCTGCAGACGGAAGCGGCGGCGACGGCCGAGACGTGGACGGCGACGAGGCTCGCGCGTAGCCACGCCTTCCCGGAGCCTTCGTCTGATTGGATGAGACTGGTCTCCCCTTTTTTTTTTTTTTAAATCTCCTTGTAGTTATCATTATTATAATTATTATTTTCGTTCGTATTATTATCATTCCGTTTTATAAACACTGTGTGTAGATCGTAATTCGTTTTTAATCGGGGGCGGTGCCTTTCTTCCAAGTTGGGCATTGCCATTGGTCGCTTTTTGCTGCGTGCGTGCCAAAGTGCGCTAGCGGCGGTCCGTTCAGATTCCTGACGGATCAAACGAGCGATCCGGATGGTCACGTGACCTCGGGCTGGTTTCCGCGGTTAGGGCCACGCCAACTGCAGAAAGTTTCTGTGTTTTTTTGCCAAAGTTCTCTGCTTGAAGGACGCTTTAAAAATGAGTCCGTTTCACGTTTTGTATTTGCGCAGGCTAGCCGCGGACGTGAATTAGCATCTCTTTAGTATTTTTGATTATTTTTTTCTTATTTGTCTTCATTTGCTCATTTTGGCCACCGTTTGGACTCCTCCTTAAGCGGAACCCCAGACTAGCACCTTGCACTCGTCCCCTTGTCTCCGTGTATAAGTGTTAGCATTAGCATGCTAGCTGAATGACAAAGTAGTGCATACATTTTTTTTAATGAATCTTTTTTTGGGACCAGCTGACATTAGTTCTTATCAAGTGCATGCCAAAGCTTTAGCCAAGGTTGGCAAGGCTAACGTTGCCTCATTTAGCTCCTATCTGGAAGCTAGCATGTGCCACATTTTAACAAAGGCTAACCATGCTCACCTAGCGCATTTAGCTGCTACTGGAAGCTAGCATTTGCCAAAGCTTTAGCCAAAGCTAACCATGCTCACTCTGCGCATTTAGCTGCTTTCATGAAGCTGCCATGCGCCAAGGCTAACTAGGCTCACTCTGCGCATTTAGCTCCTACTTGGAAGCTAGCATGTGCCGCAGCTTTAGCCAGGGCTAACCATGCTCACTGGAAGCTAGCATGTCACTTGGACGTTTTTTTTTTTTTTTTTTTTTTTAAGTTAGTCGAGAGTTCTCGGACGTTGGCAGCCGTTGACAAAGCAGGCGCTATATAAATGAAGTTGAATGGACTTGAGCGTTCCCTTAAAACATATTAGCCTACATGCTAACTTTAGCTCCCTCGGCTTTGGAGACTAATATTAAGGTACTCAGCCGCAGCGCGTTTGTGATTAGCTAGCGTTGGTCTTCTCGCGTTACCAGTTGAGCAAACCCGATGAAACGCAAACGCTCTCAAATAGTCGAGTGAAGATTTCACAAGCTAAGCGCTACGCTAATGTAAACAAAACCAAGCAAGGTTGGACAATCGTTTGAAGGTGGATTTAACAAGACTAACTTTGGCGGTAGTAGTTTTCTGAGGAAGAGAAAGCCGATGACAGGCTCTGGTTAGCGTGATTAGCAATGGGCTAGCTAGCCAAGTATCACGCATGTTCTCATCCTGTATGTGTTTTGGAGCAATTGTTAGATCGTCTCCTCTTCCAGCACAAAATCTTGCTTGATTCCAAGATTTTACTATTCCGATATTTTGTTTTGGTATGAAAAGTGAATTAAAACAAAACAAAAAAAGTGCAAATGTTCAGAGTTAGAGAATAGTTTTTAGACGAGTTTGGAGTTGTTGAATCACTTCCTGTTACATTTTTTATAGTTTTATCCGCAGCAGCGACGTCGGGTCTTTTAATGATTCAAGTTTCCTAGGAAATAAAGTCAATCCTGTTCGAAAAACTTTGTCTTACTTTTGTGTATGGAACCATTCGTAGAACGATTAGCTTCTTGCTAACGCTTGCGCTGGTTTGCCTTAGTCGGCGGAGACGATGCTAGCTATGGTGTTTTTTGGATTTATGTCGTCGTGATAGCCCGTGATCGTATTTCACACATTGCACATATGCGTAGTCATGTTTTACGCTAAATATTTTCAAAATGTAATTATGTTTTTTAATAGTATGGTATATTTTGGTATTAAGAACTATGGGGAAAATGTTTTTAGCATTTTGCATACATTGACATTCGAATGTGCTTGCAAGTACGTTCGAATGACTGCAAATATTTTTGAACGTACTTTGGCATTTTTTATTTTTTCCATCCATTTTCTTTTGTGCTTTTTTGCATGCTCTTTTTTCTTGTTTGCTTCTTTCTTTCGTGCTTTTTGTGTGCTTGTTTTTCTTGTTTGATTCTTTTTTTCTTGCGTGCTTCTTTTTTCTTTTGTGCTTATTTTTTCTTCTTTTTCTGTTGTGCTTTTGTCTTGCATTCTCATTTTTTGTATTTTCCCTTCTTTTTTTCTTGTGTGCTCTTTCTCTTGCTTGATTATTTTTGTGCATGTTTTTACTGTGTGCAACCCAAAGTTTTTCTTGTGTGCTTCTTTTTTCTTGTGCGCTTTTCTCTTATAAGGTGTTTTTGTTTGCTTAGTTTTTTGTTTGCGTTATTTGCACTTCAGGAGCGCCGTAACAATGGGAAAAAACGCAATACTTTTTGCATCGAGCCAACGTGTTCATTTGAATGTACTTGCAAATATGTTCAAATGACTTACTTTTGAATGTACCTTCAGGCAAAATGCAGAAAAAAAAAATTCATTAGAGAACGCCTACATAAGTCTTTCTGATTTTATGATGTGTTTTTTTTTTCGAGATAATGCTACGGGTTACGCACATGCACGAATCAATATACTGTGGAATTATGGGTTTAAAAAAAACAACCAAGCGTTTTTCGCATTTGGCCTACAAGTGTTTTTGAAGGTACTTGCAAGTACGTTGGAATGACTTTGTCGGGGAAAGGTGGCGAGTACGTTGGTATGTTGTGCTCCCGTTTGATGTTCATGAGGCCGACGGGCGCACAGCAACTCGTTGACCTCACGTTTCGTCCGTGCGCGCGCGTTGCCTCTGCCAGTGGCGTTGCGGGCACATGGCAACAGCGTCTAAAAATAGCCTCCTGGTCCTCCTCCTCCTCCTGCAGGATCGCCATTGCTCTCAAACGCTAACATGTTGACATCATTTCTTATATTTGACCCCTCTTTCCCTATTTTTTTTTTCGTCCAATCGTATATCAGCCCCTTTGTTGCCGCGTGGATCCGATCTGCCGAGCTGCTAAAAAAGTGTTTCAAATGGAATCAATAAAGTCGTTTTTGAAATGATTGACAGGCGAGGCGCCGCTCGCACGCCTCGCGCTGGAATGCCATCCGCAAACTAAACGGCGGCGCTGATTTTTTTCAAGCAAATTTGCGAGGCTGCAAAATGTCATCGTCATACGGGATCATCTAGTGTGGTGATTCTCCCCAAAAAATCAAGCATGTGCCCCTGCCATGTATTATGGCACATATTATGCCAGAATATATGCTAAACCGGAAATGTGCAGTTGTGTAAAACTTAATGTAGAACTTCATAGTATAAAGGCATACAATGTTTGACCAAAAAGCCACAATGGGAAAATTTAGCAGCAAGTCGCTTCGTGTTCCAGTTCATTTGCCCTCAATTTGAAAAGACGAATCTGCAGTTTCTATCGCAGTGTTGAAAATCATTCATTCATTCAACTTTGGAGCAACATTTGTAGCCACTATGGCACAATTGAGCAATAAGTTGCTTTATGTTCCCATTCATTTACTCTCAATTTGAAAAGAATAATGTACCGTTCTTGTTACAGCATTAAAAAGCATTCAAGAAAATTGTTGACGTCAATTCAACTTTCTAACTGCATTTCTAGCGGTAACGCAAGGCGGATTTTATTGAGAACCTCCAAAAGATAGATTGTGTGACATCTATTTGATTTCTGTCTCATACGCTAGAACATTTTCATGGCAAATCGACAATGCGCAGTTGTATAAAACTTATTGTATGGCCGATTACTATAAAGGCGTTTGATGTTTTGCCAAGGGGTCACTGTGGCACAATTAAGTGTGACACGGCCTGATGCCCCATTTGATTTGCTCTCAATTTGAAAACCTTCAATCGGATGTCTTGATTTTTTTGGAACTGCTGGTTTATACTGCTTTGCCTGTGTTTTATGGGTCGGTTTTAAACGTGCGCTAATGTCTTTTGCCATTGACTGGTAGTAGTAAAGGGGTGTGGGCGGGGGGGCTGTGAACATACTTGTCTAATGAGGACGTGGTGTGGGTTGGCACAATCCTGTGCTTGTGAGCCAGCTGACTCCCTCAGCAGGAATGTGTGAGTGTGTGTGTGTGTGTGTGTGTGTGTGTGTTCATAGGCCCCGCCCACATTCTCACATTCAGGCATTCTCACATTCTCCATTGAAACGTGCGCTCGCCCCGCAGCTGCCTCACGCCGACGACAAGTCAGGGACGCCGCCCCTTTGGGGAGGCTTCCTCTCTAGTAGGAATACTCTCCGCTCTGAAAACCTGTTGGCTTAAAAATAAGCCAATGATGAGTCGAAACGGGAGCCACCTAATATTTGGCTCAATTCGAGCCAACTTTTAGGCTTGTTTTTCCACTATCGTTCTGCAGAAAACAACCGAAAAGAATGGCCAGCAAATATTGGGTCGGTCCTGACCCAACTTTTTTCAAGAGTGTGTTACAGTAGTTGTAGCACACTTGTACATGAATTGTATGAAAGGTAGCGGCAAATGCAATTGCACATGTAAGAATAGTACTAGTTGAAGTTGCACAAGTACTTAGCAAAGTTGCGGAAATTGTGCTTGAAATTGCACAAAAACTATGTGTGGATGAAGTAACAGACATCATGCTTATAATGTATATGAAACATTATATAAAACGATATATAGTATGAATATTTAAATCTATAGAATTATCACATAATGTACATGTATTATACAACAATAGAATGTATAATCTCATATATATGTGTGTGTGTGTGTGTAATAATGCTTATAATCATTGTAAAAGTAGTAAAAAAAAGTGTAGTACTAGTTCTTACAGTAAAAATAGAAAAAAATTATAGCAATTGTTTTTCTAGCGATTGTTTTTGCGTCTGCACCTCTTAATGCCACGGTGTCTTGATTTGTATGTGCACGTGTAAAACGAAAATACATTTGACGTATGTTGCCGACAACATACCCACATGTGGCGATGGACAAACGAAGCTTCGTGAAGCAAAATATTTTTGACTCCTATTTTTTTGGCTCTAAGAGCCAATGGGAACTTGAGTACATTTCCACCACACCGATGTTTATTTAGAAAAAAAAAGTCCACAGGCGCTTCATTTTCCCATCTCTGCCAGCAGGTTCAAAAATTTGAGTTAGGGTTACTATGTGTGGTTTGCGTTTCAGCCCTGCTGCCAACAGGGGATAATGCTATGTTTTTAAGCGTTTGGAATTTGGAGTTGGAATTTCTCTTGAAGAATAAAAATTTGCGAGTCAAGAAATGGCCATTTCCTTTATTCGTAAGCCATGAAATTTCCTTTGCACAATACATTTTCCTTTAGAAGTATTTGAAAATATCTTTCTTTTTGTAGTTGCTGGTTTTGTAATAACTTTTCTATAATCTTGTGTCAATAATATAGTTGTCTCTGTCGTTTGGAAAAGAAAAAAAAAAAAGGAAAAAGGAGATCCACGGACCGGTTAGTCGGAGTCCAGCTGGCTTTTAGTCCCGAGTGAGGGAGAAGAGAGGCCGATGGCGAAGGCCGCAGTATTGCTAAGAATGTGCCCTGGCTGTGGATTCGGCTGACGTCACCCCCCCCCCCCCCCCCCCCCTCCGCAGCATACACTAATCCTATGTTGTGTGCGCGAGACTTTGATTGACAGCTGCTCCTCCGTGCAAAAGAGGACAACTCGCACTTGAGACACTGGCGAGTCCAACTTGCGTGGCCGGAGGACGCTCGTGCACTCTTTCTGCTTTTTTTTTTTTTTTTTTCTGTAATAACCCCCCCACCCTTGCGCGGCCGCGGTCAGTCGTCATCCACGTCGTCGCCCTCGGACTCGTCCCGCCTCTCGTACATCTTGTCCCGGTGGCGCTCCTGGATCTCCTTCATCTCGTCGGCGTAGCGGCTGAAGGCGCCGCCGAACTTGGCCCAGGCCTTGAAGGGCACCGTGATGGAGTTCCGGTAGCTGGGCTTGACCTCGCTGACGCGCAGGAACACGCCGTACTTGTTGGAGCCCACGTCGAAGAAGAAGCGCTTGGAGTCCACCATGATGGAGGTGCCCTCGGGGAGCTCGCCGAAGGCCCCCGGCGCCAGGCCGCCGGGCCCTCCGCCGCAGCCCAGCTCGTCGTCGTCGCCGCCGCCGTAGTCGTCGATGAGCTTGGCCAGGGCGTCCCGGAACTCGATGAGGCCCTGCGCCGGCAGGGCGATGGTCTGTCCGGCCAGCACGCCGCCCCCGCCGCCGCCCATGCCCATGCCCATGGCCATGCCGAAGCCGGGCCCCCGGTTGACGGTCTGGCGGATGCGCAGGAAGCGCCCACGCTGGTTCTCCTTCAAGTCCAAGTAGTACTTGCGGTTCTCCCGCACGAGGAACTCGCTCTTGAGGGCTCGCCGCGGCGCGCCGTCCTCGCCGGCCGAGGCCTGCGCGATCTGCTCGGGGCTGCTGGGCCCCAGCTGCGCGTAGTGCTCGATGAAGTCCCCGAGGTAGTCGCGCACCTCGGCGGCCACCGACAGCGACAGGGTGAGCCGACTCTTGGAGCCCCCGGCGCCGACCTCGGCGATCTTGATGAAGCGGCCCTTGCTGTTCTGCTTCACGTCCAGGTAGAAGCGCTTGTTCTGGATGTCCAGGCGCTTGGAGGCCAGCTCCTGGGTCTCCTGGTCCCGCGGGAAGTGCTGGAAGCCGCCGCCGCCGCCGCCGCCGCCGCCGCTGCCGCCGCGCTCACTCCCGCTGTCGCCATCCGCCATGTTCAGCTTCTGCCCATCTCTCTCGTCTGCGGGGCCGGGCCGGGCCGGGCCGGGCGCGCGCGCGCGCGCCTCCTTCACGCTCGCCGCGGCCGCGCCGGTCCGGGGGCTCGCCATTGGCCGAGCCGCCCGCCGCTCGCCCGCGTCGCCCCGGCGACGGCCCTCCCGTTGGCCCGCGCCTCTTGTCAGTCACGCCCCTCGCCGCGGCTCTCCTTCGCCGTTGGCCGGGAGCAAAGTTCCGCTTGCGTTCTTCCCAAACTATTTTGGGCCGCTGGTGGGAAACGTCACCGTCCTCACGTCACGTCCGCCGCAGGACGGGGCGGGCGGACCGCGCCGTGACGTCGTCTGCCTGACTTTTCCCGCTTGAACGGCGACGTTTTGCGCTCGCCCGCCTGCAGGGGGCAGTAGAGCTCCGCCTGCCTCGCCAAAGCAACACCAAAGCAACCGATGCTTAAGGACATCAGGGACGTTCATTTCCAAATAGGTAATATTGAATCGACACTTAAGTATCTGGATTGAATGTCATAAAAAACCGTGAAAATACGTCCCTGGCATTAAATGTGTTAATGAAACATTTAATTCATGAACGACAATTGTAATTAATTATTGAAACATTTAATTAATGACACGTTTATTTAATTATTGAATGGTACGTCTATTTATTGAATATGGGTATACAAGTTTCACGCTCTTAGCGTTTCAATCATTTTGAAGAATTAAAGGGTGAGTTACTAAATAAATATAGTTTGCTCAAAATTTTGGACCATTTAGGTGCCTGCGAAAAGGAATTTTCTCGCACATTGTTGACTTGCCACCATGGCTGCAACGTGTCATGCAGTACCGATCACGTCCAGCGGGTGACGTTAACTCCTAAATGTTTAAAACCATCGAAGAAGTCGATGCGGAAACGATTAGGTCCATATCGAACGCGAACATGTCATTTAGGCTGTGCTAATTATTATATTTCATCGTATAACTTTGAGGCACGACGTAAAATATGTTGCCGCTAAAGCGAAGGAAAGTGTTATCCTCGCCAGGCGGTGCTTCGACGAGCGACAACCGGGGTGACTCGTCCAAATTCCCGCTGGTGGTTGTCTTCCTCCTGGAGAGGAAGATTGGAACGAGTCGGAGAAATTTCCTCACCCAGCTCGCACGAAAAAAAGGCTTCAGAGTAGACGATGTCTTCACGTACGTTGACGCTTATCAGTAAAACTTCACACAATTTTAAAACGAGAGCCGAAATGATGTTCGTGTTGTCTCCTCTCAATGAAAGTTGTTCAACTTTACATCGTTCATCTTGACTGTGATTTTTTTTTTCAAATTTCAAAATAAAGCCAACTTGTATCACTTTTTCTTTATTTCCTGACTTCTTTTTTAGACTGATTCGAACATCCTCTTGAAGCTTTAATCCAAAATTCATATTTTTTTTCTCCTCTAATTTCTACATAATTTGATTCAAACTTGTTAACTTAATGATTACATAGATTAAAAGTTCTAAAACCTTCGACTCCTAAAGCATAACGCTCACAAACCAATGAAATAAATACGATCGAATTTGTATTGCAGTATTGTGTCACACACATATTAGCTGGTTTGTGTTTTATTTGACTTTTTTTACGTATTGTAGAAGGCAGACATGTCACGTGCGCTGTCGATTTCCCATCAGTGAAAACGTGACGCACTGCGTCTCGGAGAAGAACTCTGGCGACGAGGTCTGAGACTGGCTGGGGTCACGACCCGACACCTTCAGCTTACCTACTGGACGCCAGCTGGTTGACAGAGAGCCTGAGCGCCGGATGTCCCGTCCGCATCCTCCAACGACATTGTCTGACGGTAAGAAACGGGACATTTGTGTCTTTGCCTCCTTGAACGGCGTACTTCAATTGTCTTGCTCTAGCAGGAGCGGCCGGGGTCAAGCGAAGACCAGCTGGCGGCGTACTCCATGCCCGTCTTCATCTTGCTGTTCTTGACTAAATAATTGCAAATTGAGCCGGTTTGCGAAAAGGAGGCGAGCAATTTGCAATGTTTCTTTTCTAAACTTGAATACGGCGCTGACGCGCTTCTGGCTTGCGTCCTTCCGCCCGGCAGCGCCGATACCTGAAAGCTACCACGGAGGAGGAGATCTTCGCTCATCTCTCCCTGGACTACGTCCCGCCTTCAGAGAGGAACGCCTGAAGACGTTGGCGACGTCAAGAAATTTGCAAGGTGACCGTCGCGTCTTCCATCTGCGCTTTCGTCGCTTAAAATGGGCGACAACCGTTTGGGGGGTTCCAGCCCCGCATTTTGACCCTGAGACTAAGTGTGGACTATAACTAGTTCTTTGTTGGTCCACCTCCCGCGCAAGATCCGATTGCTTTATTGGAGGGTCTTCGATATTTTCACAACTGAATACAAAATAAAATGAAATCGACACAAATCAATATTTTTTTTCTCTGAATAACACAAATGATTTCACGGACCTGCTGCAGTCGATCGCGATGGCGGACCCCACTTTGAAAACCGTTCCAAGCTTGCACAATAGTTTGCGCGTGTGTGTGTGTGTGTGTGTGAAGTGTGAGTGTTTGGTGGGGGCTTGGTGCTAACAGCCTCATTAACCTGAAAATGGCGGCTCCACATCAAAGCGGCGTCGGGGTTCACACGTCCTCCCTTCAGGATGTCCCTTTTTTTTTTTTTTTTTTTTTTTTTAGTTTTACCTGACAGAATTGATGCCTGGCACATTAAAAAAAAAAAAAAAAAAGATGGCAGCGCAGACGAGACAGCGTGCGTCGTTTTTTCACGCCCCAGAATGGCGATGCGTCGCCAAGCCTGCGTAGACGCTCTTTGGAGACTCTCTTTGGAGACTCTCTTCGGAGACTCTCCGTCTGCCCGTCCCGTCCCTTCGTCCCTTCGTCCGTCTGTCTGCAGCTTTAACGTGAGAAAGGAAGTGATTGTCACTTAACGTGCTCCCCACTCGACCTATCAAAAAGTTTCTTTTCACATACGGCGCTACTTCTACTTATAAAATTAATTCATGCCGGAAGTCATTTTTTAACATCAATCCTTCATATGTTGAGGCGTTTTTTTTAACCCATTTTGAGTCCCAAACCCTTTAAATGAATATTAGTAAGTTATAAATTGCCTCAAAAACGCTAACAAATAATATTAGAATAACATAAGTGCATAACCAAAATACATCCTGTAAAGATTGATTAAAAAAACACTCCTAAAGCCTTCAAATGAACTGTAGCAGTTGACAACATGAATGCACTTGACTTTTTTGCCTTGAGACGGTGCAGGTGTGTTGGTGATGAGTGCGCAGACACACACCTTTTTAGGACGTTTGATTTGTACCTTTTTGTTTGACATTTCATGTGATCCAGGAATCATTTACAAGTCCACAGGAGCAATAGTATTTATTCATGGGATTATTTTGAGAATGTAAATTGTCTGAAAATGAAATGAAAAAGCTTGAAATATAATGTTTTGTCGATTTGAAAAATACTTTCTGCATTTATTTGATGGAATTGCGCTTTCGTTTACAAAAACATGCGGAATTTTTTTGCGCCTTGCTTCCAAATTGGAGCATATATCTATCAACATTTCATACAGGGCGCGATCTAAGTTTGAATTGCGGTGATTTAGGCGCTGTAGAATACATTTGCAGAAAATACGGAAATCACCTTGAAAACAAAGTATTATGTAAGCGGTCCAAAAAATGTGCTACATAATTGCTCGCTTAATTGATTTTTGTTTTTGGTTAAGTTTGGACTCCCCCGATGGAACGTTAACATGATGAACGTAATCACGGCATAACGACATCAAAACGCCGCCGATGACGACGTCGCTTAAAGGCCGTTTGGGGGGGGGGCATATGCGTCTGTCGGGGGGCCGGGCCAGCCGCGCCGGCTGGTCCCGGCCGACGGCCCCCATCAAAGCCCGCGGAGCCTTTGATGGCCTGATAGGGATCAATGGGACGGGGGGAGCCGTGCTGACGGGATCCCCGGCCGGACTTCGATCCGCTCGCCCGCCCGCCCGCTCGCCGCCCCAGACAAACCCGCTTGCTCGCTCCTCGGCTCAAAATCCCCAAAATATGTTTGTAATATTGGGCGTTTCAATCAGTGGCCATCTTTTCAAAAGAACAAATACCATGGCCTACAAATGGATTTCAATGGGGAACTAACTGCTGACATTTTCACATCGCATCCCCCTGTAAAATGGCACAACTTTTCAAAATACAACGTACATTATTTCAAATCTTTGAAGCTTAATCCCTTACTACTCTCCTAACGTTCTGTTTTATTTTTGTCGGCTCTGAAATGGCTTATGGTAAATGGATATTTCATTGTGTTAAAAAATGATTTGTCAATTGGAGTTATTTTGCTAATAACTTTGTGTATCGAGTTTGTGAACATGATGCAAATGTGTGTGTGTGTTGGGGGGGGGTCTGTATCCATAACAGAGTAGCAAACAGGCCTATTGAAGAGATGAAAGGGACTCAATGGAGCCAATCAAAGGGTGGTTCAGACGGGGCGGGGGGGTGGGGGTGTCCTGTCAAGTCCGCGAGCGTCCCCCCCATTACAATAATTGTTTATAGTATGGTGAATTTATATTTTGTTTATTTTACATGTAATTTTTCTCCACTTTCGATCAAGTGGTGCTGCGTTTGAGGACTCGGGGGACGGTGGGAAGGGAAATACACACGCCAAGGGAAACTTGACTTCTTATGAACACTCTTAAGTCCAAAGTATAGTCAGTTTCAAGGAAAAATCACATATATGTTGACATAGTTTTTTAATCGCGAAACAAAATGAAATAATAGTTATTTGATAATTCAATGGATTTTTAGAAGGCATAATGGATTCAATTGCGGCAGCCTTGCGTGGTCGTTTTACACAATTGTTATTATTTTTATTATGCTATACTGAATTGAAGAGGAAGACTTTGATAGTGGCCCTAGTATTTGCCTGAAAGGAAAAAAGTTTGTAACTTGTCCAAGAAGAGCAAGAAAAAGTTCAAGACAACTGAACTCTCCTTATGTGGGGGATGTATTATTTGTGCGGAGGTGTGCGTCCGAGGTGTGGCTATTATCTTTGAGGAGGCGGCAGGAAGGTAGCGGGAAGGGAAGGGAAGGGAGGGGAGGGGGGGGGGGGGGGCGTCTCCGCCGAGGAGGGGAGGGGGTGGACAGACTCACCGGAGCCATCGCGTAACAGCCTCATTGAGACTGAATGAGACGGCTGGTCTTGCGGGGGGGGGGGGGCGCTTTGATGTGCGCAGAGGCGGCCCGCCGCCTATAAGTAGAGCGCGGCGCGCCCCCCCGCCCCACCCAGAGAAACCTCAAGCCGGAACCGCGTCATGAGAGGACACTTTTCCATCGAGTGGATGGCGCAAAGCAGCCGAGGGCGGCCCGCCGACGCCGGCGTGGGCTCGGCGGCGCCGGGCCCGGCCGGAACCCACGCCGAGAGCCTGCCCGGATTCTACGGGAGGCCACGCGCCCCCGCCCCCGGCGCCGACAAAATTGGTCAGTTGCTCTCAGTTCCAGGACTTCTGCATGCTAGTGTTTTTTTAATATATTTTATTTTATTTTTTTTAAATACGGAATTATTTCAAAGCGTTCTCATTTCTTTTTTTTACTATAAATTTCTGAAAAAATATGACTTGTGAGGCTTTGGCCCAACAGTGATTTAAAAAAAAAAAAAAGATACATTTTTGTTGTTTATATTACATGTTGTTTTTCTATTATACACGTATTTTGTTTATTGTATTTTTTCCTTTGATTTTTACATTTTACAGTATTTTTCTTTTCGTATAATTTGGTGGTTTATTATATGTCTTTTTTTATTCGATAGAATTTTTTTTTCATAAATATGTTTTTTCCATTTATAGGTGCTTTGTTTTATTTTTTTTAGTATGCATTCCTGAAAAAATATGAAATTTTCAGAATGTGATTTTAATCTTTAAATTAAAAAACTATCTTTTTTGACAATTTTCATCGAGGGTTAGGGTTAGGGTAGGCTTAAGATTGTAAACTGTTAGAATTCAACAGAGAATTAGTCATTCTTTTCTAACTTGTTTGACATAGCCGCTAAAAGGAAAGATTTTTTCCAAGCTGGCCAAAATGCTCATCGTAAAGTAATCCGGGAAACACCGAAAAACCGTTTGGAAAGCGATCTTTCGGAATCCGCCTCGACATGGAGTAGCAGAACGGTGCCATTTGCGGGAAATAACCGAGTACCGTCGTCAGCTTCCGAGGTGGAGGAGGAGACTTCGGGCTACGAGAGCGAGCGTTCCCTGTCGCCGCCGGCGCCGGCGCCGGCCGCGTCGTCGTCGGGGAGGAGGCCCCGCACGGCCTTCACGGCGGAGCAGATCGGCAGCCTGGAGCGGGCCTTCAAGAGGAACGCCTACCTGGGCACGCAGGACAAGGCGCAGCTCTGCCGCAAGCTCGACCTGTCCGACAAACAGGTAGCCCGCCAGCTCATTTGGCTAACCTGCGCTAGCGCCTCGGAATCTTTTCGCCGGCGGAACGCGGCCGGCGGAACGCGGCCGGCGGAACGCGGCCGGCGGAACGCGGCCGACGTTTGCGGCGGCGCCGCCGTGGCGGTGCGCCGGCTTTGCCGCCATCCGGACTGAATTGCGCTCCGGATTCGTTTCAAACCATCCAGCCATCGAGTTTCATCTCATGGCAACGTTGTTTTTCCCGTAAATCGGCCCAACTTTTTAAAGCCAAATTTGACCTTTTTTTCTTTTCACAATATTGTGCCCTATCTCTAATTGAGATATATTTCGAAACCTTTGGACTTTTAAATTGAAATGTCCTTTGATGCGAGTTTTTTCCGCTTTTCCCGGCAGATCCGCAACTGGTTCCAGAACCGGCGCATGAAGCTGAAGCGGACGGTGCAGGACGCGCTGGCGCACGCCTGCCAGGCCGGCGCCGCCTCCCGCTTCGCGCCGTACCCCGAGCCTCAGGCGTACCGGCCGGCGCCGTACCCCCGCTATCACGCCGCGCCGATAGCGGCGCCGCTCAGGGACGCCGGCGGCGCTTTGGCTCCCCCGCCGTACGTCTCTCCCCTGGACTCGCTCTACCAATACGGCGGCGCGGCCGGCGCCGTTTTGCCCGCCGCCGCGCCCCCTCCTACCGTCATGGCCGCCTATCCGGCGTACCCGCAATACTACTGACGCACGCCGTGGCCCGCCGCGCTAATTGGAACCTCGCCTTGTTTCTATCAAGGCTTGTATGCAATGTTGCGTATGTGTGTGCTGTATTTCTCATTTTGTTGCAATAAAAGCCCTTCACGCTCCCCTTTTTTCTTTTCTTTTTTCAATCATGTTTGTGCTCATTAGGGTGACCAGTCAGTCGCCAGTCGCCAGTCAGTATGGGGCCGGCCACGTAGGTGCGGATGTAAAAGTCTACACACCCCCTTTCATCTTTATTTACAAAAAGAAATCCTCTTCCAAACTTGTGACCTTTGACCTGTCAAAAAACGTATTTTTTGAGAGGGAGAGTAAAACAATGGTTGCGCACACCTTTTTAATACTGAGCATGTGGCTGTGTTCATAATGTTCAAAATGTTCCTTCAAATGGCGCTGGCGGAAAAAAGAAAAACGTGTTGTTGTTTTTTTAAACTTATTTACCTTGATAAAAATCAATCAAGCAAGCAATTAGACATTGTCGACGCACACAATGTCTCAATGTCACGTTTCAGTTGGGTTTTTTTTTTTCCCTCTCGGAGTGTTTTGTCTTTTTAATTTAGTTGTGCAGGTTGTACCAGTCAGCAGACTAGCATGATTTATGGAAAAATAAATGAATGTTTGCAAGATACACAGACACTAACGGCAAAAAATGCAAAGATAGGAAAATCAATATTTTGAAGTAGTTTATTTTGCTGAATGATACTTTTATTTGTTTTCTTCTGGAAATTTAAATCAACCGCTTGAAATGATACGTCACAGAAATACGTGTCCATGCGTTTTATTTTCAAAATAAGAAATAAAAGCACCCGAAGCCAGGCGGCGCATTAAAAAGAAGTGTCGTTTATCGGTAGTAAAATCAAAAAAACGAAAAAAAACGCTTTTTCGACTGAGCGGCGTGACGTTTCGGTTGAAAGTCCACTTCGGACACGGTGTTCTCCACGCCCACTCGCGATCACGTGACTCGCCTACTTCCTCAGAGCGCCGCACGCGCCAGCGCCAGCGCCTTCATCTTCTCCCGCTCGCTCGTTTTCTCGTCTTATTTTGTTTGGTTGACTTTTTCTTGTCGTTTGCCAGCGCGAGTTTGTCCATGCGGGAGGGCTTGTTGCGCGTGCTCGCGCTGGGCGCGCTGCTCACCTGCGGGCGCGCGCCGGTGGGCGGCGCGGGGCTCAGCAACATCATCCTGGTCGTCGCCGACGACCACGACCACAAACTCGGGGGAATGGTGAGAGCCCCTTTCCAAAAAAACATTTCGACGCACTTTGAAGTGTAAAACTTGATTTTGGGACGCCCTGTCCCGTTTTTGGATTTTTATCATTATTTTAAAAATGTCCGTGTTTTTTTTCTCAACCTCCAATAAAAAGATGGCGTTGTTGACTCGTCGCCATTTGTTGTTTGGTTGTTTGTTCTCGAGTCCAACAACGCGTGCCCCCGTTTCTTCACCGACTTTGTTTCCTGTGATGGATTTGAAACTTTTCTCCCTCAATGAATAGTTTTTTTATTTATTCTGATTTATTTTCTTAAAACGGCGACGCTTTTCCTCATAAGAACTCGTTTTTTTCTTTCAAAATCGATCACCTTTTCTCTCACAGTTTGCCAACTTTTTCTTGTAAAATGTACATTATGACTTTGGAATTTTGGCTGTCATGGTTCTGCTTTTCTTCCCAGAATGTGCTCGTTAAAATCTGGATTTTGACCCGAAATTGTGGATGTGGACTATAAAATCTGAATGTTGACCTTTGAAATTAAAATGCGCATTTTTCAAAGTGGGATTTTAAAGTCCTAATTCGGAAATCCGAGTGTCGTTAGTCTGGTTCCGTTCCCAGACTTTTAAAATCTGAATTTTTTGGGCCCGAAATTGTGGCTTTTGTCTCTAAAAGGACAATTTGGACTTTTTTTAAACGCGGAATTTCTGCTTTTAAAAATGGCGAATCCGACTTAACGCAGACATAAGTCATGAAGCGGTAACGGTTTTGTTTTTTCCAGAGTCCGATGAAGAAGACCAGGTCTCTGATCGGCGACGCCGGCGCCACCTTCGTCAACTCGGTGAGTGGCGCGAACGGCGGGCTCCGGGGATGGCGGGGCGCTTCCGAGGCCAGCCCCGCCCCCTCCCCCTTCCCGCGTCCTCCCCCGGCAGTTCACGGTGACGCCGCTGTGCTGCCCGAGCCGCTGCAGCATCCTGACGGGCCGCTACCCTCACAACCACCTGGTGAGGAACGACTCGCTGGCGGGCAACTGCTCGGGCGCCGCCTGGCGGACGGGCGCCGAGGCCGACGCCTTCCCCGTGCTCCTCGCCAAGCGCGGCTACCAAACCTTCTTCGCCGGGAAGTACCTGGACCAGGTGGGCGGGGCGCCGTCCGAACGCGCGATCCGCTCCTTCCATCCCGGGGGCGGATTTTGACCTTTTTCCCAAAGGCGGATTTCGACGCGTTTGTTAAGAGCCGCGCCTTCAACCCTCACGTGCTTATTCATAACTTTGGCATTTTTTATTTAAGAGTGGCTGCTACTAAATGAAGCTTGACGCGCCGCTTGTCTGCCTACAGTACGGCCAGAAAGAAGCGGGCGGCGTGGGCCACGTTCCGCCGGGCTGGGATCAGTGGCATGCGCTGGTACGTCGCACGCGCTCGCGCGCCACATTTGGACGCAAACGTGGCAAGGGAGCAAAAATCGGACAGATCTTGCAGTTTCAGCCGTGGCTGTCGCGTTGCAACTCATTTGCTTTCAATCTGAAAAGAAAAATGTACGACTCCAAAACTACCA
This sequence comes from Hippichthys cyanospilos, assembly GCF_059441005.1. Classification (NCBI taxonomy): domain Eukaryota; kingdom Metazoa; phylum Chordata; class Actinopteri; order Syngnathiformes; family Syngnathidae; genus Hippichthys; species Hippichthys cyanospilos. Next base: position 18,883,350 of record NC_142383.1, on the reverse strand, counting down.
AAATTGTTTTGCTTGGGTCAAAAAGGACTTCAAATAGAGTGCTGTGCCATCTGAATTTACTAATAATCCCCATTTGCAGTGGTGTCTTTAGGCGTCGCTTCATCAGCACCCCCTAGAGGGCAGATTGTGTGACCTCGCCTATTTCTGCCTCGTGCGCTGAAAAGTTGCGTTATCGATGGCAATGCGAATCTGTTAACTAAATGTAAACAAAGTAAAGGTATTTTGCAAAGGAGTCATTGGAACACGATTCACCGGTGCGTCGCCTCATGTTCCTATTCATTTGCTCTCAATTTGGAAAGAAAAAACGGCATTCAATTAGATCTCGCGTACCTCAGGTGGGCAACTCCCGCTACTACAACTACACCCTGTCCAGAAACGGCGTGGAGGAGACGCACGGCGACAACTACACGGAAGACTACCTCACTGACCTGATTGTAAGCGGGGCGCCGGCGCGCCGTTCCTCCATGCCAGTCCGAAGCAGGAAAAGTAGACGCGGTCTGGGCCCGAGAGTGGACGGGGCCCACGGGTGTGATGGGCGTGGGGCTTTGTGACCCGCAGGCCGAGCGCTCCCTTCGGTTCCTGGACAACCGCAGCCCTCAGCGGCCCTTCTTCCTCATGCTGGCGCCGCCCGCCCCGCACCGGCCCTGGACGCCCGCCCCGCAGTACCGCCGCCGCTTCGCCGAGGTCAAGGCGCCCCGGGACGGAAGCTTCGACAAGCCGGCCAAGGTAAGGTGGGGCCGGGCCGGGGGGCCGTGCCGGGCCCCCGCCGGCGAGTCCCCTCCAGCGCTTTGCCGCCTTGCAGGACAAGCACTGGCTGCTGCGGCAGGCCGCCAACCCCATGGCCAACACCTCCCTCGACTTCCTGGACGACGCCTACCGAAAGAGGTAAACCAAGCTTCCTGCCGCGCTTCAGGAATAAAAGCTATTTGAGCACGTTGGGAGCTCAAAAACGGTGACTCCGCCCCCAGGTGGCAGACGCTGCTGTCGGTGGACGACCTGGTGGAGGCGCTGCTGAAGAAACTGGAGGAGGTCAAGGAGCTGAACGACACCTACTTCTTCTTCACGTCCGACAACGGCTACCACGCAGGTGACGGACGCCGCCTCGCCTCGCCCGCCCCGGGGTCCCGGCTCACCCCCCTCCCCCCTCCCCCCTCGCAGGTCAGTTCTCGCTGCCCGTCGGCAACCGGCAGCCGTACGACTTTGACATCCGGACGCCGCTGCTGGTGCGCGGGCCCGCCGTCCGAGCCAACAGCACGCTCAAGGTGCCCCCCCCCCCAGGGCTGCTAGCTCAGAAGATCAAGGAGGCTGTTTTTTTTTTTTTCCAACATCCGGTCACGTTTCGTTGTCGCTTCCCTTTCAGGCTCCCGTGCTGAACATCGACCTGGCGCCCACCATCTTGGACATCGCCGGCATCAACCAGTCGGCGCTCAACGTGGACGGCCAGTCCTTCCTGCCTCTCATGGTCCGCCCGCGACGTCGCGAAACGGCCGACGGGACGCGAGCCCACCGCGTTTCTGCCTTTGCTTTTGTGCGGCAGGCGCCGACGTTGCGCAACGGCTCGGCGCGCCCCTTCTTCCTGGTGGAGCACGCGGGGGAGGGGCTTTCCGGCGGGGACCCCGCCTGCCCCAAGATGGGCCCCGGACTCTCCGTCAGTACTGCTAAAAATACTTTGCCCGGAAAATTGTTAAAAAAAAAAAAAAAAAAAGACGTTTGAAATCTAAGTTATTGACTTTTAGGATGACGTCATCCGTAAAGTAACAAAGTTACACTGCTTAAGGGTTTATCCAGGGTTGATATGCTAATTTATGTTAGCCTACTATGGTGTTTACCATTAAATCTTAGCACTAGGCTAGCAGCCATTTGTCCGGATGAAATATGCTTTTTTTTTTTTTGCACTGTATTTACATAATTGCTCATGTTGTGACAATACGAGCGTGACAACACGTTTGACTTTTTTTTTCTTTGCAGCAATGTTTCCCCGATTGCGTGTGCGAGGACTCGTTCAACAACACGTACGCCTGCGTCAGGACGCTGGACGGACGCGTGGACATGCAGTACTGCGAGTTCGCCGACAGCGAGGTAACCCCGCTATCTTCCACTTCTGGTAGTGGTGGGAAAACGAAGCCTCATGAAGCACTCGCCATATTTGTTTCACTTCATCACGATTAAAGGCTGGCCATGAAAATTTGTAACATTTACACTGGAATTTCAAAGCAAGAGTGCCACCTAAAGGAGCTAAAAAGTATCACAAGTGCTTTGTGAAGCCTCGTTTTCTCGCTGCTACCAGACGGCTACAAAAAAAAATGCTACAGGGGTCCACGTGATTTCTGTCTAAATTGAAGAAAACGCGGCCAAACGGGACGAGAGGAGTGTGACCCCGCCCCCGTTTTCTTTTGCCCAGTCGTTCGTGGAGGTGTACGACCTGAGCTCGGACCCCCACCAGCTGGAGAACGTGGTGAAGAAGGTGGACCCGGCCGTGCTGCAGAGCATGAACCAGCGCCTTATCAAGCTGCAGTCCTGCCAGGGCGCCCAGTGCCGCGCTCTCTCCACGTGAGGGCGGAGCCAGACGCCAAGTGGCGCCCGGTGAGACGCCTCCTCTTCCTCTTTCACTCGAAAAGCATCGCAACCAAAGCTGCCGTTTTGATTAGCACTCCACTTCCTGTTTAGGCTCGGTTTTTTCCTTTTTCTTTCATCAATCCCTGCTTTTTTTTTTTTTTTTTAAATGTTGATTTGAGGATTTGGTCTTTTGGTCCCGCAGTCAAGCCCTGCTATTACTATCTCGGAAAAAGGTTGTTCGATGCCACAAGACAGAAGCAAAGCTGCAGCCTGAATCAATGAAGCTCCTCCTCTAATTTCAACATAGTTCATCCTGAGCACAAAAAATGGAGTCTCGCTAATTTTGTTGCTTTTGATTATCCCTTGTGTTTTTCAGAAACTTCACTCCTAATGCTTAGCCAGCTAGCCTAGCTGTCTTAGCCTGTTAGGCCTTTTTTTTTTTCTCAAATGATTTTGTCATCTCCGCACCGCCGTCACTTTTTAAAGATCATACTTGGATGAAAAAAAAATGAGGGATGGAATTCCATGGTTTTAAATTGTTTCTCCGTTATTCGTGGCAATTGTTTGCACTGCCGATGCCTTCAATGTGAATGTTTGCACTGTGACAAATGAAAATAAATCCAAAGTAGCCTTTTCATGTTTTTTTCTTTACTACTAAGTTATTTGCTACAGATATTTGTAGACTTGCTTGTCGGGCAACGTCTGCACGTCCAGCTTGACGGGACATTTGTAAAAGTGGGACAGCAGCGACTCGCTGTAGCCGATCAGGAAGTAGAATTTTGGCGGCGGCAGCTTTTGCAGCAGGAGCGCGCACACCGTCAGCGCGTTGGCGCGACGCTTGATCACCAGCTGGTCGGCCAGGCAGCCGTGGAAGGTGCCGAACATCAGCCGGCGGATGAAGGCGTCCTCCACCGCGCGATCCGCCGCCCCGTCCTCGCCTTTCAGGTTACCTGCGCAAAACCACAACAAAAGAAATCCTGTATAAAATATACATAGGTACCAACCTTTACCCTAAATATATTAGGGAAAGGTGAAAATGAATGAATATAGATGAAAGAAAATAAACATAAAATATATTTCATGCATAAATTTGATTCGATTTTTTTGTGGCCTTGTTGGAGACGGACTCACTGGTGTGCTGCGACAGCCATCCTTTGTGGTGGCCGATGTGGTGAGGCTTCATGGCCTGCTCGTAGGTCACGGGACGGTCGCCTTTCCCCACTCGGATGCGAGCGGCTCGGTTCTGTCCGGCGAAACGACAACCAAAACTTTTCAGCGCGTCGCAAATGGGGGATTGTGACGTCACGGCCCAAGTTACCTTGCAGCAAACTGCGGTGGCGTGAAGAGCTCTGATTCCGGATGCACTTGAACTATTCACCGCAGCCTGCTCGTAAAAAATTAAAAAAAAAATGCACGAACCCTTCCCTTTCGGATTCACCTATTAAAAACAAATACCTCCCGATCTTCTTAAATTCCCCTATGAATGAACAGCATCGAGATGCGACTAAAAGCAAACTCCCGCCATCACTTTGCTTCGATACGAACCGAAAAATCGGTTTGTTTAGCAATTTGTTCGTTTAAATCGCCATACTCACCAGGAACCTCCGGCATCCCGTGCTGCTCAAGGGCGCCGCCATCTTGCTTTGGCCGTCAACGATACCAACACAATTTACGTTCACTTGTCTTTATTCCAGTCTCTCATGGAGGTAAGGTATTCAAAATACAATTAAAAAATATTAGGGTCTTCAAATGAGCAAAGAGGGCAATATATTTGTTGTTAATAAGAATAACATTGTAAATAACTGGCGCGGAACTATTTATTGTATTTTCGTTTCCGGTTCATAACTGACAGCTGTAACTAAAAGAACCGAACATGGACAAAATAAGTCACTTGTATTTTTTTAAAATTGCGTAAAAAAGTTTTCGTTCGCAATTTAAATACACCACGTCCGTATTATATAAGTATCAAATGTTTTGGCATACATTTATAATGTTATGTGTGTTTGTTCCGGTAACACTCAACGCAATGTAATTTATTTCGAAGGTCCCCAACCGGATGCGTGATATTGTTCTGGAAGGGAACGCCACAAGACGCTGAGGAAATGCAACGCTGCTTGCGTAAACATTGATCGTTTTCCTCCAAAAGTCCGCGTCTAGTTTTTGCGTGAACGGTACCGGCGTGCTAATCTACTTGGGAGCGTCTTAGAAGGAGCCACGCGGAAACGGTCGCCATGTCGTCGCCCCTGGAGATGACGGAAATGTACGACAACGCGCTGCTCGGGATTCTGCAGCATGTCGGAAACATTCAGGACTTTCTGCAAGTCTACTTTGGATTTTTGTACCGCAAGACCGACTTTTATCGACTCCTCACCGGACCCGGCGATAAAATGGGCTTCCCGCCAGGTGTAGCTGAGAAGATGGTCCTCAAGGTGGGCTCGCTTTTAAAAGCTTCGAAAAGCATTTCAAATGTTTTAGAGGTTGTAAATATAAGACGATTTCTGACGTATTCAACCAGGGAGCCTTTATTTTTTTCCCACTACTTTTTAATTTAAAATTTAATCAAAATTATGCTGCGTTTGACTTGTTATTCGTTCATATAACTTTATTGACAAAAGCAGTATGTACAAATTGATGAGTCAGTCAAAAAAAATAATAATAAGAATGTAATGTCAACTTACTTTTATAAATTAGTTTCTCTGTGCCATTTTGTATCTAATAGAACTATCGATAAGTCAACATTTTTTCGTTTAGCCATCAAGTTGCATACGTTTAAGTTGCATATTTGGCTAATTTTGACCTCATCCATTGACTGCCACTTTATTGACAAAGCCACCATGTACAAATTATTGCACCAATCAAATAATGATTTGCTCATATGCTTGTAGTTGTTCCGCGATGCCATTTTGTCAAAAGTTTCACCTTAAACTACGTTTAAGCTAGTTTTGACACAAACAATTCAATTTAACTTTATTGACAAGGAGGACAGTTCAAGACAAAGGTTTTTTCTTGACCAATTTTGCTTCACAAGCATTCTATCGTGTGTATTTGCACTTTATACTTTAAATTAGATTTGTTGTTTTTGGCCGATTTTACCTTCAATCGTTGACCGTAACTTTATTGACCTGCGCAGTCTTTCAAGATGTTTGAGAAGTATTCCGAGGAGATCCGCCAGCTGCAGAAGCGACGGGACCAGCCCGCCGCCGTTCCCGCCGCCGTCCAGGAGCTGGAGGTCACGGCGGAGGAAGCGGCGGCAACGGCGGAGGAAGCGGCGGCGGCGGAGAGCGCTTTGTCGTCACCCAGTCCCGTTCCAGAGTCTGCCCCGTCTGCCAACGCTCAACGTGATGACGCCACGGTTCAAGACAATCAGGAAGCCGCGGCGTCCCGCTCCACAGAGTGAGTGTTCACCTCTCAATCAAAGATAAGTTCAATCAAAGAAAAAAAGAAGTCGCAAGTGCGATGGCGCAGCTTTAATTTTGGAATTGTGATGTTTCCCAACGTCCCCAAATGCAGCGTACTCTGGTGCACAGGGTGATGTGTGACTTGATTTGGGCAAGCGATGTTTCCCAATATCACTAAACGCGGCGACTGCAGGATGACTTTGGGTGGAGTTGCCGCATCTTCCAGTGTCCATGAACACAGCATTTTGTTGGGCACCTGGATGATTTGTGGCCCTCACTGCCCCTCAATGCACCGTGTCGGTCTCCTCGACTTGATTGTGTTATTAGGTGGCGCTGTGGCATTTCCTGATGTCCCTAAACGCAGCATGATTCGGTTTTGTTTTTTCCTCCAGGCCAAAGCAGAACGCGTCAGCGTTGGACTCGGACAGCTACAACGGCGCCGTGCGGGAAAACTACCAGTGGTCCCAGGACTACAACGACGTGGAGGTGCGCGTCTTCGTGCCCAAGGAGGTGGTCAAAGGCAAGCAGGTGAGCGCGGCGGCTCTGTCGCCGGCGGCCGTGTCGGCGGCGCCGTCGTGACGTGCGGCCGCGTCCTCAGGTGAGCGTGAACCTGCAGAGCGGCGGCGTCTGCGTGCGCGTGCGCAGCGGCTCCCAAGAGCGGACGCTGGTGGAGGGCAAATTCTCGCACAAGATCAACACGGAGAATTCCCTGTGGAGCCTTGAGCCGGGAAAATGCGTGGTGGTAATGCAAAGCCGTTGCCACTTTGCTCTGCTCTTGCTTTTGCCCCCCCCCCCCCCCCCCCCCACACATGATCTGTCCCCCGTCGGCGTCCAGCTGTCCCTGAACAAGTCGTCGGAGGTGTGGTGGAAGTGCGTCCTGGAGGGCGAGGAGGAGATCGACGTGGACAAGCTGAACCGCGAGCGCTCCATGGCCACGGTGGACGAGGAGGAGCACGCCGTCCTGGACCGCCTCACCTTCGACTACCACCAGAAGCTGCGGGGGAAGCCGCAGAGTCACGAGATGGTCGGGAGCCCCTCGCTTGCCGCTTCTTTGGGAACGCCCACCGATGTAGTCAAGATACTGGCGCATTTACCGGAGATACACCCAAACCCACCGAAGGAACCGCTATAATGTGTTGCTTCGTGTTACAAATAATTTGCTCTCAATTTGAAAACTACCGTTTGCCCTCGATGTGCCTTTACTGCCCCCTCATATTTGGCTCAACGCTGGCATAGGGGACCCCGTGAGATGGCTGCATGTTCCATCAAGTCGCCACAAGATGGCGCCACGTCACGCACCACTCCTCGTCCATGTGCTTCTGTGTCTCGTGTTCGTGTGCGCGCGCGCGTGTTAACGTTGCTGTTTTGTGTGTTTGTGCAGAAGGTGCACGAAATGCTGAAGAAGGGTTGGGATGCGGAGGGCTCGCCTTTCAAGGGTCAGCAGTTCGACCCGTCCATGTTCGACATCCCGCCCAGCGCCGTGCAGTTCTGAGCTTTTCAGCGACATCTCTTGCCTCTTTTGGATGACTTTTTTTTTTTTTTTTTTGAGAGCGGAATGGGACACTATCGACTAAACGGGCGGACTTCGTTCAAGAAGAACGTTATCCTCGAGGATTAAAATAAAAATAAAAAAATACTCGTGAAATAATTGCGCCGTTTGCCTCCGCGGCTTTTTTCTGAAATGAAATAAAACGTAACAACACTTGTCATCTTTCCTTCAGCAAATGTATTTTCGTTTATAAATCGTGTGTATTTTGAGCTACGCAGCGCCCGGCTAGCTCAGTCGGTAGAGCATGAGACTCTTAATCTCAGGGTCGTGGGTTCGAGCCCCACGTTGGGCGATAATTTTTTTTTTTGCTCCCAACTCGAGAGCACGAGCCCAGAAAATAGCGTCGCGTTAGTTTTTTTTTTTTATTGCATGAATTTTACGAAACACATTACGAAATAAACGATCAAATGAACAGTTCTCATGGTAGAGGAAATTTGATTTAACATTTTTATAAGTGCGTGTGTTGTTTTAAGGTCAACTCCTATTTCGGACGAAAGCAAAAAGACATAAATGCCACATAGAAAGTACCCGACATGCATTAGCGTCAGTTTATGGACAACATTACAGGCTGTTATTATGCTAAATGCTAAAGTGAGGGTCTCTTCGCATGTATGTTAAACGAATAACAGTAGCTGTCGTTTTTATTCATTTGACACCTCCCGGTTTCCTGTAGTCTGTTAATGGTGGTTTAAAAACGACGGAATTTTGTCACGCGTTACTTGAAAAAGCGAAGAGTAAAACAAAGTAAAGCGTATAAAGAAGTTACCCGCTAATGGGACTAATTAAAGAGACGCCACCTTGTGGCGTGGCGCCGTACTACCATCATCATGCCCGATAAGCAGGAGTTTGTTTCTTCTTCGGGGACGGGGTCAATTTAAGACTTGTCGTTTGCTGTTTTAGTCCTCCCCCAGTCCTCTTTTTGCCCCCTGGATGCGCGTGCCAGTTTGCGTGAGCGCGCACACGTTTTTGGGAGAGCGCCGGTGGGCGGAGTCTCGCTGTCCTCAAGTCTTCCCCTCAGTCCGCTGCGGCTGTCCTCCTTCACTCGAGTCCCATTCGGAACCGGAGCCAGAAGCTCAACGCCCCTCGGGACCATGGCCACCACCGCCACGTGCACGCGCTTCACCGACGAGTACCAACTGTACGAGGAGCTGGGCAAGTACGTGCACGCGCTTTGCCCCTTTTTTTTTTCTTGCCTGCTGGTTGGATTCCTCGAACATAAACAATTCGGGACTTTTTTTTTTCATGGTACGCACGTGGACGCGTTTGTGTGTTTTTTGATGACGCGCGTGCGCACTTTGGCCCGGAAAAAGTGAACGTCAGGTTGTGCGTGGGCAGGTGTGGGACCTCGCAGGAACACGTGCGTTGTCCCCCGTCTTTTCGTTTGTCTGCGCCCTCGGTTTTCGCTGCGTGTTGGGGGCCGATTTCCGCCTTTGATTGTCTTTGCGGGGACCTCTTCAATATGGCTTTTGTATATATATGGCAAAAACAATCCTCATATTGTTTATTGGATATATTATTGGTGTTCACTCTATCAAAAGACTTTATATAGTGCTTATCGAGCGTCGAGTAATGTTTATGAAAATCCATGGATGGAAATTCTGGGATTTTCTATGAATTGATTCAGCCTTAAGTCAACGTCATTGTCCGCTATATACATTTTTTAATCTCGTGACAGGGGGGTATCGGATGAAGCCAAACGTCAGCTCTGTTGTCCGCTCGATATGCTGATTATGAGTATTTGATGAAATAATTTGTCCCTTAAGTGTACTCGAGACAAATTGTTTAAAATCCGATCGTGGTCAGTAGGGTTTTTTTTAATCACCGCTTCAACTCAAGCATCAATTTTGTTGTCCGTGACATCAAAATCCTGATTTTGGCGATCGGGGAATATTCCATTCATTGCTTCAATACGGCCTGAAAAAAAACAAAACAAAAAAAAACTATGCCGTGATTGGAGAGGATTCGATTCATCGTTTCAACGCAAGGTGTAAAAATGAAAAAAGCGGTTTTGTCGGGAACCAGTTTTTTTCCCCCACCCGTCAATCGGTAAGCGGCGCCGCGTCCCGGGCGGCCATTTTGACAAGGCCAAACGCTGAGGCGGCATCCTGTCCCGTTTTGCGGCGCCAGGGGAGCCTTCTCGGTGGTGCGGCGCTGCGTCAAAGTCTGCTCGGCCCAGGAGTACGCCGCCAAGATCATCAACACCAAGAAGCTGTCGGCCAGAGGTGAGACCCCCGCGCCGCGCCCGACCCGCCTTGAAATTTGGAGCCGGGCTCGGGATTTGTAACCGCGCTCGGGGCTCCGGATCGGCCGGGCGAGTCGGCCAATTTTAAAGTGGAATTTCGCGACGGGGTTTTCGGGCCGAGGTCGGGCTTCCCGATTGGGCTTAAAGCAAGAATCGGGCTTTTAAATTAGCGTTAGGATGTCAAGTTAGGGTTTCAAATAATGTTAGGGTTCTAAAACAGGCTTTCCGATGGAGGTTTAAAGGGTTTTGACCAAGGATTAGGGTTTCGGGGCGAGACTGAGCTTTTAAGTTTTAAAAAAAAGGGCTTCAACACATCCAAGCTTGAAGTTAAGGTCTCAAGCCGTAATCAGCTTTTCTACGTGGGGTTTCGAGCCCAAGCGGGCCTATAGACAAGCGTTCAAAGTAGGGTATCAAGGCAAGATTGGAGTCTCGGGCTGGGTTTTGAGCTGGCGTCTTCAGGACAAGACTTGGTTTTCAGGTCAAGGTTTCCAACAGGGTCTAGAGTTTCCGGACCGGAATGGGATTCTAAGAAGGAGTAGCGTTTGAAGCCAAGCGTCCGCTTTGATTTGTCGTGGGCACGCGCACGCAAAAGCAAGTCTTGCGGGGCAAGGGGGGGGGGTCAAAGGTCACGGGTTGGGATGTCGGCACGGCTGTGGATCGCAGGCGTTCCTTGGGGATTCCCCTCAACTTGCTTCCTTCTCGCGCCGGCTTCCTCGCGGCCTTCTTCTCGTCGTTTCCTTGGCGGCGGGCGTGATGATGATGATGATGATGATGATGATGAAGGTGATGATGATGATGATGTGTGTGTGCGTGCGTGCGTGCGCGCAGATCAGCACAAGTTGGAGCGCGAGGCCCGCATCTGCCGCCTGCTCAAGCATCCCAACATCGGTCAGAAGTCCATTGCTTTGCGTGTCTTTCTTCACGTGTGCTTGCGTTGCTGTGTGTACGCGCGTTACTGTTCCTGTGGCCCTGTGTGTGTATGTCAGTCGGCTACACTTTTTTTTTTTCCTCCCATTTATTGGAAGCGCATGTTTCATGGTGAGCCACTGTTGTGTGTTATTGGAAAAGTGTGTCAATGTGTGTGGTATTGTATGTGTGTTTTTTAGTACGCATGTGTGTTTCACTGCTTGCTACAGGTGTGTGTTTAATGTGTGTTACTGTGTTTTTGTGCCCGTGTGTGTTTCTATGTTTCGTGCGTGTGTGTTGCTATTTTGAGGGCATGCATGTTGTTTGTGCGCTACTGTTGTGTATTATTGAGCATGTTTGCCTTTGTGCTTTTTAGTGTGGATTTTACTGTGTGCAACAATGTGTGTGCTATTGGGCATGTGTCTGTGTGTTGCCGTGTTTTGTGTGTGATTTGTGTATGTCAGTGTTTTTTTTTTTTAAACAGTTTTCGTGTTGTGTTTTTTTGTTTTTGTTCCTGCGGCAGTGCGTCTCCATGACAGCATCTCGGAGGAGGGCTTCCACTACCTCATTTTTGATCTGTGAGTTCCTTCCCTCGAATCCCCCCCCCTCCCCGATCCGCGCGTTGCCGCTTTAGCGCACACTCCCCCGCAGCACCGGAGTCAGTCGCCATGGCAACACGGCCCCGACGTTGGGGTTTCCCCCTCGGCGGGGCATCCCCCTCCGCTTGCTCTCTATGTGTGTGTGTGTTTTGGATTCAGGGTGACAGGGGGCGAGCTCTTTGAGGACATCGTGGCGAGGGAGTACTACAGTGAGACGGATGCCAGGTAACCCCCCCCCCCCCCCCCAAAAAAAAAAAAAAATCCCTCCCCTCAAACACAAACAAGCACATGCACAGAAATGTGTGGCGCCTCTGCAGCTTTTCTACAAAAAATGATGGCGGTGGAGGAGGACTTCCCCGCCTTCCCGCCTAGACATGAAGACAGATAGGCCCCGCCCACACAGCACTCAAATCAATTTGACCGCTTGTGCGTTGGCGAGCCAGCCAGCGAGAAAAAAAAAACGCATAAACATCTGCGGCAAGATGATTGACAGCTGCTGGAGCAGACTTATTAAAAATGCCACATGTTAATACTGTTCCAACAGGGGGCGCTTTGTTGGAGTTCTCCAAAATATAAGTTGCACACATTTGCCTTCTACATTCCTTTTTACATTTACAATTGCCATAATATCAAAAAAAAGCAAACAATAAAAAGAACATGAAAGACAAAAGGCGCAAGCAAAAAAAGAAGCACACAATAAAAAAAGACGCAAGCAAGAAAAAAGAAGCAAACAACAAAAAGCACAAAGGAAAAAAGAAGCACACACACATAGTGCACAGGGACCTCGAGGTGCGTCCGCCTCATTCCCTGGTCCTCCGGTTGCGTGTCGGCGTGCCGTATGCCTTTCTTTGCCGTTCGCCTCTTGATGCGATCCCAGCGCCGCAACGGCAACAAGAGCATGGCGATGAAGGCGCAAAGTCAAAATGCGCACAAAAAAGCCACGTGCGTACAAACACATCCGCGCAAAGACTAATACGCAGAGGGAAAGCGCACTCAAAGACACACCACAGGAAAAGATGCGTACAAACGACAAAAATAGTGTAAGCGAACGCAACACTGAACACGTCTCAAAACGAATAACGTCCTCTCAAAAATGCACATTTATGAAATCCATAAATTATATCGCTAGTTTTAGCTCAGCAAAAGTAAGTACATTGCAGTGAAATAAAGGCATGTCCCTCGCATGACTAACCCGCTGCCCCCCCCCCCCCCCGCTGTCCGCATGCAGCCATTGCATCCAGCAGATCCTGGAGGCGGTGCTTCACTGCCATCAGATGGGCGTGGTCCACCGGGACCTCAAGGTGAACCTCCCCCCCTCGCCATATTTGGCGCGGCCGTGCATTTTTCGCGTCTATCGTTTTTAAAGCCGACCGATTTGTCGCGCGAAAGCGAAGACGGCGACCGCTCAGACGTTTGACCCCATAACCTTTGTGTGCATCGGATGGCGTAGCCCGAGAATCTTCTGCTGGCCAGCAAGTGCAAGAACGCGGCGGTGAAGCTGGCCGACTTCGGGCTCGCCATCGAGGTCCAAGGGGAGCAGCAGGCCTGGTTCGGTACGTCGGCGCGGTTTTCCCCACGGCGGTTGGCCCGAGCTTCGAAATCCGAATGCTCACGCGAGTCGAGCATACTTACCGTACATTTTGCGTCATTTGAAACGTGCAAAGTTCTTTTGAATATATCGCATCGTTATTATAGAGCGGGGGTGTCAAACGGAGGAAAAACAATTCCCGAGTGGGCCGGACCAATCAAATCATGCTGTGTATTTATACAACTGGAAAACAACTTCATATTTATTTTTTTTAATACTTTCCAAAATAGTACAAGCGCAACATTGACATTGCCGTTCATCCTAAAATATTTACAATTTTTCATTTATTGAAAAAAAAAAATAGACAAAAATCATCTCGCGGGCCCATTTTAGAAGCATTTGTGGGCCAGAACCGACCCTTTAACCGTTCATTTCTTCGTGCTTTGTTTTTTGGCGCCGCCTCTGGCCGCTGCTGATATGACATTTCGTAGTGAGGAAGGCAGAGTGTGTGTAAGTTGTGTTTACTTTGTAAGGTTGTCGTCACCGATGACAATATGGGCAAAATGAGTTTGTCGATCCGCCGACTTGCTACCGTGGCTAACACGCTAGCTAATGTTAGCATGTTATATTGCGCCGCCTCGTTTAGCGTTTTGGTTCGTGCCCTCCGCTATATGTTAGCGTACGCAAAGGTTTTGCGCTCGACTTTTTTTAGGCTTCGCGGGCACGCCGGGTTATTTGTCTCCGGAGGTCCTGAGGAAGGAGGCCTACGGGAAGCCGGTGGACATCTGGGCCTGCGGTGAGAGCCGACGCGTCCGTCCGTCCGGCAGGCGCTCGGCTTCGCCGGGCGCCCGCGTCCCGCCCTGACGCGCTCGCGTGTGCGCGCAGGCGTGATCCTCTACATCCTCCTGGTGGGCTACCCGCCCTTCTGGGACGAAGACCAGCACAAACTGTACCAGCAGATCAAAGCGGGAGCCTACGACGTGAGTGGGCGCGCCGGGCCGCCGAGCCCCGGGCCGCGCTGACGCGGGACACGTGCGCGCAGTTCCCGTCCCCCGAGTGGGACACGGTGACGCCCGAGGCCAAGAACCTGATCAACCAGATGCTGACCATCAACCCGGCCAAGAGGATCGCGGCCCAGGAGGCCCTCAGGCACCCGTGGGTCTGCGTACGTACGCCCACCCCGGTCCCCTCTGACGGCCCCTCGGTGACGGGCGCCTCTCCTTCCCGCAGCAACGCTCCACCGTGGCGTCCATGATGCACCGGCAGGAGACGGTGGAATGCCTGAAGAAGTTCAACGCCAGGAGGAAGTTGAAGGTGAGACGCGCGCCGCCCGGCCCGCCTTTGCACCTTCTGACCGCCGCTTCCTGGTCGGCAGGGCGCCATCTTGACCACCATGCTGGTCTCCAGGAACTTCTCGAGTGAGTCACCGTGCGCCTCCTTAGTTCAAAATAGCTTCATCGAAAATATTGATGAATAGGTGTTGCGCTTTCTTTCTATGATAACGCCTGTACGGTATTCTAATTTGAGTCAATTGAAAAGGTGAGGGTCGCCAACAGCGGGCGGGTTGTTGTACTTCTTCCTTTTATCCACCAGAGAGAGATACAGATCGTTTTTCACGCTTTGAACTACCAACTCAGCAATTCTTTCATTTCATAAAAAACATGGAAAAGTGTCAAATGGATCGTTGGAATAAAACCCCCTTTAAGAATTTTTACATTTAATCCTTCGTGTACGAGATTTAGGATAAATAAAATCTGCTTTGAATTTGGACGCTTGTACAGCATTCTCATATGGCGATTTAAAAGGTGGGAGTAGCAAGCAGCTACCGCTAGAGGGAGACAGAGTTTATACTTTACAACGAACCACAATGTAACTAAACTATTCTTTAATGGGGTAAGCAAATAATAAAGGGCGAAATATATCGGTTGAACAAATTATACATTTGCATTAAATCGACTAGATTAAGCACTGATTTGATCCGGTGAATAAGCCAATCCGTCAATTGTTTAATTCAACAAATTCACAGAAAAAGGGAAAATCAAAGCAAAAAATTAGTCTTTATTTGCTGCAGAATCTTTCATTTGTTTTAAATGATGTAAATATGTATGCCTTTCTAAAACTTGTAAAACTATGCACTATAATAATATTTTTTATGACAAAGTACAGATTAATTGAGTAAGTGAATGAGTGGGGGGAATATGAATGAATGTAAAAGAATATTTTTTCAATCTTTTTGACAGCGTAAACCTTAAGTACGCATTCATTTGAACTAATTGCCTTCATTGTTTACAGCACGTCATTAGCAAAATGATTGGCAATGTTTGTGAGTGACTTTTATGATGAAAGCTGGGAGTCGTCTTTGGCGCCCCCCGAAGGCCTGGCGCGCATCTAATCCTGGCTCCCCATTCTCTTGTCCGTTTCCAGTCGGGCGTCAGACCACGGCGCCGGCGTCCGTCGGCGGCGCCGGCATCGTCGAGCAAGGTCCATTCTGCGGGAGGGCTGGCGGCGGCGCCGCCATCTTGCTCGCCGTCGCCCTCTAACGTCTGTTCTTTCCCTATGTGTGCTGCCTGCCGCTGGTGAATTTTGCCACCGTTGCGCTTGCCAAGTAAGCAAGTTATTTATTGGTTGAAATATTATCAGAAGCACTGTGATGCCATAAATGGAATCAATCAAATTTCCAATGGCCACATTCTTGCCCCGTCGTCAGTAATTCTATTTCTTACTTCTTCCTTTCGCGCGACCTTTTCTCCCGCTCGTAATCCTCACTCTTCTCACTCTTCCTGCTCCCTCCATTTTATCCCGCACCGAATGCTTGCTTATGGCTTATTTATTCACTTATGACAAACTTTTGTAAGCAAATGCTGTTTTTGATACTCATTTTTCTTGGAAAAAAAAAATCGTAATCGAACAAATGTACTTTTTTTTTTCCCCTCAATCTTTTTCCAAACCGGCTGAGTATGGTTTTGTCGACAAAGTTTGTTTTTTGTGACTCGGGTCACTCTTCATACGGTCGTGCGGGTAATCCATTAGCGAAGCGCCGCCAAAAGGGCGGCGCTGACCTGCGCGTCGCCGATGCCCCGCGGGCGCCGGCGCCACTATTTGGGATTACGCTGCAAATGACTTCCTGCTGATCCCGGCGCTGATCTGACATCATGTGACCTCTTTCATGTGCGTGCTTATTCGCCGCTTTCATGTGAGCGAGGAGATCAGGGGGGAGGGATTCTTTTTTTTTTTTTTCCCTCTCTTTTCAAGAGCGCCGCCGATGCGCCGGGATGGGACGTGGGCAAGTGGGGTTGCAGTAGGGTGCGCTTAGGTTGGTGGCTGCGCAATGTGCACGCTCCCCGCTGAGGGTGTGCCCTTCTGTCTGTCCGCAGCAGCCAAGAGCCTCCTCAACAAGAAGGCCGACGCCAAGGTAGGACCCCCCCACCCCCCCCCCCCCCACCCCTGCCTTTATCATAGATAACTTTTTTCTTTTTTTTTTTTTTTAGCTCAGCTCTGCTATTTCTCTCATCTTCCGTTCAAAGCAACTTTTGACTCATCAATTTTTTTTCAGACTATGAGGCAAATGAACATTTGGTTTAAAAAAAAAAATAGATGCACCTGATTTTAAGGTGCACCCTCAATAATGAGTTCATTTATTTTGATCAAGTTAAAGCGCTAGAAGTGTGCCTTCTAGTCGGGAAAACACGATAACTATTCTTTTTTTTTTGCTACGTTCGGTACTACAAATGCTAGTCTGTATTAGAGGTCATTAATATTAAGTGGCGATACCATTGATACTTTTGATGCACAACCCCCCCCCAAAAAAATGAATGGAACGGAACTCATATACTCCAATGTAGCAGAATTAGTCTGAAACTCCTGAGTGAGTAGTCACCGATATCAAGCGTCGATACCACTAATACTTTTGCCACAGAACCCCCCCAAAAAGATAGTGACATAATTATAAAGAGACTTCGATACCTTTTGATACCACTTTGCGAAAGCCTGAAAAAAACTCAAATGTTCACCGATACCAAGTGTCGATACCCATCCATATCTCCCCATCCAAACAGTAATGGGATAATACTTACTTTTGAGATGCTGAAATTTCCAGCAGTTTGACAATTATAACTCAAAGGAATCGAAACAAAAAAAAAGTCATTGCGTTATTGTTAAACAATCGATTTAATGGTCGCTCGCCCACAAAGATTTGAATTTGAAGGTGGTTTATTTTTAGCGTGGAGGAATACGATGACACACTTAGCTCCGCCCCCTTGGGAATTCTGCTCCTCTGTTTCATTAACCTTCATCTTCTTTGCTTCTGCTTCTGTCCTCCTTTAACTTCATGGCCCCCATAATGCCCCCCCCCTCCCCCCCAACATTTCTGCGAGTGGTGCTAATCTCAGATTATTTGCGTCCAGATGATTAATCTAACGTTACGTCATCAGCGAATACACGCGCACGCACACACAGGAATGTCCCGCTTTGCTGTGCGAAAGTCACATGACTTCAAGTCACGTTATGCAAATGAGGCCGGTACGTATGGGTTGTTTATAAAGTGAGGCGGCCGACCGCTGTGCATACCGCACTTCTTTCCAGGCTCCAGTCCCGCCATTTGGACTCAAAGTTACATGTGATGTCGCCGACTAGTGGCTTGGCATTGAAACTACAAAAAAAGGCGTTCATGTTTGGAAATGCGCGAGTTGTGCTGTTTTTGGCAACGTTGGCGTGGCTCCAAGTGAGCAATTTAGTCACACGGTACAAGAAGCCATTTTTTTGTGCGTGTGTTTCCTGCAGAGCAGCAGCAGCAGGAACAACAACGCAAACACAGTCAGCAGCACCAAAGTCAGCAACTCGCTGGCGTCCGCCGCGCTGGTACGTAGCAAACATTTCAGCTGCGTTTGGTTTTGTGGGTTCGCTCGCGCCACTTTGACCAGCAGAGCCTTCGCTCTACGCCAAGTGCAAAAAGAAGAAACGATTTCGTCATCAAACTAATAACGGGCCAAGATGGCCGACCGGATAAACGCGCGCACTAAATTTAGGACGATGCGGATTACGCCTGGGCTTTGGCGCCCTCGCCGGCCGAGCGCGCGGCGTTCCAGGAGGCTCTCTTGCCCCGGCTAACGCGTGGCGGCTTTGCAGGAGTCGTCGGACAGCAGCAACGCCACCGGAGAGGATGACGACGTGAAAGGTGACGCCTGCTTGACAAGCGCTAAACTGGCGGCGAACTCATTCAATGCCGGGGACGCCTTTTTTCAAATCCCGCATACTCGCGTGAAAATACGTCCCTGGCGTTGAATGAGTTAACAGTGATGTTGGACTATTTTGGACAGTGCAAAAAAAGATTGCTTCATTTGTTGTTTAAAGTTGTATAAGTATACACTTCTATTGGTCCAGCCCACAAAGAATTGCCTCTTGTCATTGGCTGAAATCCCTGCTGTCTGATTGGCTGTTTTTTTTTTCCCCGCGCTTTGGCAGCTCGCAAGCAGGAGCTGATCAAGATGACGGAGCAGCTCATCGAAGCCGTCAACAACGGCGACTTTGAGGCCTACGCGTGAGTTGGCTGAGGGGGCGGGGCCGGGGAGGGGATTGCGGCGCCATTAGCAAAAAAAAAAAAAAGCATTAACGGGATTGTTGCGCAAATGTATTTGTCCCCGCCAGATTAAGGAGTCATTAGATGTCGCGCGCCTTTCCTCAAAACATCAAAATACTGTATGGCCTTTTTTTTTTTGGTTTTGTTTTGATTTGATTGCGATTGTTGGGTCCACAACTCCATACGGAATCCATGTTTTTTTGTATTCAAAACAATTTTCGATTTAAAACGCTTCGATTGCGTCAGTCTGTTTTGCAACAGAATTACAAAGAGACAGTCTTTTTCTAATTGCAAAGTGAATAAAGTGAATTGCAGCCTTCTTTTATTGATGCGCGCTTGCAGGAAGATTTGCGACCCGGGCCTGACGTCCTTCGAGCCCGAGGGGCTGGGCAACCTGGTGGAGGGGATGGACTTCCACCGCTTCTACTTTGACAACCGTGAGACGCAAACGCACCCGCAACGCACAAAATCGAAACAATCGAACAACAACAATCGCAATCATAGTGAAGGGAACGCTATGCTTTTCTTTTCAGTTTGAGAGCAAAACAATTGGAACATGTAGCAACTTGATATATTTCTTGAAAGGATTTGTCGGTATCAACAAATCAAATACAATGCTGTGATAGGAACTGGACATTTTCTTTTCAAATTAAGAGCAACTGAATTGCAACACGAAGCAACTTTTTTTGACTTTAGTAGCGTTCCCCACGGTATCAGCGCATCAAAACGCATGCCTCGATAGGAACAATACCCCGTCTTTCCAAATTCACTCGTTCACCGCCGATGACGGCTCTTGACGTCAAGGATCGATTTCAGCGAGTAAGTTCAACATACTGCGCCCAGTGCTGTCGAAGAACACCAAGCCCATCCACACCACCATCGTGAACCCGCACGTGCACGTGATGGGCGAGGACGCGGCGTGCGTGGCTTACATCCGCCTGACGCAGTTCGTGGACGCCGCCGGCCGCCCGCGCTCCAGCCAGTCGGAGGAGACGCGCGTGTGGCGCCGCCGCGACGGACGCTGGCACAACGTGCACTTCCACTGCTCCGGGGCCGACGCCGCGCCCCTGCGCCCCTGAGGTACGCGCCCCTGAGGTACGCGCCTTT
The DNA here is from genome assembly GCF_059441005.1 of Hippichthys cyanospilos. Lineage (NCBI taxonomy): Eukaryota > Metazoa > Chordata > Actinopteri > Syngnathiformes > Syngnathidae > Hippichthys > Hippichthys cyanospilos. Next base: position 18,863,890 of record NC_142383.1, on the reverse strand, counting down.
TCAAACACGCCGCTTTGAAACGACGTGTGCGTTGAAGGACTTTGCGCAAAAGAGTCCACCTGCCGAGACGTGTCCTTTGCGTGTGTGTGCCCCTCAGCGCGGCGTTTGGGCGACGGGGAGCCCACTTCTTCTGCCGAGCGCCCGGCCGGCCCGCGCTGCCCCGCCCGCCCTCCCTCCCTCCCTCGGAGACTTGTTGATGTTTTTACGCCTCTTGGTGGTGCTGTCGTGCGTTGACATACCCGGGTAGACGCCATATTGGATGTGGAAAAAGGGGCGTCATCGTCAGAGCAAGGGTGGCAAACATACGGAGGTAATCCGGCCCGTGAGATGAAAGTGTAATATAAATGATAAAAATGAGGTGACCCCCCCCCCCCAACCGGATTTTTTTCAAGATTAATAGTGATATTGTGCTTATAATATTTTGGACAGTATTAAAAAAAGATTAATGCATCTGAAGATGTTGTTTTAAAGATATATACATATATAGTTTGATTTTATTGGTCCGTCCCACTTGGGAAACGATTTTCCTGCATGCGGCCCGCAAGCTAAAAGCAGTTTGGTCTGGCTGATCGGCTGTTTCCACATCCAATATGGCGGACAGGCCCACATATTGTCATTACGCTGTTTGCAAGCTCTTTTATGACTTCCTGTGACAAGCATGGCTCCTCCCCCTGCACGGCTGCTGTGTCACATTGTTGTCTCCTTTGTGCACGTCCATGCGTGTGTGTGTGTGTGTGTGTGTGCGCGCGCACAAAGTCATGTTTTTGGACCAAGATGCCGCTGAGGTATATTTATTTATTTATTTTTTGCTTCGGACTTTGTAGCTCTTTGTGCGCATGAAGAACGAGCTATGTTGAGGATTCAAGTTAAGAAAAAAAAACACACAAAAAACTGTTACCCACAAGGTTTAGCCTACATTGTATTTTAGAAAAAAAAAAACTATTCCCTCCCTTTTGAATCAAGTCCTAAAGAAGACATATTTTTATTTATTTATTTATTTATTTATTTATTTATTTATTTATTTATACGTAACCATATCAGTTCAAATTACGGCAACAAACTCACTCACTGCCATAGACGGCTATATACGTCAAAAATCAATTTTTACCAGACCGGCAATGATATGTTAAAGAAAAGGTCTGTTTTGGGGAGGCGGTCCTGTGTCGCGCAAGGGAGCCACTGCTCACCCCGCCCCCTCCTGGACCAATAGTGTATCCACAATGTTACCAAGACGACGGGGACGCTAGGTGGTTTCGCATCATTATTCTTGCCCGTCAGCATCGATCAAATATTGGTGGACAATCATCAGTGCAGCTTGATTAAAAACCTTTTTGGTAATGTGTTTCCTTTAAGATGCACTTTATGTCCTTTTTCGTTTTTTTTTTTTTTTTGGAGACTTTCATCAAGCTGCAACCACATTACAAGCACCTGCACAATCTCCAGTAACCCAATGTCAAAACGTTAAAATAATGCTAACGATATCCCGATTCACTCATTCAATCCCAAAGACGTATTTTCACGTGTTTCCACATTCAATCCGAGCTAGTTATGAGTATTTTTCTTTTTTTGGCCAACGCAAGATCTAAAAAACAAAATGGCTGCTGACCTGCATGTTTTCTAGGTTTCTTCTCCATTTAAATGATCAGGGCAGGTTACCGCCCCTTGAGGACCGGATTTGGACACCCTTGATTTAGCTCATGGGAAGCTAAACGAAATTTGGGTTGAATATGGATTATTTGCCCAGGCTGATCAATCTTTCTGCTAATTTTTGTGCCGTGAGATTGACTTTTTCTCCCCTTCATATAATGTGCCTTTTGAGTGCAGGTGGTCATACAGCAATGTTGTTGCAGTTTCTCCATCACCCGAAGAGGGCGCCCATGTCACAAAAATGATTAACAAATGATTAACGTATACTATTATACTGACAGATATGTTGTTTGTGTTATTTATTTACTGTATCACAGTCTCAATAATATCAACCTGTGCATTTCAATCAATAAAGTGTCGATGCGGTGACGTCATGGCTGAGAGGGAAGGCGGGAGACCGGGGTTCGTTGCAAAAAGTCCGCTGTCAACGAGCTCGGTTTTGACAAGTATAGAGAAAGAGAGAGAGAGCATTCTATATTGCAGAGCAATTGCAAAGCTATTTCCGGTTTTCCCAAAATATCAAAGTTTTCTGATGACACGTGACAAAAAAAATGACCGTAATTGAATTGACTGTGACTCACTCGCACAGAAAGTGCATTTCTCGTCCAAGTTCGTTCGTGAACGCCTCACCGATTGGTGACGTCATAGCTTGCGCGACTTACTCCACCCACTTAGGGAGCGCGCACGCACTCACGCTCGCGCACGCACGCACGAGTCGACTGGACTTGAGGCAAACACAGGTAAGTCAATTAACTTCCTTACGTTCAACTTTTCAATTCGTCTTTACACTTGTTAGCTCGATACTGACAATGGCTGCCATGACTTTTGTGCGTACACTCGTGTCCGAACTTTTTTTTTTTTTAATACATTTTAGGAATTACTGTTTGTTTTCAGGGTGTGTATGTGTGTTAATTTGATGTTTTTCTGGCGGGTTGGATAACTTTGAATCATTTCGAAATTGTGCGCTCCTGCGCGCGCACAGGGAGACTTTTAAAGGCGCGAAGTCCTTTTTTTCCGGGGATGTGTCGACGTCAACGTCACGTGACGCGGGTTAGGGGGAGGCGGGGGGGGTTCGGTGGTAAACTTTGTGGCATTGTCAAAATTGCAAATGTTCAATTGAGATATGAAGCCAGTAATGGAGCACAATGGCCGCCTTGACGTCACGCAGAGGGCGGAGTCAGGAAAGCAATTTTCCCCTTGATTGAATTTGAAATGTACAGTATTTTGAAATATTTACGTGAAACAAGTCATTTGTTCATACGCCCCTTGAAATAGCAGCTTGCCAGCCAGTGGGATCATTAAAAATGATAAGTAGTGTCCCGCTGTTTTCATTTTTTATCAAGGAAAATAAAACTTTTGGGTTCTCACACTGATTATTTCACCAAAATAGTTGGTCTTCGTTTTGTTAGATGTAGTTTGGACCAGCGCTTCGCAATTTTTTTCCCTCAAAATTGACACCTCTGAAATATCTTTTCAGACAAATACTCTCTAATCAAAGCATATTTGGATGAAAAAAAGGATTTAAAACCAAATCTTGTGCTATCAACGATGAACAAAATGCGATTGTCTTGTAATTGCTTCATGTTCCAATTCATTTGCTTTTCATTTGAAAACTAATATACTATGGCCATTAATTTAGTTTGAGTGAAGATTAATTGCAATAATAAATAATAAGCATTAGAAAGAATTCAATTAGATTTGCCGGTCGCTCCAGAAATCCTAACGATAATGTGCGTTTTTGGGGCGCAGCGTCGCGAGGGCAAAGTCGAGCGTTGACGGCGAGGAGTGCGAGATGCATCGCTTGGCGGCGGTCAGGCTGCGGGCCCTGACGCTGAGCGCGTTTCCGCGGACGGCCCGGCGCCCGCCGCTCCAGAGAGGACGCGGGACCGATTCGGCGACGGAATGGTTTGCCAACGGAAACTATGCGGCGGAAATGTACTCGGCGTGGCTGCGGGAGCCCCGCAGCGTACACGAGGTACGCAAATTCGGCATGCCTCGCCCACTTCCGAGAAGTCCCAATTTGAGCTTGAAGTTCCATCTCTGATTTTAAAGTCTGAATTATTCTCCGGATCCTGACTTTATTTTCAAAAGTCTTCAATCTTCAACTCTAACTCAATTCAAGACTTTTGACAGAGTATAAACAAGCGGAAGTCTGACTTTTTCTTTGTATTCTAACCTCAAAGTCAGAGTTTTGACTTTCGAATGGAAATTCACACTTTAAAGTCAAATCAAAAGTCTGACCGGCTTCACAACTCCGGGAATAAATTTCGAATTTGAGACCGCCGACTGACCTTGGAGAATGAAGTCAGAATCCTTCCAACGAAGTCAGAATTCTTCAACGAAGCCGGAGTCGAATCGTCTGGACTCCGATGACGTTATCGATTCAAGAATTTGAAAACGTGTCTCAGCTTGTTGTTTGTGCGTCGGCAGTCGTGGGACGCCGTTTTCCGCAACGCTCAAAAGTCGCCCCCTCCTCCGGGGACGCTCACGCCGAGCGCCCGGCCCGACGTTGAGAAGCTGCTGGCCGACCATCTGGCCGTGCACACGCTCATACGCACTTACCAGGTAGGCTTGATCCAAAGAGATTTCCCGGATGCCCCGACGGGAACGCGGCCCGGTTGCTGTCGCCGCAGGTGCGAGGGCATCACGTCGCCAAATTGGACCCGCTTGAAATCAGCTGCGTGGACCTGGATGACGCCCCGTGTACCATCGGTTCCCAGAAAGTTGGTGAGGACGCTTTTTTTTCCCGTCCTGCGCTACGCTAACGACACGATACGACGGAATGCTTCCGCGGGGTGTCCCTGTGGCAGATATCGATTGACGTCCTCCCGTTTTCAAACGTTTGAAAGGTTTCCCCGTTTTTAGCGCGCTAGCCACCCGGCTGCGCTTTGCCGGAGTCACGCGTCCCGAGTCGGACTTTAGTGGTTAATTTTAGGACCCGGGACTTGCTTGGCGAACACTTGGACTCGCTTGGACCTCGCCTGAAACTTGAAAGGCTCGAGACTTGCCCTATGGCGTCGTTTATCTTTGTTATGATTCCGTCGTAAGGTTTCCTGTGACTGTACTGTATATATGAGCACATGCGGGCGCTGCGGCCCGTCACGCTTAGTCAGCTCGGGAGTCAAAGGTTGCTTATCGGCCAAACGATCGCGATGATGAGGTGACGACCGGGGAAGACGAGGGGAGCGGGGTCGAAGTCCGACCTTTTAAATGAGTTGACGCTGCCGTATTGTACCGACCCCGCCCCCCACCTTCCCCTCCCGCTAACAGTGCAAAATGTCTTATCTGAGACGCGCACGCACCATTGCGATAAACACAAACTGGCGTCCAGAGGACAAACGGAACCGTCGCCAGTTCCGACGGTCCCCAATGTCGTGGCCCCACTTCGCGTCTCCTGCCCTCATAAGTCCACATAAGTGCACAGAAAGTCCGAAAAGCGGGTTCCCGTTTGGGATTCTGCTTCCTGCGGAGGGGTTGAAGTATCTAGAGGTCTTGTTCACATCATCATTCAGGAGGAACCTGCAATAGTCGCTAAAGTAGCTCGAGGTCTTGTTCACGTCATCATTCAGAAGGAACCCGCAGCAGTCGCCGTTCCTGCGCTTGTGCAACTCCGGTTCATTCAGTTTTTTTTTTCGGTTCTATGTGAGTAGACCCATGGGAAGAGCTAACACACAATTGCTAGCTCAGGAACATCTTGGTCTCCATGGTAGGGAGTAGAAAGGAAGTGGCTGGAGACGGGCTTCCCCGGAAATGTCTTGAAAAAGTCTTCATTTCATCTTCCACCAACAGGTTCTAACGGTCTGGATCAATCCGACTTGGACAAGACGTTCCGCCTTCCCAAAACCACTTTTATCGGCGGCAACCAGGATGCGCTACCGCTCCGAGAGATCATTCGACGCCTGGAGGTAAAGAGACCGACCGCACCGCGTCACCACGTTCCCATGTCAGAAGCTTCCCTTCGCGTAGGAGGCGTACTGCCGGCACATCGGCGTGGAGTTCATGTTCATCAATGACGTACAGCAGTGTCAGTGGATCCGGCGGAAGTTCGAGACCCCGGGAATCATGCGGTTTAGCCCGGAAGAGAAGCGGATCATGCTGACCCGGATGATCCAGTCCACCAGGTGCCGCGCCGAGACGGTCAGGAGAGCGTGACGCGAGGGCGCGATGCAGCTTCCGTACCACTTGACAGGTTTGAGGAGTTCCTCCAGAGGAAGTGGTCATCCGAGAAACGCTTCGGCTTGGAAGGATGCGAGTCCCTCATCCCCGCTCTCAAGACCATCATTGACAAGTCCAGCGCTAGTGGCGTGGAGAGCGTCATCATGGGAATGCCGCACAGGTTCTGACAGAAGCCAAAGTTCTTCAGGTCCCCGCGAGGTCTTTGACACGTGTGCTTTCGTCCAGAGGGAGGCTCAATGTTCTCGCCAATGTCATCCGCAAGGAATTGGACCAGATCTTCTGCCAGTTTGACCCCAAGCTGGAGTCGGCGGATGAGGTCCGCCGCCGAAGCTCTCTCATCGCGTCTTTGTCGACAAACTGGCGCCGACCTCCCGCTTTGCCCTCAGGGTTCCGGGGACGTCAAATACCACCTGGGAATGTTCCACAGGAGGATCAATCGCATCAGCGGCAAGCCGGTCGCCTTGTCGCTCGTGGCCAACCCGTCCCACTTGGAGGCGGTGGGCCCCGTGGTCCAGGGGAAGACCAAAGCGGAGCAGTTCTACAGTGGCGACGCGGAAGGCAAGAAGGTCGGTGTCATCCCGCCGGCGACGGCCGCTAAGGCGCGCGTGTGACGGTTTGATGTTCCCCCAGGTGATGTCCATCCTCATTCATGGCGACGCCGCTTTCGCCGGTCAGGGGGTCGTCTACGAGACCTTCCACTTGTCCGACCTGCCGTCCTACAGCACGCGCGGCACCGTGCACGTGGTGGTCAACAACCAGGTGCCGGATCGTCGGAGAGCGCGGGAGAGCTTTGAGTTCAGGAGCGTCAAAGCTGTCTGGCGCACAGATCGGCTTCACCACGGATCCCAGGATGGCCCGCTCCTCGCCGTATCCCACGGACGTGGCGCGCGTGGTCAACGCGCCCATCTTCCACGTCAACGCCGACGACCCCGAGGCCGTCGCGTACGTGTGCGAGGTGGCGGCCGAATGGAGGAGCGCCTTCCACAAAGACGTGGTGGTGGACCTGGTAATTGACCCCCGTTGCCGCGTTCCGGTCTCAGAAGTTCCAGTCTCAGAAACAGGTTTGGTTTCAGGTTTGCTACAGGCGGAACGGTCACAACGAGATGGACGAGCCCATGTTCACGCAGCCGCTGATGTACAAGCAGATCAAGAAGCAGAAAAGCGTCCTCGGCAAGTTCGCGCAGAAGCTCATGGAAGATGGCGTGGTCGGCGCGCAGGAGTACGAGGTGGCTGCTTCACTTTGGCCCGCGGGAAATCTTTTCTCGCTTTTAGGGCTGCGACTAAGGATTCTTTTCTTTGGGTGGTTCGCCTTTGGTCCTTCAATCCTGGTCCCGGAACGCCGGCCCCCGAGGACCGGGATTGAAGACCCTCGGCATACGGTGTCTGACCTTATTGTCTTTTCGATGCGGCGGCTAACATGGAAGGGTCCGTTTTGCGCCTCAGGAGGAAGTGGCCAAGTACGACAACATGTGTGAGAGAGCCTACGCTCGCTCCAAAGATGAGAAGATCCTACACGTCAAGCACTGGCTGGACTCGCCCTGGCCCGGTGAGACCCCCCCTCCCCCCGATCGCGACGATGACTCTTCTTCCGCTCGGTTTAACCCCGGCATTTAGATTTCTTCACGGCGGACGGCCGTCCCAAGACCATGAGCTGCCCGTCCACCGGCCTGAGCGAGGAGCAGCTGGACCACATTGGACGGGTGGCCTCGTCCGTCCCCGTGCAAGACTTCACCGTCCACCCGGGTACCGGCCTTTTTTTCCGCCTTGTACGTGCTTCGAATTCTCATCGTGGTTGTAGGTAGACGTCCCTTTCGGTTTTGGGACGGGTTGACTTTCAGATAAGATGGGCTTGCGTTTTCGCTTTGATTCTTATCAGTTCGTGGCGTGTTCCTGGTCAGGTTTCTATTCAATAGCGTTCCAAGTTTGGGTTCTGGGATTTCGTTTCATGTTTGGGTCTTGTGGTATGTCAGGTTTAAGTTTAGTGGCGCTTCAGGTTTGAGTCTTTTCATGTTTCAGGTTTGAGTGGTCAATTTTCAGGTTTAAATCTCGAAAGGGATCGTTGACATGTCAAAGTTTTAGGTGTGAATCTTTTCATATTTCAAATTTCATGTATTTATTTTGAAGCGTTTGATTTTCAGGCTGGAGTTTTCAGTTTGTAGCGCTTCAGGTTCTTTCTATCTTTCAGCTTTACGTGGTCAAGTTTCAGCTTTACAAGTTTGAGTCCGATCCTTTTTTTGTTTGGTTTAAGTGTAGTCATGTCTTTGGTTTGAGTCCTGAAACATTAGGGGTTGAGTTTCAGGCCGGTAACTTGTCACGTTGAGCGTTTCAGTCTTGTTTCGGTCGGGTTCAAGCCCGCTCGCGTTTCACTTTTGAGTCGCGCGGCGTTTCAGGTCTGAGTCGCATCCTGAAGGGCCGGGCGGACATGGTGAAGCGACGCGCGTGCGACTGGTCGCTGGCTGAATACATGGCCTTGGGCTCTCTGCTCCAGCAAGGCGTTCACGTTCGTCTCAGTGGGCAGGATGTGGAGAGGGGAACCTTCAGGTGGGCGCCGCCGCCGCCGCCGCCGCCGCCGCCGCCGCGCAAAAAGTCAGCGGCGGTCATTGTCTAACGCCTCGTTTTCATCGGCGCCTCAGCCATCGGCATCACGTCCTTCACGACCAGAACGCGGACAAGAAGATTTGCGTGCCCATGAACCACATCTCCGGCGAGCAGGCCACGTATACCGTCTGCAACAGTTCGCTGTCTGAGTACGGGGTCCTGGGTGAGTGCTTCGCAAACCGAAGCCCGGTCCGAAACCCGAACCGGGAGCCCCGATACGAACCCGAAAGCCGACGAGCGCGACGGGCCCGAGCGGCCGTCCTCCGAAATCCCCCGGAGCCGAATCTCCTCCGTGTCCCCGTTCCCCTCTCGCGCGCGCTCAGGTTTCGAATTAGGCTTCGCCATGGCCAACCCCAAGGCGCTGGTTCTGTGGGAGGCCCAGTTCGGAGACTTCCACAACACGGCGCAGTGCATCATCGACCAGTTCATCAGCTCGGGTCAGGCCAAGTGGGTCCGGCAGAACGGCATCGTCTTGCTGCTCCCCCACGGCATGGAGGGAATGGTGCGTTCCGGCCGGCCGCCTGCGTCTGATCCGGCCTTTACTTTTATTCGGCTTCGGAACGACGTTTGCCGCGGTAGATGTGCTTTTTTCAGCCTCTCCAGAAGATCGCCCGTTCCTACAAATGTCAGCGCAAACGTGCGCTTCGGAGTGCCCATGCCGCGCCATGTTTCGCAGGGTCCCGAGCACTCGTCGGCCCGGCCCGAAAGATTCCTGCAGATGTGCAACGACGACCCGGACGTCTTCCCTCGTCGGGGGCGGGACGACGACCTTGCCGTGCGGCAGCTGTACGAGTGCAACTGGATTGTGGTCAACTGCTCCACCCCCGCCAACTATTTCCACGTCCTGCGCCGACAGATCCTGCTGCCCTTCAGGAAGCCGGTCAGTGGACGCGTGACTCGGCTCTACCGTACCCTCAAGCCCGCGCGAAACCCCGGAGCGCGACTCGTGAACCCCCATCCCTCTCCCCGAACCCGAACCCCGAAGCGAAGCCTAAACGTCAACCGAAAACTTCTAAAATGAACCCCCGATCTGAACTCTAATTCTCATTCCCTGAACCGGTCACAAGACCTTTTTAAGGGGCCCGTCTAGGAACGAAAGGCATTTTCACTCATGGCGTCCCCTGGATTTTTGATCAAGACCAGTCCACTACTACGTGTAAATCCGCTGCGATCAGTGAGAACTTGCATTGTAGAAATGGAACTACTTTTTTCAGAAAAGTCTTGGTTTTGTCCGTCTTCTGACTCTGGACCTCCAAAATTATTGACGTTGTCGCGGTCTCGACTTCTAGAAGTCTCGGTTAGGCTTGGGGTTTCCACTCTCTTGAGCGACGCAAGTCTTGATTGATCGATGATCTTGTCACAGTCTGGATATTCTCCGAATAAGGTCTTTGTCCCTCGTTTTGTCTTACAACGCTCCCCCGATCGCAGACCTAACCTCCATCTTCTCTCGCCGCAGCTGATCGTGTTCTCACCTAAATCCCTTCTTCGCCACCCGGAGGCTCGATCCAGTTTTGACCTCATGCTACCGGGTGAGAACCAGATAACAAAACAAAACGACGGCGTCCCTAAACACAACTTTTTTTTTGTTTATCCTGTTTTTAGGAACGCACTTTATGCGCCTGATCCCAGACCAGGGTCCGGCGTCCGCCCGACCTTCCGGCGTCAAGCGACTCGTGTTCTGTAGCGGCAAGATTTACTACGACCTGCACCGCGAGCGCAACAGGCGAGACCTGGACGCCACGGTGGCGCTGGTCCGCATCGAGCAGGTACGGCCGCGCCCCGCCGGCCGCGTGGCCTCGCCCCCTTCTAACGCGTGACCTTTGGCGGCAGCTGTCCCCGTTTCCGTTTGACCTGGTGCGGAGCCAGACCGAGCGCTACGCCCGGGCCGATGTGGTCTGGTGTCAGGAAGAGCACAAGAATCAGGGCTACTACGACTACGTCAAGCCCCGCCTCCAGACCACCGTTGGCTCCGCCCGGCCCATTTGGTGAGCGGCCCACTTAACTTGAAAAAGGAAACCGCTGTTAACAAGTGCCGTAATTCCCCAAATATAAGACGCAATTTAGCCCTGAAGCTAATGGTAAGAACGTGAACCCGAACCCCGAGACTCGCCGCGACCCTCTACCTCAGCCTCAGCCGTAACCGCAAACGACTAACCCCGCGCCTCGATCCGAAATCCAAAGCTGACCCGAGTCCCCAAAACCTGACTCCCAATTCACCTTAATCCCCGGCCTGCAATTTGTTCAAAGGTACGCCGGGCGCGATCCGGCAGCCGCCCCGGCCACGGGGAACAAACAAAGCCACCTGACCGAGCTGCAACGCCTCCTCAACGCGACCTTTGACCTCCAGGCCGACCTCCGCCGAGGACCCTGAGCCGCTCATCTCTCATCATAGTTCGTCTGCACTATCATACACTGGTGACCTCACTTTGAACTCATTCAATGCCAAAGATTTATTTCTACGTTTTTCAAGAGAGACATTCAATCCGAGGTCAAATATGTCTATAAATATGTATATTGGAAATATTCATTTATGACCATAACTTTATATCTAGTTAACCTCATTTTTTGTTTATTATTATTTTGCCTCGGAAATTGAGCAGAACAAAAATATTGATTTCATGTATCTTTTTTTTGTTTTGTACCTTTCCATTTATGACCATGCATGTTGGCTGGTTTACCTCGCTATTTTTCTTCATTTTTTTTTGTTCTTCCTAAGATAAACCAGTTAGGAAATTTCGATTTTTTTGTCTTTATTTATTTAGTTATTTTTAAAAGTCACAAGCAAAAAAATGGGACGAAAGCAAAAAAAAAAAAAGCTCGTAGCTAAGTAAATGTGAGTGAAGGCCTCTCGGGCGATATAATTTTTTTTCAGACACTAGAGGGCAGCATCCGCCAAGTAGCGTTTCATCGAGGTAGCGATTAGCAGAAAACAGGACACAAAGGCTGGCTGCTATTTTATTATGACTGCAAATTTGAATATTTCATTCGAAACCAGTTTCCTACTAAGCCACGCCCCTTAAAGGCACACCCAAATGATCTTTGTTCTAATTGCACTTGATAAAAGCGCTTGTCTTGGTTGAAATTCTGTCCATGTAAATTGTCAGAGAAAATTTTGCTTACAAGGTTCTCGTGTGTGACCACACACACACACGCGTTTTTTTCTCTGTCGTAATGGGGACATTCCATTGACATAATGCATTTGCTAGCCCCTAACCTTAACCACCACAACAGATTCCCTAACAGGAACCCTTTCCCTGCGATCAACCAAAGTCCAATTCTAACCGATACTCCAAACCCAGTCCTGACTGTCGAAAAGAGGTCCGGACTAGCAAGGTCCGATCCAGCAAAAGTCCAAGAGGTCGCCGCAGGACCGAAAACCACACATAGTACTTGTTGATGTGCTTGTGTGACTTTTATGCTCACTCCCTCCATCCTGCCCCCTCATAACCTTTCCTCTACCAGTTCTGTGCCTCCCTTCCTCCCCTCCCCCATCCTTTAGCGCCCCCCCCCCCCCAACCTAGTCAGTCATGTTGTGTGTTATTCTAGGTCATGAGCAGAAGCCATTTCCCTGGAATGTTCCATCGCTTGCCAAAGCCTCCCCGATGGAATGCGCGCACACATACACCGAAGAACAGGAAGCAGGCGCTGGTCACCATGGCAACCAGCTGCTTCGGGCGTGTGCACAGATGTTGTCTGCCTGCTTAAATGTGACCAATATCCACGCCCCAGCAAAAAAAAAAAAAAATCCTCAAATGGTTCACCTTCAAAATCTGCTTCCCTGGTGGAGGTTACGCTTAATGACCCCACCACATCCCACAAACTCCTCCCCCTTTCTCGCTGCCGCCGCGTTGTACGTGACATTGTGTAATGACTGCAGTAGGTCGCCACTATGCGGCAGGTCGTGGTGGTTGGGGAGGGGGGCTGATATGATAGTGTGGAGAGGAAAATGAAGAAATGGGAAATCTCTGCACCTGTTTCCACGGCAACCCGGCTGTGAAAAACACCGATGGATTGCGACATTGCACACAAACACACACGCACTTGTAAGACTACAATGCACGTCTGCAGAAAGAAGCATACGCGCACACATCTCGAAAACACCTCACTTCCAAGGACAACACGCACAGACATTTATTTGGACACAAAAAAATTCACACACACACACACACACTGGGACCACATTCACAAAAAGAATCAACTCTTGGTACTGATGCATTGTTTTCTGACGGACGAAATTGACAAAAACCTTTTAAAAACGACAGACTAAACCCAAGCGGTAGATTTGCTTTGTCATTTCAATCCGTCATCACCACTTCCCGATTTCTGAGAAAAGTTAAAGCTGTCTTATATTAGGAGCACGGAAGTGTAAAGACAGTCTAAATGTGCAACGAGCATACGCACACACACTCGGGAGGAACTAGCTGAGTGCTAGAGCATTCAAATGTAGCAGCTACTATTAAGAAAGTCTTTAATGTATTGCGTTAAGCAACACTTTCTCCTCACTGAGCTGGCCAAGTCTGCCGAGGAGGTCAAGGCTTTAGCTGCATTCAACTCATAGTTTTATGATCTGAAATTCCCAATCTTGCGCAACACAGCCATTGTGAAGGCCTAAAGTCAAAAGTATTGTTTTGAGTTAAGTATTATGAGTTTTTTTTGTGATTTTGCATTTTAAATATGATTTGAATGAATAAATCGCTTAGAAATGATCCGGCAAACCATTGTGGGATTGCTGGAAGGTGACGGCATTCAAGTAACCAATGACTGGGCACATTGCAAAGTGCCGATCTCACTCAGATTGGCTCTTCGTCGGGAAAGCTAGTGGTTTCAAATTAAGCTGAGCAAAACTTTGCTTTTTACTCGTAGTGTATGTGACAGATGGTCAAATGTGACTTTACGAAACCGTCTTTGGTATCAATGACTCCAGAGGTTGAAGCCTATTTGAAACCCCAGTGGATGTGATTTCTTATTGCAGACTAGTGCCGGGGGAACACGAATCTATGTACAGTTTGTTGTACAAAGATTTAATGATGCGCATGTTATTGTGTGGTTAGGCATTGTGTGGGCATAGTGTGTTTTGACATGTTTCCACCTTATCAGATTGATCGAAAGGGACACTGTAATATTCCGATTTGGCCCCTACTTCATAATTAATATATGTGCAACAAGACTGTAAATGACGGACCAGCAAAAAAATGTAAAATGCCAGCTTCCGCTCACAAACACGCACAATTCTGGACAAGGCACTATACACGCTTGCGACAAAACCTTACAACAACACATACTCGTAAGCGCACTTTAAAGTACGGTATTTTGTTGATCGTTTTCCCCAAACAGCCAGTACCTTTCCAAGATGGCGGAGCTAAAGACGCACGGCGAGTACCCGGATGCTTCTTGGTGACGCCATTCTCGCCGGGAGTCTTGGGAAGGGCGGGCCAACGGCCGTGACGTCACGAATTCATTACCGCTTGTCATTGTGCAATGGTGTGTTTTTCCTCAAGTGAGCTCCGTGTCCTCGACAAGCTAGCTCTAATTGGCTCGCCGAGTTAGCGTAATTAAACGTGACGCCGACCGGAAGTGTCGAGTCTCCCCGATTTAAAACACTTGCTGCGCCGCCTGCGTCTTCCTTGTGGACACTATGAGCGTCGAAAGGAGATACTTTACGGACAAACTTGACAGCTAGTCCGGCGGACTCAGCCGACTGCGACACCACACGCGCTAGCAAGCGAGCTAGCGGCTATGCCGAGCTAAGCTAAGCTAGCTAGCTAGTTCGCCGAGGCGTCTGGCTTGGGGACGTGGACGCGCGCGCACAGACAGGTAAGCTGCGTGGGAATGTCACGACGCGAGCACGTCACCCCCGTGCACGCGCACAGCAGCACGCGCCGTTACCGGGGTCGCGAGCACGCGCCTACGAACGCACGCAGCCAGGTAGGCGCTACCGAACGTGTCTTTTACGGTCGCGTGCACGCCGCTTTGTTCGTTCGAGCCGCCGAAAGCGCGGGAACGCCTGGAGGTGTGCGCGTGCACGTTTTGACCGTAGACTGCGGCCGCGGTCATCGCGCGCATGCACGAGCCCAGGTAAAAGGCGTGCGCGTGCACACACGTGCTCATTGTCTGACGGATTCTCGTCGTCTGGCCCGGGTCGCGCGCGTGCACGAGCAGCAGGTTCGTGTTGTTTTTGTTAGGGAATTCTTAGTCTTGTTTTTTTTTTGTGCCTGAGTCTTTGTTGTGTGCGTGGGCATGCGGCACCTGTAGCGCCTTTGCGAGCTGATGTCGTGCGCGTGCACGTCAAGAATTGTTGATTATCCAATAGAATTCCCTAGTATTGACGTCAAACGTGTTACAATTTTAGCTTGAGTTAGTCATTTATTGTATGACCATGTCCACTCAGTTGCGTCAATTTTCCTCTTCCACTGAAAGCAGAGCGCCACCTGCTGGTTTGGGGAGCTTTCTCACATTCTTGTCAAAATTTTAACTTGGGAATCTTTAATTAATATTACCGCAATTCCCCAAGTATAAGACACACTTTTTTCCCCAAAATGATGGCCTAAAGTATGGGTGCGTCTTATAAACGGTAATTAAAAAAAAAAAAAAAAACTCGTCACTTGTCTGTTACCAACAAGTGTCTGTTCCAGCTAACAGTCGCTGTGTTGGCTGGGGTTATTGCGACATTATTTTCAATAAAAGAAGCGAGCAGACTGAACCAACATCCTTGTCCACCCTTGTTCACACGGGAATATTACTAAAACCGAGAGGATCATTTATGTCTCCAGCTGATTCAGCTAAGAGTGCACCGGTTAGAGAACACTGAAAGGTATTTATTTGACTCGTTTATTTATTGCGCTCTTTTGGCATATGCTGTACACACGATCATAAACCTGGCGAAACACGGCTGCTGCTCACCTTTGGCGTTTTTACGGTCAAATGAAGTCGAACCTCATCGCGAGGAAAAGAAAAAAGAAGTGCTTCGAGTCGAGTTCACTGACCGCTCGCAATGTGGAAACACAAGAAAACAACGCGCAACAAATACTATCTAACTTTCAGATATGAACACAAGAAGAGTTTAAACAAGATGGATTTGTTCTGTTTTGCTATAGTTATTTTATTGTTGCCTAAATGTTGTGTGCGTCTTATACACAATAACATAGAAAATAGCAGAATTTGACCGCAAAATGAAGAGTGCATCTTTTACACAGCTGCGTCTTATATTTGGGGAATTATGGTATTTATTGTTTATTTATTTATCGTCGTGATTATGTTGCAGTTAATCTCTTAAAAAAAACATTGTGATGGACCAATTTATAATTCGTGTGCAAGCTCCAGTCATAAGTCCAATTTCATCAAATAATTTATGACTAAATAGGACATTGCAAACCCTCAGCTGTTGATGTGCGGAGTAAGATAGTTGTGTCGACCGATGGCGGATGATTTGCACATGGATTTACTTTGCCTGGTCGCTTGGCGTGATGTCATCTCAATTTGCATATTTAACTCAAATCCAAAGGATCGGATCCACAAATCCAATGGAAAGATTGTCAGTTTTGGACATATCAAAACCCCGATGTTTTATCGTGCATTTCTCCCGATTTTTCCATTTATCCTTCCAACGGCAACTCGCCGAGAGGGTTCAATAGGAATTTTCGTGTTGAGACCCCAAAACCACCAGGGGGCGCGAGCGGCCAATTTTAAGTGTTTGTGTTTGAAATCACCTAGCTAAATTTAGCTCCAATCATACATAAAAAGCAGCAGGCCGTTGATGGTGACCATGATGATGACGGAGCTTTCTCCCCCTTGTGTGGATCTCTTTCAGGGGGCTCCCCAGTCACCCCCATGCTCCTCCAATGAAACCCCTCAACTCCATGAAACGAGCCCCGCATCCCACTCATCAAAGGTAGCTAGCCGCACGCACGCGCGCGCACGGAAGGGGTACAAAATCCCTCATTTGGATCAGGAACACATCGGACACCTTCAGTTTGCCATTACGGCTCCTTGATACTTTTTTGTTGTTGTTGTTATTTTAAAAACTCTTCAGACATTTTGTGCAGAAACCATCTTGCAGACAATCAAAAATGAAAAGATTTGATTGCGCAGGAGTCTTTAAAGACCCGATCTTTGTTGTAGCGGTTCTCAAAGTGAGGTCCGCGGACCGTCTGTGGCCTCACTGTAGGCCCCTACAGTGAAATAGTGCATGAACTGGTTGCTGTACGAGGA
Source organism: Hippichthys cyanospilos (assembly GCF_059441005.1). Classification (NCBI taxonomy): domain Eukaryota; kingdom Metazoa; phylum Chordata; class Actinopteri; order Syngnathiformes; family Syngnathidae; genus Hippichthys; species Hippichthys cyanospilos. The sequence continues at coordinate 18,847,261 of NC_142383.1, read as the reverse complement.
GGCTCCGCCCATCAGTGTAGGGGGTCCGTGCACTATTTCAGTGCCTTGGACAAGAGTTCTCATCTTTTAAAATACTTGCTTAGTGTGCTGATGACAAGAAATCTCCTCAAATATTTTTTCAATGAAAGGCTAACTCACACCCTTGATAAGTTAGTTTTTCCATGACTGCCATTTAGCTCTGCTAGCGGGAAGTCTGTGAAAGGCGCTCGTGCGAGCAAGCGCTAACGCCCGCCGCCGCCTTCGTGCCCCCCCCCCCCCCTTCCTCCGCAGCGGTGACGGCGCCTTCCTCCATGAGCCAGTCTCCTGGCAACCAGCAGCCAATCAGCACGCGGGATCTCTCTCTGTAGTAACCACAGTGTGGGGCGTGACCAATCCCACGCACAGCCAGGTAACATGTGACACCGCTTTGTCAAATCGAAGAAAAAGAATCACGGCTAAGAACATTTGTTCTCATTTTTGTTTGTTTTTTGAACTTCATTTATGAAGCAATGTAACTAATGAAGCGGCCTGCATTTCCCTCGCAGGTGACCGGAGCGCCACCCATGGGTCCCGGCGACAACGCGGGCGGTCACATGATGCCCGGCGGGGGCGGAGGCGGCGGGCCCGGTATGGCCGGCGCCATGGGGCCGCAGTTCATGAGCCAGCAGGGCTACGGCGACTCCATGCCCAAAGGCTACGGCCAGCCGCTCATGTACGGCCGCCCCAACGCGGCGTATAATCCCGCGCCGGCCTACGGTGGCAGGTACCTCATCTTCAGATAACTTGTAGCATTCTGCACGGGATTTACTTTTGACAAATCAAAAACTTGAGATTTTATTTTTGGCCCCTATCGCCCTAGTTGAATTTACTGTCAGATGCTCAATTGGGACTTATTGCGCTTTGAACCTTAATGGCAAAGTTTGAAGCTAATTTCACAAACTAAAACGGAAATCTAATGTAGTTGGGTAACTTGATACGGGAGTTGTCAAACAGGGACCCCTTTTTACAAAGCGAATTTTCCAAGGACCCCATTTGCAAACGGAAATAAAACGTACAAATCATTTAAGCCGAACATAAGTGGCCTTTTTCTTCACCAACAGATTCAGCGTGAGCTAATAGAATGACGGGAGCCTCGTCCGGTCCGATGGCATTAAGTTGTTTAGCGTTTATAAATACGACTCCTCCCCTCTGTGCAGTTACCCCGGTAACAGCGGCGGCTTGGGCGTACGGCCCCCCTCGGACTTCACCACGGCCGCCGCCGCCGCCGTGGCCGCCGCCACGGCTACGGCCACCGCCACCGCCACTGTGGCGGCCATCCAGGAGAAGCAGAACCAGGACATCAGCTACGCGCAGGTACCGGAACGCTTGATGCCCTGAAACCAAATCCTGACTCTTCTTATTAAAACTTTTCTTTCAGTTTTAAACCTTGATTTTCATCCACATGTTTTTCTTCAAAACCCCCTTTTTGTTTTGAAACCGTGATTGTAAAAAACCCTTGAAAGCCTAACATTTGCTTCCAATCCTAATTTGAAAACCCGAACAAATTTCTTGGAAGCTTTCAAACTACTCTTAAATTATAGTCTAGGTTTAAAACCTGAATTTCAAATCGTAATTTGAAACCTTAGCTTTCAGATTTCTCAAAACATTCAGCCTCGTGTAAAACCTTGAATCCAATTTTGAATTCCTAACCCTTGTTTGACACTGTAACCTAAATTTGAAACCATAATCCAGGTTTGAGGTATTTTAAACCCTAACGCTTGATATCATAGCCTTATTTAAAACCTTAACCTGTTTTGAAACCCTGCTCTGAAACTTCAACCCATGTATGAAACCTTCACACCCGAATTAGTTTTAAAGTTTTTATATAATGGCCACTAGATGGCAGCACAGCCTCGCCCTGCAATTCCTCATTCCTTTCCTGTTTCCTGGCAGATGGGCGGAGCCTCCTCGTACAGCAACCAGTTCATGTCTCACGGGGGCCCACGCGGACCTCCGGCCATGAACCAGGCCAGTATGGTCTCAAGCAGGCCTGGACCGGCGCCGCCGTCCGGCGGGGGCTTGTATCCCCCCCACAGTGGACACACGCAGAAGATGCACGGCGGGGGTTATCCCGGTGGAACGCAGGGACTCAAACGCACCTTCCACTCTGAGGTGAGGACCCTCGCAATATCCCCTGACGTAAGAGCCAAATCTTAATTTGAACGGCAGACCTTGACGTCAAGCCTGACCTCACTTTGAAACCTTAACGCTTGTTAACTTGTTTTGACCGTGACGGCCAGTTCGGAGGCGGCGGCGGCGGGATGGCGTCCATGTCGGCGTATCCTCAGCAGCCACTGCAGTACCCCCCCGGTCCGCCGCAACGCTGCGCCCCCTCGCCCTCGTACCCGGCCGGCCGCATGCCCCCCATGGGCCAGTACGCCTCCGGATCGCACGGCAACCCGCCGCCGTTCCCCGCCGGCGCCGGGCAGCCCAACCCGCCCCAGTACTACAAGGTAAACGGCAGGAAATGGAAGAGAATTTTCGACAACAGTCTCGTCAAAATGACTGAGATGAACGAGTGGCCTCAAAATGTTTTTTTTGCCCCAGTCCGAAGTGTTTAACGGGCAGGCGAGCCTGCCCCCTGCAGGCCCGGGAGGATACAACGCTTTCACTCAGGCGGCAGCCAGCGGGGTCAGTTGCTCTCAAGTCAAAACGTTTCTAAGTGCGTATAAGTTCTGAAGTGACAAAAAGCGTGTCTCGTTCTGCTCAGCCGGGACGGGGCGGAGGGATGCCCGTGTACCCCAACTCCCCCATGGGCGGCAATCCCACACCTCCCATGACGCCCGGCACCTCCATGCCGCCCTACCTCTCCCCGGGCCAGGACAGCAAACCCCCCTACATGCCCCCCGACGTCAAAAGCAACATGGGGGGCCCGCAGCCCGTCACGGGTGAGCTCGCATTTTCTTTTAACCTCGCTTTTGCCGATTCACGTTTAAATATCTAATTGATTTTTTGAACTCCCGAGGGAAGTTTTGTCCCAACTCTCGCTTTTTGACGCAGAGGGTCCGAAGAGTAGATAGTCAATTCATTGAAAAGGTCGGAAACAAAACAGATTCTCACTCGACAGTTGTGTTGTAAAGGTAACCCGAGCGACGACCTGCGCCTGACCTTCCCGGTGCGGGACGGCGTGGTGCTGGAGCCTTTCAGACTGGAGCACAACTTGGCCGTCAGCAACCACGCCTTCCAGCTTCGAGACTCAGTCTACAAAACGCTCATGATGAGGTCAGGCGCTACGCTTGCTTTCCATCTCCCTCATTCTGTATGTAGAAGTTCCAATTGGGTTCTTCCCCAAGTGATTTTGTGTGTAGTACTGCAGGTCCCCAGCAGAGGGTGCCCTCACTAGATTGTTGGATTGCGGGTCTCATTTTCTCATTCTTTTGACGTCGTCAGAATGATCAATAAGAAAGACTGGAGGCAAAGAACACAAAGAAAGTCAATATGCAGTTTGCCTGCTCTGACAGAACCTTTGCGACCAGCGCTGGCCTCCTCTGGCTTTTCGTAATCCTTCCTAAAGCAGGGGCCAGTTTACAACTTTTGTGACCTGAATTTGCCTTCACGCAGCTTCCTTATCTCCCCTACTGGGGTTAGTTAGGGTAAGGGGTTTGGGGATTTTTGGGACAGCAAAGTGGCACAAGTAATTCAATCAACCTTACCACTCCTGAGCAAGTGACGATTGATTACATGTGTTTGAACGAGATGGTAGAGCGTCGCTGTGGGCAAAGTCAAACATTGAGCTCCACCTCACATTGAGCCATTTTTATGGAAACGAGAGGTTTAACCTCCTGTTCGACCGTGGCCCCGCCCAGGCCCGACCTGGAGCTGCAGTTCAAGTGCTACCACCACGAGGACCGTCAGATGAACACCAACTGGCCCGCCTCGGTGCAGGTCAGCGTCAACGCCACGCCCTTGTCCATCGAGCGCGGAGACAACAAGACCTCCCACAAGGCCTTGTACCTCAAGCAAGTCTGCCAGCCCGGCCGCAACACTGTCCAGATCACCGTCACCGCCTGCTGCTGCGTAAGTCTTATCTTCCGTATTTGCGCAGCCGTGCCGGAGCTCAACCGCGGCTTTGATATATTATTTTCTTCTCTCGTTTGCTTCCCCAGTCCCATTTGTTCGTGCTGCAGCTGGTCCATCGGCCCTCCGTCCGGTCTGTCCTGCAAGGACTCATGAAGAAGAGGCTGCTGCCCGCCGAACACTGCATCACCAAGAGTGAGACGTGCACACACACACACACACACTCTAAATGTTTGCAGTGGAACACTCGTCTTTTTATGAAGTTCAAACCTGGCGATGTTTTGCACAGGTCAGGGGCAAGCCAAAATTCTTTTGCATGGCGTGCGACACCAAAAAAAGTTGCAACTACTTTTCTAGAATTACAAGCACAGACAGAGGACATTTTTTCTATTTCATTAAAAACACTTTCTTGCTTTACTCAACAAATGTGCGTACACACGCTTGTTGAGGATTGTGTGCCTTTTGCACGTACATATTTTTTATCGTGTAAATATTTTGAGCGTTGAAAAGTTTAAAATGAAATCTAGTGCCACCTCCAGGACAGAAGTGGCACAGTCACAACCAGCGCTTAAAGCGTCCTGAACTAGCGGTAGCTGTATTGTTAAAATGACAGACGATGTCACGTGTGTGTTTCAGTCAAGAGAAACTTCAGCAGCGGCACCATCCCCGGGACCCCCGGGTTGAACGGCGAAGACGGCGTGGAGCAAACGGCCATCAAAGTCTCGCTCAAGTGTCCAATCACCTTCCGACGCATCCAGCTGCCGGCGCGAGGACACGACTGCCGCCACATACAGGTCGGCACGGGGCCTCCGTAATGGTCCTCGGAAAAGGACTGTTTCACATCAACGGCGCTCAAATTGTTCAAAATAAACAAATATATACCTTTTTTTTTTTTTTAACTCCACTTCTCTTCGCAGTGTTTTGACTTGGAGTCGTACCTGCAGCTCAACTGTGAAAGAGGAACGTGGAGATGTCCTGTCTGCAAGTAGGTTCCCTCTCAACTGTGAAAATGATGATGGTGCTCAGGCTTTTTCTGCCAGAAAAATAACAATTGACTGATTCGTTAAAGATATATATCAAAAAGAAAATCCATTCACGTTGACAAGTGTAAAGATGTGAGTTACGGGTGGCGCGAATGACCGTTTAACGTTAACGGCGCCCTCCGCTGTCCTTCCAGTAAGACGGCTCTGCTGGAGGGTCTGGAGGTGGACCAGTACATGCTGGGGATCCTGGTCTACATCCAGAAGTAAGTAATTGCAAAACGTCCGCCTTTGCGGCCACTCATTTGCGGCGCGGCCCCGGCAGTTCCGACTACGAGGAGATCACCATCGACCCGCTGTGCGGCTGGCGGCCCGTGCCGGTCAAGCCCGACCTGCACGTGAAGGAGGAGCCCGACGGGCCGGCGCTCAAACGCTGTCGCACCGTCAGCCCCAGTCACATGCTGCTGCCCAACGTCATGGAGATGATCGCCGCGCTGGGCCCCGCCTCCTCGCCCTACGCCGGCGCCGCCGCGCCCCCGGCCGGCGGCCGGGCCAGCCCCGACTACAGCAGACCCGGTGAGACCGGTGCAAAGTATACGTAATCAAGCTTTTTGAAGACGACGGGAATTGCGTGGGTCTGTTTGACCATTTTTTTAAAACATATAAACCTGGTGTATTGGTTACTTTATTGAATGTAATATGAACTAAAATGAAATGAACACAGATATATATTTTCTTATAATAGGGTTAGGGTTAGAACCCCCCCCAATCATTTTGACTGAAAAAATGTTATTTTTAAGGGTGGGGGGTGACCATGCATTTCGTAGTAATAGGATGGATGAATGAGAAGACGGTAAAAGGAGCTTTGAAGCGTGACGGGCCGTGACCCGGAAGACTTCTTTTTCTCCTGTCATCGTTAACCGTTTTTTCCCTCAGGGAGTCGCGGCTTCGCCAGCCAATCGGCTTTCCCCGAGTTCCCCAACACTCCCGGCACGCCCACCCTGGGGGAGTACCCTCCGTCCGGACCGCCGCTGTCCTACCAGCCCGAGCAGGTGAGACGGACCCGGCTCTTGTGTAAGATGACACTCGGCGTCTTCCTTCTTAGCGCTTGAAAGAGCAGACCCCGCCCCCTCTTACGTAACCGGCGGCGCCGCGGGCGTGTTCTTGCGCGCCGTGACGAGAACCGCCTCGGAACATTTCAACTGAAAAGGGATTCAAATGGCGCCGGCTTGCGCCGAGCCCATTAAGCCTTCTATTTTGAGTGGCGTGTTTTTGTTTAAAATGCTACACATAATAGCGGCGTTTTTTTTTATTCAGTTAGTTCCGAGAGCAAACGCATTTTTGAAGTCACGAATTTACGAAGGTGATGGTGGGTAGCCCCCAAGCGGAGCTCTCTGTTTATGAAAAGAACCTCTGCGAGCTTAATGCTAATATGAGATATGATCATTTTGTGAAAGTGTCAATGCAGACCAATCTGCGCTAGCTCGATGCTAACAAGATGTGAATCGCCCTAGACTGGCTAACGAAAAAATAGCATAGAAGTTCCACTCATCTTCCACTCAAATGTCACATTGCGGACGAAGCCCCGCTAGCTTAATGCTAACGAGATGCGCATCGCTATAGACTGGCTAACGAAAATAAGCAGGGAAGTTCCACTATTTCTTAATGACGACGTAGTGAAAATGTTACCGCTATCTTGATGCTAACGAATGGAGCCATGCAATTTGGCCGTAGAAGGAAACGCGCGGAAGCAAAATGCCGGAGCGCCTTCGAAAGCAGAAGAGGCGCGTGTCTCGGCCTGCTGCCCGCTTAGTGGCGCTGAGAGCCACTAAGCGGGCCTCCATCCCCGTTTAGTGACGGGCGCAGCTGCTAGCCAACTGTCGTTTGCGCCCGACCCACAATCCCTCGCTCCCGCAGCATTCCGGCCACGGCCCGGGCGAGGAAAGGAGCGGCGCCGCTTCCCACAACGCGCGGCTGCACGCCGAGGGCTCCTTCGGTCTGGGGGGCGCCGCCGGAGAGGCCGCCGACCACTCGCTTGACGTGAGCCGCCGGCTTTTCTCCGCTCCCGGGACAGCGCGGGCCGCCGCGACCTTTTGGACGTCCCCCGTCGGCCGAAGGCTTCGAACCCAGCCCCGTTCGCCTCCCGCAATGCCGCGGGCTATTGACTCCACAAAAAAGAGCCCGATAAAAACATCAAAATGACCAATCTTCACTCGCTTCATTTGTTGAGCGTACTGCTACAATGTGGGCCAAATGCTCATCTACGGATTGATTTCAACTTGAAGTGGAAACCCGGCGATATTATGGGAAAACGCACCAAATAGATTCGGTCGTAAAATCATGAAAATGACTCATAAACAGAGCGTACTCACGCTGTTTTTCATATACCTGTACAGCTGAGGGCAAATGCTTAAAAAAAACACTGAAAATGTCTACAAGTAAATAAGTCAATAGACTGTGACGTTACGGGTGCCGTAATAAAAGCATAACAATTACTGTTAACAGAATTTTATTTTAAAAACATAGGCCAAATGCTAAAAAGCAACATTTTTTAATAGCCTTGTGCATGATGCAAAAAATGCAGAATGGATATCATTATAGAGGCATAAAAATGATTAATAAACAATGTATATATCATTTTATAATGTACTGATAAAACGTAGGCCAATTGATTTAAAAAAAAAATGTAATAGCCTTTGGCATTGTGGGAAAAAATGCAGAATGGATCATGTAATAAAATCATAAAAATGACTAATAAACAGTTATTTTTCTAGTGCACTGTTAAAACATTTGAAATAGCCTTTGGCATTATGGAAAAAAATACCAAAGGGATGGAATAATAAATCCCTGACAATTAGTTTTTTTTAAATGGCGTATTTTTTTTGCCGATACTGAATGGCCTTACGGGGACATTTTCTACGTTTTTAGCGTTTAGCCTACAAGTGTATTGAGAGAAATTTGGCAGTCCAAAATGTTTTGGCAGCGCCACATTTTTTTAAAGTTGACTCATTTTTTCAAACTAGCTCATTGCCGCACGTAATTATGCTTTGCTTTTTTTTTGTTTTGTTTTTTTCGCATCCCGCATTTTGGCAGCTTCTGCCGGAGCTGACCAACCCGGACGAGCTGCTGTCCTACTTGGGCCCGCCCGACCTGCCCAGCAACAGCAGCGACGACCTGCTGTCGCTCTTCGAGAACAACTGAGCGCCTCGGGGCATCTCCTCCTCCGTCTCCTTCTCCGTCCTCGTCGTCCTCGTCGTCTCCTCCTCAGCGTGTCCTTTCACGGGACGCGGGAAGACTGCAGCGTGTCCAAATTGGCCTCCCCCGGTAAAACACTTCAGCGCACAAGTATTTTGCCGTTCTCCACCCCTAGCGCCGCCTGATGTGAGATTGAGTCCACAAGAAGGACAATTTTTAGTCTGCTGTAAAAATAATGGCTAGTATAAATTTCCCAGGTTTACATTTCTTTTTTTTATTGAGCAGATGAAAATGAACAAGCTAGTGTGCAAATGTCAACAACGTAACAGGAAACAAAACTTTCTCCTATCTGCCAAATTTCTTTCCCTTGGCATAAAACAAACACCGAAGACCAAATAACACGTTTGCACTTCATTGTGAATGACCAATTTTGTAATATTAACATTTCTTTATGATGCGTCAAAATAAAGTGAGCACAGCTAAATGAGACGGGGCGATAAGCGCGGAACGCATTTGAGTCAGCCTAGTTTGGTCGAAAGTGATCCGAAGCAACGGGAACTGTGGGGCCGGCGCCATCCAACGACAAGGTGGAACCAACTCCCTTTACTTTTTTGAGTTGAAGTTCACTTCCGAGTAAATGTCTCAACTGGAAAAGATTTCGGAGCTCGCGTGCCAAACGGATATGATGGCCATTAAAGATGACCTCATTTCATAGGCGCATTGATTCTAAGGCCCACCTTCAATCAATGGGCTCATTTTCAAACTGTTTTCATGTACGGGGCGCGCCGCATTACAAGGCGCAAAGAACAGAAGCTACAGTCGGCGCTGCGCTAAAAGGAATGGCAACAAAACAATCAGATAGGTTAGACAGACTTTATTACGGTATACCAAACCTCCCCATGTTTATCCAAGTGTGCATTCTGCTGCCCTCAGGTGGCCCTGTAATTTTCCGCGCTATAGGGTGCAGCAAATTATGAAGCGCACCTTCAATAAATGGCCTATTTTCAAACTGTTTTTATAATTAGGGTGGACCGCATTCTGAGGCGCATAGAATAGAAGCTAGCGTAGTGGCTGGGCTTGCCTTATGCAGCCACTAGATGGAGCTGCGCTAAAGGGAACGTCAACAAAACAATGAGGTAAGTCAATTTCAATGTGAAAAAATACCTCTTGATTACATTAAAATACTGAGATCAAGTCCAAGACCAATCAAGAGCCAAAAAACATCAAATATATTGTTTTGTTCACAAAAAAAAAGAATTTATGTGATCAAATTGCGCTTCCTTTTATAAAAACGTTCGTTTTTTTTTGCCCCGTATAAATTGCTTCAAAACTGGAACATATATAGCACAAAAAATAGCTATCGAAAGCAACGCTCCCATCTAATGGTCACACTTAATTACTGCAGTGCTACTAGTAGTGCCCCGCCCACATGGGCCTCGCCCGTTGAATTGTGGAACTTGTGAATTGCCTTCATTTGCTTGCCCCTTTTTACCAAGTCAAAATCAAGCGTATTGAAGAGAAGCTAGTCAATATTAGCGTACGTGCTACAAGTTGAGAAGTGACGGCTTGGCGCTGGCTGGAACTCCAATATTGCCAGTCACAGAAAATTCCTCTAGTTAGCTGCTAGCATGTTACAAGTTGTCCCAATGGCACACGGACGCCATTTTCATTTTCGGAGGCATAAATGCATCACGCCCACAAAAATAAACAAAAGAATTCAATTTGACAAACTTTGGACTCTTATTGTTTTAATGTTACACAATAATACTTCTATCAACAAGCCCCCCCCCCCCCCCCCCCCCCCCCCCCACTTGTAGCCAAAATTTTCCCTTCCTCGCCCATTTCACCATGCTAGTAGTTAGCATTAGCGCTGGAGCAAATGTACCAGTAGGGCATATAGTTTGTTTGGCCGACGAGCGACGGACGCTCGTTCATCACGGAACTCGGGCTCGGATGTAAAGGCGCGCGCTGGCGCCCTTTTCCGCGTTTGCGGTCAACAAGTTGAGTCGGCGCGACAACGCCCGCATTCCATAATTCCGGTCGAGCAAGGTGGCGTCTTCTTCCTCCTCGTTATTCGTCCCCGTTCACAGCCCCTACCCGACATTTTTTTTGCTAACGCACTGAGGTTCAGAAAACGACGACAAAAAAAAACAGAACGTAATGTTGACTTTTGTTTGTGGCTGAAAAAAAAATGACTATTGAACTGCAAATTTACTAGAAGACCTTTTTAAGATGTAAACTATTGCACATATTTTGTAACACACGTTTGAATTGTTTTCTATTTATTTTGTAATCATTGTTATCGTTGACTGTACCTGCGCTTTTGCTTTGTTCATTTGCTGGAGCTCCAAGATGATGATTAAAACCACTTTATTATTTCAAAAAATGCTCTGCTTTGTCCGCTCGCTTGACGCTCCAGCACATTAAGACAGACGCCCATTTATTTTTTTGATTTTTTTTTTTCAACTCATTTTGGAGTGCACATCTAAAACGGATCCGTTTTTGTCTTCACATTTTTGAAGTGTAGAATGTTCTTTTTTAAAAAAAAAAGGAAATCTGCACACATGTAAGTAAAAAAGAGAAAACTTAACGAGTATGCTAAAAAAAAAAAAAAAAAAGGCAGCGCCACTTCTCATCGTTGTTACTGCGCTAGCTTTCTGTTTGTAGCTATTGATAGCACTGAGCTATGGGAGCTGCACACACCTCTCACTTCTGTACTATATGTGTTTTGTTGTTTTTATTCCTTAGGGTCTTTTATTCTTTTCCAATAACATTTACTATACACTGTTTTTTGTGTGAAAAAAAAAGCCTTACTATACATAGTCGTTTTTAATGCCTTACTTAACACTCTCGGTTTTTGCACAAAAAAAGATTTCCTATACGTTGTGAGTGCATCAGTGCAAGTTTGTAGCAAATTTGAATCCAACAAGAGATTTTCAGTTTTCCGGATTGTTCCCCAGTGCAAACATTTCATTTTTAGAACTCCAGACGCCTGCTCAGGTGCTTTAAAAAAATAATAATGATAACACATTAAATTGAATGATTTTTTTACCATTAAAAAAACCGTTAGATGTATTAGGAAATACGTACATCCTATTGCCCTTTTGTTTTTATTTTTTTCCCCCCCAAGTTGACGTTTTATTGCACGGCGTTCGATTTGTAATGGTCGGTGTGCCGTTGTGCCGTCGGCGTGTGCCGTCTCGACGACCCCGCCCACCCCGCATTGTTCCGGCTTTGCTAGTCCAACGCCACATTGTCACTCTTAAGCCCGCCCACCGTTGGGCTCCGATTGGCTTCTGATGACGGTGACGTCGGCGCAGGTTCGGATAAAAATAACGCCGCATTTCCTCTGGCGTCAGATGCGCATTCTTCGAATCAATTCAATTATTATCACCCATTTTTTTGTTTTGTTTTGTTTTTTGCATCGAATAAAACATGCCGAATCCTTCAGTTTACTTTGATATCACCATTGATGGCAGGAAAGCGGGCAGGATCACAATGGAGGTAAGTTCGATTTCCCCTTTTTTTGTCCTAAAGTCTCCTGCGCTAGTATCACGTGAGGTTCATTAAAAAGGAAAAAATGAAGGTGTAAGAAATGTGAAAGGATTCATAAGCTTTTATGCTCATTTCCGTAAACCTAAAGCGGTGACGTCATCAGTCCTCCGTGAAGAAATGGTTGTGTTAATAATAAAAATGGATGGTAAGGTGGTTAGCGATGATTAAAATGTGATTGCGTTTCTTGTGTTGCAGCTTTTTGCAGACGTAGTTCCAAAGACTGCTGGTAGGTCAACTTCCGCTTTTGCGCAGGTAGATAACAAACAAAATCATGTCAACTAGCAAGAAACCATTTTGGAATGTGTTTGTTGCATATTAAAAATGAAAGTAACACGTAGCTCCAATGTGATCGGTCCAAAAAACAAACAAACAAAAAAATGAAGCCTGTCGAGAGTTTGGACGCTTCGGCTGTCGGGGAAGAAGGAAGACACAAAATGGCCGCCGTGTTGCTGGAAGTTTTTATGATGAATTTTTTTGATTGGCAGAGAACTTTCGCGCCCTGTGCACCGGCGAGAAAGGTTTCGGCTACAAGGGTTCCTCCTTCCACCGCATCATTCCTGATTTCATGTGCCAGGTAGCTGGAGCCCGCCTTCAATTTTTTTTTTTTTTTTTTTTTGCTTTAATTCTGCTCACGTTGCAAAAGACTTTGCGACTTTGATCGGTTTTGTCAGGGCGTCAGAAGTTTTGAGGAGATCCTTTTTCTTCCTATCTTTTTCCCGCCGGCGTTTATCGCTTCGGTCCCGGACGGAAGGCGGTTTGCGCGGCTCGGAACGGGCGCTAACGTTTTGCGCGGCGGCAGGGCGGCGACTTCACCAAGGACAACGGGACGGGGGGCAAGTCCATCTACGGCGCGTCCTTCCCCGACGAGAACTTCAAGCTGAAGCACATGGGCTTCGGGACGCTTTCCATGGCCAACGCCGGACCCAACACCAACGGATCGCAGTTCTTCCTCTGCACCAAGGAGACCGATTGGTCAGTGCCAAAAGGAAAGCAAATTATATAATTATATCTAGCACGCTTTTTTTTCAACCCTCAAAATAAACTATTATGCATATTTATAAGGGTTTTTTTTACAGTAAAAAAAAGACAATGTATAGTAAGTCTTTTTTTTTCCCCTCACTAAAGGCATCAAAAAAATGGCATTTATATTTTTTTGTTTTCCGGAGAAAAACTTCTTAGAGCAAGGCGTCCTTTTCGCTGACAAACTGACTATATACAGGAAAGCGTTTGTTTGTTTTTGTTTTTTTAAGCAATAATAAAAACCGTGTCTGGTAAGGCGTTTTTTCACTTTTTTTTGCAATAAAAAAGGACAAGTATAGTCTTTTTTTTTTTTTCAAAAAACATCGCTGCATGGTTAGGCATTTTTAGCATCAAACTACCATGTATAGTAAGGTTTTTTGTTTATTTTAAAATAAAGACTATGTAATGACTTTTTTTTTTTTTTTTTGCAAAAAAAAACCCAAGTGTATAGCAAAGCTTGTTTTTGCACAAAAGGACCATGTATAGTCAGGCTTTGTTTTGGGTAAAAAAGACCGTGCATAAAAGGCTTTTATTTTCTCCTAAACAAAAAAAAACATGTAAGCCATTTTTTTCAGTTCCAAAAGCAGTAATAGAAGACTTTTTTTTTTTTATGTGTGTTGTACGCAGGCTGAACGGGAAGCACGTGGTCTTCGGGAAGCTGAAGGACGGCGACGACGTGCTCAGGTTGATGGAGAAGCAAGGTACGGATAAAGGGACCCCCAAAGCCAAGGTGCTCATCGCCGACTGCGGACAGCTCTAGTGGCGGGGCGTCGCCTCGCCTCGCCTTCCCTCCACTTTTTTTATTCTCTTAGACAAAATTCACATCCAAAAAGTGTACTTTGTAAAAACAATACCACGCTTGAGAAATTAACCAAAAAATGCTTTCATAGAACATACATGCTGGTATTCCCTTTTTTTCCCCTCCAAAAACTGGAATAAAGTTACTATTTTCAAGAAAATGTGGTTCCCTATCTTTGTTGCGATTTCAAAACGCTTCATATCCTGATGTTAAATAACATCCAGGTAAAGCTTTTTAAAGCCTCATTACACGTGTTTTTCGTGAAAAAAAGCCTTACTATACAGTCTTTTTTTGCGAAAAATAGCTTAGTTTTTTTTTTTTTGCAAAAAAAAAGCCTTACTACAGACTGTCGTTTTTTGCGAAAAAAAGCCTTACTAGACTGTCGTTTCTTTGTAAAAAAAAAAAAAAGCCTTACTACAGACTGTCGTTTTTTGCAAAAAACGACTTACTTAACATGGTCATATTTTGGTGAAAAAACCTTACTCTAAAAAGTTGTTTTTTTTGCAGCAAAAAAGCCCTACTATAGATGTCCAAAATTGATAGCCTGAGTCATCCTACACGGTGTCTCATTTATTTGGCATTTGAATAGACGTACAGTACATCTAGTTGAGAAAAAAAATAAAAACAACACAATTGCCTCCTATACAAACAAAAAATTGCTTCATTTCAAGGCTACCAAAGAATCAAAGCAAAACACATTTAACAACAACAAAAAATTCAAATGAAAGGGCCAAAACAATTCCGCGCCGCTCCCATCCAGAGACCGGGATGTCATTGAAGAAAGAAAGAAAGAAAGAAAAAAAAAGCCATCCCAGCATGCATGCGGAAGAACGTAGCAAAGACGCTCGCGGCTTGGAAAGGAAACGGAGAAAAACAACTCCATTTCTTTACAAAAGATCACTTCGCGGCCACAAATGGGGTACAAACGCAGACCGGACAAATTGGCGAGCGCAATCGGCGGCTACGCGCCAGCCGACCGACCGTCCCAACGTTTCCCCGAGCCGCTCACCAGCCCGTCGCAGGCCACGCGGAGACCAACAAGCCTTGACGCGCCCAATCACACTTCAGTATTCGCCCGCCGCGCACGTTTTTGGAGAACCCGCGCCGGCTCGGGGGCAACATGCAAACTCCACACAGGAAGGCCCAGCCGGGCGGATTCCGGCCCAGCCGGGCGGATTCCGGCCCGGCCGGGCGGATTCCGGCCGCCCGGCATCCAAGGCCATATTTACCGTTTTTGATGGCCGCAAAATGGCCTTTTTGTCCCGTCCGTCTGCTGCCTCCATTTCATGTCTGGGCTTTGTACAAAAAAAAAAACTAAAGAACATGCACGGCAGGTTGGCAAAAAAATAAAATATATACATGCACTCCTAGTGAGGGATTGTCTGGGCCAAAAACAAAATGGAGGAGAAAAGAAGCACATCGCCAGAAATGCGTGATGGGAAGATGATTGTCTTAAATAATAAAAAGTATGAGGGAAGACAAACGAGGAATTTGATGAGGAAAATGCGATGGGGGGGCTAAGAAGAATGATACTCAAACCATCCAAATTTTGCCATATGGCGGGAAAAACACGTCACTTTAGTCACACTCTTCAAAGAAAAAATTTCACGTGAAAAAATTTGAAAATATTTCTGGGTATTTTACAGGAATAATTTCTTTCTGTGGCAAAAGTTTGAATCGAGTTTTATTTGTACAGTAAATTGGACGAAATTTTGCTTTTGCGAGTTAAAATTTGTCAATATAATGAGAGATGCCATCTTAACCTGCCCAAACGTCTTCAAGGGAAAAAAAAAACGGAGTTTACACCCCAAAAAAAAAATTTGCAGTGTGAAAGCGACTATAAAAACAGTCAAATTGATGATTTTACAGGAAAATAAAAGCCCCCCCCCTCCCTTATAGTAAAAGGGATGATTTTACAGTAAAAAAATAAAACGAGAAAAATAGCAACTGAGCGGGAAAATCTCGCAGAACGCATAGGGCTAGGAAAAGAAGGGGGCGGAGACACGACATCTCCTCCGCGTTTACATCCTGGAGGCGGGGCTCGGGGGGCCGCGGACCAATCGGACGGCGAAAAACGCAGCCTGGAAGGAGTCTCCTTTATACAGGCGCAGTCCTAGACCGCCGTGCTGAGGGAGTCCGGCGAGGCGCGGTCGGACGGCGCCGAGGCGCCCGAGGGGGGCGGGCTGTCGGGTCCCACCAGGAGGGTGCTGCTGTCCACCGAGTCCTCCCGGTCCTGGCACCGGGAGACGGCGGCGGGGGGCCGGGGGCCCGCGCCCAGTTGATGGGCCGCCATTACCGGCGCGCCGCCGCGTCCTGAAAGGGGGTCGGGCGGGCGAGCGTCAGACAAACCGGCGGCAGCCGTCGCCTTTCGCTCTGGCTTACCGAGGTCGACGTAGAGGAGGCCGTCGGGGTCGACGGAGGCCTCGTAGGGGGGAGGGGGGTCGTCGGGGTGCTGGATGTCCGGGTACTTGTAGGCGGCGTAGGGCGGCGGGGGCTCCTGGAAGTGGAAGGCGCCGCCTTCGCCGTCGTCCGACAGGTGCAGCGGCGTGAGGCCCGTGCCGAAAGCGTCCGGCCCGTAGTCGAAGCCCGGGACGCGTCTGCCCAGGTTGAAGTGGTGCACTGGCGCGCCAAAGGAAAAAACAACAAAAACAAAAGGCGGAGCGGATAAACGCAATCCCAGCTAACTACCGTTAGCGCGTCTGTGGCTCTGAAGTTTTGGAGGATTTTCCCCCAATCTGCGGCGGCGCTCACGGTTTCCGCCGATGAGCGTTTCGATGCGCTCCCGCCGTCGCTGGCGAAGGCGGTGCACCATGAAGAGCAGCAGGGACAGGATGAGGAAGGACGAGATGCAGCTGACGATGAGGCGCATGCCGCTGGCCATGGAGTCAAAGAGGCTGTTGCCATCTGAGGACAGCGCGCGTCCAAAAGCGTCATCTAAAACAAGCGCCTTTTTTTCCCACGTGATTTAATTCATCCCAAAATAGGCTCGTCGGACCGTTTCCCCCCATTTCAGCGACGGGCCGGTTTGGGGGGCGAGCGGCTCCTCACCCGGGTCGAGGCAGGTGAACTTGCAGCACTCCTTGGGGTCCTTGCGGAAGTGCTGGCAGCCCTGCGGCCTCTCGCACAGCGCGGCCACGCACATCTCGGGCTCGCCGTCGTGACAGGTGCAGCTCAGGCACGGGTCGTCGCCCTTGGGCGTGAAGTAGTAGCCCTCGCCCACCACGTTGTCCTTGATGTCCACGCACGTTTGCTCTGCGCCGCGAGAAGCAAAAGCAAAAAGTGAGCGGGCGACGGAGGGCGGGGCGGGCGGCGGCGGCGGGGGACGCACTGCGTTTGCAGAGGAAGGGGAACTCCTCGTAGCAGTTCTCGGCGTGCCAGCTGTGCAGGCCCCGCTCGTTCATGCTCTTGAGCTGGAAACGCTGCAGCTGGGCGCAGAAGACGTTGTCCCGGTTGGCCCGGCCCAGGTCGGGGAGGCCGTCGGGCGGCAGGAACACCTGCACCGGCCCTGCGCCACACAACACACAACCGGGGTCAGGAAACGCTTTCTCCTTCTGTTCGCTCGCCGAACGTAGTTCTCGAACGTAGCGCCGACATAAATCAATTCCGTTACATTTGTGAGAAAAAGTCATTTCAAACGGTAGCAAAATAGTTTCATCTTCTTTGTGACGGTTTGGATTGCGGGAATCGACCGCGAACGATGTTCGGGGGCTAGCGAAACCACGTTTACCGTTATAAACCACCTCCCAGTGGCCCTCCACCGAGTGGTTCTGGTTGGTGATCACATACTGGTAGCCCACCCAGAACCTGCCAGAAAAGAAGGCGCGGGAATGAGCGCGGGCGGGCGGGCAGGGGGGGCGGCGTGCGTGCGTGCGTGCGCGCGTGCGTGCGTCCGGCCGACTCACTTGCACTGGTCCCTGCGCTCGCACGCTTGCTCGTCAAAGTCCACCTCCATCTTGAGGATGAACTGCAGCTCCTCGTCGGTGACGAAGGTGGCCAGCGAGCCGTCCGCCTTCTGGCAGGTGTCGGCCGCCTGCCAGTAGTTCTCCTTGCGCAGGTACACCTTGTAGCAGCTGGCCGTCTTCTCGTAGTGGTGCCACCCGCTCGGGCATTTCTCTGCCGGCGGGCGGGCGGGCGGGAAATTACTTCCTGTGCCTCCTGTCTTTAATTGGAGGGGGGGAGGGGGGGACACTCACTGTTGAAGCGCACAGGCTGAGCCACGCCGATCACGTCCTCCACCTGGTCGTAACCTTGGCCGAAGCGAAAGCGTTCTTCCTTTATGGCTGGAAAACGGACAAAGCAATGGTTCCACGGATACGTTTTTGAAAAGAGAACGCCCCCAAATCCGTTTTCGCGACAAGTCAAAGAAAAGCAAAGGGTACTGACGGGGGCAGTCCATCTCGTCGCTGTGGTCCTCGCACGCCGTCCAGCCGTCGCACTGCCACGACATGGGGATACACTGCATCTTGCCGCTGCGGCAGGCGAACTGCCCGGGGCTGCAGCGCTGCTCTGAAACGCACAAACGGCGGAGCGACGTCAAAGTCAAAGTCCTTTCACTTTACATTTGACGTTACGTTTCGGAGGGAGGGTGGGCAGCGTCGCAATCGGTGACACGCACGTTGTCTGTGAAATCTGGCCCGCGGGTGTGTGTCAGTTGTACGTTCTTTGCAAGAATGTTGTTATTGTTTATGTCATTTACGTTGATGCGACAACTTGTGACGGTGAAGAAGATGTTAACTAGTGTTAGCATGTTACATAGCGCTGCCTCGTATGCGTTTAGCCGGTTAGCATTTTCGCTCGTGCCAGGTATTTCCCTTTGCTATATGTTAGCGTGTGCAAAGGTTTTGGTTTGAAAAGAACTCCTTTGCATCTATTCAACGTTTTGTGTTGAAATGAATGGCATTTGCAATTCAGTTATATGATTGATTTCACCAATCTGATTTGTGTACATTTTCATCATCAGTTATGAAAGCGCTTTGCTAGAATGGTCGGATTTGCGGTGAGGAAAAGAGCGAGGAAAACCTTTCATTCTTTTTCTCTTGGCCGCTTGGGTATGTTAGCAAAAAGAGGCTGCTTGGCCCCTTTTTGAAGAAGCTTTCATTTGTGCGGCGAGGTCTCGCACCGGGCGCCCGCTCGGCTAGCGGCGCGGTCGGCTCGCTTAGACGAGAAAGCGGGTCATCAAAAACCCATTAAAAATGGTGGCTCTCTCTCAACGGGCGTCTCCGGTTACATTCCGGCCTTCCTGTGCTCCTTCAACAGGGAGCGCAACGCTTAATGGCCGCCGACACCTCGGCGGCGGGCAAAGGCGCTTTTGGACGCCGCGCGGCCAGACGTCACGGCGTCTCGGTCGGCGCTAAGTGGATCGAGGGCGCATTAGTCGGCCGCCGTCCCAAAAGCTGGTGGACGTGATGGAGGACCATAAATACGGCACCTTCTCAAGCGCCTTCGCATCCCCTCGTTTGAGACCAGACTCGCTGCTTTGAATACGCTTAGTCAAAAAAAAAAACAAAAAAAAAACAAGGCCTTTATCGCAGATGTAAAAAAAAAAAAGGGGGGGGAGTTTCTCAGTAGGCCGATTCCACTTCATAAAGACCGGCGTTTTTCCGAGCGCCTCCCCATGAAGCCAATATTTGTTCTGCGGTGGCCCGAAGGCGTTTAAATGAGGACAAACGAGCATGTGTTGGACCCATCGTGTGATCACGAGAACCCCAGCGTGGCCGTGTCCCAAGGCCCGTTTGAAAACTGGACGTTTGCTACGAAGACGTAATATCAAACCACAAAAACGAATTCTCTTCACATTCTGATTGTTCCATTTCAAAGGGCGGCTGGAGTTTGGGAAAAAACAAAAACAAAAGACCTCATTTAAAGATTTTGGCGCTGCTTAGTTCTGAAAAATAAGGTACCTTAGCGCATGACTCGTTTAGTAGCAACCATTTTTATACCCGCCTTTGGCTGAGGCATGGGTGTCAAACATTTGGCCCGAGGGCCAGATAAGGCCCCACACAGAGGATTAACCCAACCCGCAAAATGTTTTTCATTTAATATTTATGTAGTTATTTAACCCCTAGGGAAAATGTTGACCCAACTCGGGCTTTTACAAGTTTTTCATGTAGAAACACTAGGAGCAAAAACATTGCATAGATTGTCAAAACATGTGGACTTTCAACACGCAGTTTCTTCTAATTGCTCGCAAACGGGAAGTCGAGAGGTACATCCCGCAGATGTCAAATTCAGCCCACGTCGGGCTCGTTTACTCCCATTAGAAATAAGAAATATTGTTTATTTTGGACTTACTGAAAAGCCGATGTTTGGACATGCATTCCCTCCGATTTTCCTCGGATTTTAATCCTTTCAACGCCAACACATGAACAGCGTGCAGAAGAAATGTTTGTGTTGAGGCCCCAATACCACCGGGTGGCGCTAGCGGACAATTTATGACTTTTGCACGATCCGAGAACTAAATGTTGCAGGAAAGCTTTTATTTTGCTGCAGGGAAGCGTTTTATTTCATGCGACGTAAAACATTATACCTGCATATTCCCGTCTGTGAAAAATGCAGTATTGAATAGCCGGTAATGATTAGTTTTGTTTTTCTCACAAAATGAAAATTCTTTGAAACGAGACAGCTTTGGAATATTCGTGTGTACATATTTCTGGATAGGGCTGATTCCGTTGGACATTTTGAGGGGTTGAAAGTAGAAATCTATTGATATTTGACCACGTTATGACCATTTCAATGCCAATCCAAGTTGGGTGATAATAAAACCAGGTTAGTGAAATATCCCTTTGAGAGCAGTGGACATTTAGATCAAATTGATAGTTTTGAAGTTATATACCGTGTTTCCTAGCTGTCGGGCCTGCCTGCCCCAGAAGAGATTTTGCTACGCCCGTGGGCTAAAAGGACTTTGACACCCCAGAGCCGAACACTTGAAAACATAACTACATGGGATTGATTTGGATTGAGAGGTAAAACGTAAAAATACGTGCTGGGGATTGAATGAGTTAATTATCCAAATCTGCTCACAAATGTCAATTAGTTGCCTCAAAGCTTCGATTTGAAAGGCAAATGGTGTCTGGAAATTGATTTTTAAACTTTGGGCGATCTAATCCTCGGATGTTATGAAAACTCGCGTGTCGCACTGTTGTGCAAATGTGCAAAGCTTTGGCGAATGTTCGGATTTTGACGGAGCATTCCCCAGAACGTATGCTTTAGTGCTTAGCAGGTGCACAGCTAGGTTTTTTTTTTCTTTTTAGTGATAATTGCATGATAATGCAGGAAGACGCGTCCAAATGAGATGCAGTGCGGCACCATGAATCTTCCATGCTAATGAATCGTTAGCTCAAGACTAACTTAGCATGTGCTAAAAGTGCTTGGCGACATTCGATTTGCATTGACACGAAAAGACAAGTAGTCGATAAAGATGTTAGAAAAGGTAGGGTTTTGGAAAAAATGTTTATGTTAAGAGAAAATGTGTTGGCAGTTCGCCGGCTGTCTGCTCCAGAAACGCCGCCACCCCGCGAACAATCTCCAGCGGGGTAGACGATCACTCGAGCCCGAGGCTTGGGTAGGCCGCAGCCAGTTCCACTTCAACTCGAAGCCGCTTACCTGGCCGTGGCGGGTCCGTCAACGTGAGGACGAAAAGCAGAGATAAGAGGACGAAAGTGCCGCTGTCAGCCTTCGGAAACATTTATCCTCCATTCATAGTCACTCTTTTATCCAGAAATGTAAAGCATACGCGAGCCAGTTGGGGAAGATGGGAGCCGCTGCGGCGGTCGTCGACCGACCGACCGACCTCGTCCGGGATTTATCCGCTTAAAAAACCGCCTCGACGTTCGCCCATCCTTGCTGGTTCCGCACTCAAACTGGACCCGGCGGCGACGGAAAGCGTTGGCGCGGCATAGCTGTTCGAGGGGCGGCCAGCATTTGTTTTGGCGTTTCGCTGGCGCGTCCTCCCGTTTGCTGCTAGGCAAGATGGCCGCCTCCTCCCATCACAACAATCCCAAACACGCAACACATCGAGAGATTCGACTCATGAATCGAACCCGAAAAGTCGACTCGGCCCGGCCGATCAGGATCACTTTTGACGTTTGAACGAACGCCGTTGTGTTCAAGCGTCCACATTTTCGTGGCATGCATTCGAAATACATATGGCCCCCATTGGAAGGGAAAAAATGATGGTGGGCACTACACTGCGTTAGACAGAAAAAAAAATTATTTGCCTCACCGGGTATTGTAAAAGACAGTAACATAAAAATAACTGTTAAATAAACAATGTTACATGAGCTAATTCAATGCCAGGGACGTATTTTCACTTTTTTTCAAGAATCCGCACATTAAATCTCAGATAAGTATAAGATGCGTACTTTAGTTTTAAATCAGTACTTGAGTATCTGGGATTGAATGTTTGGACTCTTAAAAAAACGTGAAAATACATCTTTGGTATTGAGTGAGTTAAAGAGGAAAAAAAAAAAGCTGTCCTTGTGCGCTTAGACTTTTCCCAATGCCACTCTCTGGGAAAACTTTGTGGACACCCCTGCGGTTAATCCACCCTCCAAAATAAAACAAACATTTTTGGTAACATACAACAAAAGAATAAATTGGTCGTGTGCACCTTAGCCAACGAGCAGTAAAATACAAACTTCAATATAGGCAGAATTTCAAAATAGAGGATTTTTCAAAGGTAAGAGATTCGTAATTGCTTACAGATACCACAAGCTGAACCCTAGAGCAACACTTTTAGGCTAGATAGGCCATTTTGTGACATCTGAATCAGGAAAGGTGAGGAGAAAAGGGAGTCGGTGTGGAAATCTTGTACCAATAATGTATTTTAATTTTCAAAAATACAAAAAGAAACAAAAAATGTTCGACAATTGCCGCATTTCTGACGTCACGCTGCTTGACGCAATGACATGTTTTTGATACCAGCACTCATGTGTGTCATACTGACTATGTATGAATGCCACAAATAAATACATAACGGTCGCCACCATGTGAAATGGCAAAGCAAAAAAAGTCCAGCCAAAAGTCCTGTTAGAAAAAGTCAGAGGCTTTCCGTCGCTTGGGCAGGTGCAACAAATTGTCGGTGAGCGACGACACGTCGTTGGCCGCGGGCGTCTTGGCCTTGTCGGGCGTGGGCGTGGCGGAGGGAGTGGCCGGCCCGCCGAAGGGCGACTTGCCGCCGGCGGCGACGCCGTGCGAAGGCGACGGCGTGTAGCTGGCCCGCAGGGCTTTGTCCGTGTACTTGCTGGACGTGCGGTTGACCAAACGCTGCAGGGCCGGCGTCAGGGCGGGGCTCAGGCCTTTCGGGGTCAGACTGCCACCCGCCCAGAAAAAAGAAGGGAAAAAAAAAAATACAATTGACTTGACCCTGTTCTCGCACCACAAAAGGCACAAAGCTCTTTGAAACTTGGCTTAAGTATTGCACTCAAAAAATTTTTGAATAGAAAACACAAGTATGGAAAGGACATGCTGCTGCGAAGATATCGGCCACTAGGGGGCAGATGATACAACAAAGCCACATACATAAACCTAAGAAGACAGCACTAGTACATAATGATATATTTAAAATAAATATATATGTTGATACGACATGAAATATAATTGTCAATAAAATACGTACGTAATCCATATATTTGTATATAATATGTATTAGCATTTTGCAGCGAATGCAAATTCAAGCGTTTACCTGGCCAGGTTCTCAGTGACTTTTCTCAAGGCCTCCTGCTTTTTGGCCCGATTCTTGGCGGCCGCTTCGTTGGCCATCTTCAAGCCCAGTCGCTCCCGTCTCCCCGGCTCGGGAATCTGTCGCCGCGACACGCTCGTGAATATCCCGAATCTCCCGTTGGCCCTTTATGAAACTTTTGGGTACCTTAAAAGAGGGTCCGTGGCTCCTCTCGGCGTACGGCGTGGCCGATCCGTCCAGGCGGAACGGGGTGCTCTCGATTTCTCCCCACGTCATTAGAGGCGACTCGGCCGCGCCTGAAGCGAGGCAGCCCACCCCCGCTCATTAGTCTGATGCTCACCCCCGTGCCCAAAAAATAAGTTTGGCGAGGTGCTCACCGGGAGCCGGGGACGGCGTCCTTTCAAAGCCGTAACCGTTCACCATGGGAGAATCGTGCGGGATCAACTCTTTGCCATCCGGGCCCACTTTACCCTGCTTGAACTGGGTCACGCAGCACCACAAGAACATGTCACTTCTACTGTGGGGGAGGGGAGGGGGGAGGGGGGTAGCGAGGCGTCACCTGGGCGTTGAGCGCGGCAGCCTGCTGAATCTGACTTTTGTTGAGCGCCTTGCTGAACGGGTCGGCGCTGAAGCGCGTGTTCTTGTGAACCACCTCGCGCGGTTTCTTGAAGACCGCCTCATCGTCTTTGACACCTGACGCAAAACAGAAGATGGACATTTTAGGCTGAAGTCAAATGTCGAAAATCAATCCCTCGCTCCATTTTTTTTTTTAAGTTAAACAATAGCAACTTCTTTTTTGCTTCAATTGACTAGCCGTTGTGCTGCTCCTTGCATTGTGCACCTTGAGACTTGGAGGTATTTTTTCTATGTGCTTGATTTGATTTGATTTTTTTTTTATTGAGTGTACCTTCTGGATAATACATCAAGGCGTTCTTTGCTTTATATTCCCACGTTTCCAGGCCGGCTTTGACACACTCCAGAGCGGCTTTCTCTGCTGGTGGCAAGGCAAGGTTCTGCTCATGTCGCTGCAGGGACAAAAACAAACAAAAAAACCTTAAAACAATATCAGGCCAACAGCGATAGAACCTATCAGTGTGGGCAGCATCTGTGAGTGTTGTTGGGCAGCATCTGTGAATGTTCAGGTGCAGCAGCAGAGCAATGGAAAAGTCTACCCTAGATTTCTTTGGTAATACATTGGAATTTCAAGCGTAAACTCTGCTTGTTACCATGCTCGGTCAGCTACAGGGTTCTTCACTCTAATTTGACTTCCGCGGGCGGCTGATACGAGGCCAACCGCAGCTCCGATCCTGACTACAGCCAGGGGTCGGAAACGGGAAGGGATAACACAGCAAACTAACGCGTAGCTAGCATTGCGTAACGATGAAAACGACTACTGTACAAAAATATTTCAATGTAGAATTCTGTGGAAGCAAGCACGCTCGGCCTCTTTGGAGAAGTCACGCCAGCGAGAAATGCGAGAAGACCACGGGCTCACATGTCTGAACTCGGTTTCGGCCTCGTACAGCCAGGCGTGCTTCATCTTCTCCTTGTCCTCGGCCAGCTCCATGATCTGCTCAAACGAGGCGTTGTCCTCGCTGGTGTTTTTTGCCAGGAAGCGGTCCAACGAGGGCAGCTGCTTCTCCTCGCTCTTGTCGCCCGCCACGCTTTCTGAGGGCAAGAAAGCGTCAAAGGCCAGGTCTTGTGGACCACATCCGCCTGAAGGACTTACCGGCGTCGGCGCCTCGGTTGGAGATGGACGGCGATCTGGCGCGGCCCACCGGAGTCTCAAAGCTCGCCGGTGTCACGTCTGACGCCATGGAAAGCAAAGACAAATCGAGAGTTTTTGTATGATTTTTTTAAAATGTCGTCTTGATATTGTTACTAGTTTTTACATATTAAGAAAAGTTTCCTATATAAAAATCAAATGATCTATTTTTTTTGCTAACTTTACAGGCCCTGTAGCATCATCTTTCGATAACCCTAACCCTAACAAAAGGCCCCAGGGCTGCAGTCTGGTCATTTCTTGACCCAAATCAGCTATGGGTTGGCGTTCTACTCACAGGGGGCAGAGGATTGGGGTGTGTTTTTGGTTTTCCCGTAGCGGATGGAGATTTCTCTCATACGCTCCAGGTCTCCACTCTCCTCCGCGTCCAGATAGTCCTTCTGGGCCTGCAGTTTGGTCACGTCCGGGAAAAAGTCTCTCTGGATGATCTTCTCCAAGCTCTGTTAAAAATCATTCACAACATCTGATGAGTACACTCATATGATAAATATGATCGTTTTAATCATCAATTAATCTGCCGATCAGTATGATGAGTCTTTGAAAGCATTTTTTATTCCCGTCTCTTTATAAATTCAAGTTTAAACCCACCTTTAACTACACAGTTGAAAAATACAAAAAAACTGGTATGCCTTTGGGATTAAATGGATTTTAATATGGTCACAATTTCACGACTGCCTGTGTGACGAACTTGTCAACAGTTCCCTGCGCATGCGCAAAAACTGAGAAACGATGTTTCCGGGACCTACCTCGATGTAATCCTCCTCGTTCAGGACTTCTCTGTGCGGCTTCCCCGCGTCGGCGTCTTGGGGCTCCGGCCTGAGGGCGACGGCTGTGAGGGCGGTGGCGGGCACCAGAGTGCCGCACAGGGCTCTCCTCACGCTGGCGCTGCCGTCCATGGCGGCTAGGCTAACGGCTAACTCTCTCGCGACAAGGGCCCGACCAAGCGGGCCTTGTCCAACGGTTGCGTACGAATTAGTCGTTAAAACGTTCCGAGTAGGAAACTTTTACTCTTTTTAGGCGCAACGGCGTCTTTACTAAGATCTCGCGACGACGAACCCTTCAGATTACGGACCGGAAAACACAATAACGACAAACAGACGTAGCGTGACGTCACCGGAACTAGCCCTCTTCTTGAGGTCATGCGTGATATGGACACTCGACTGCCACTCGCAGGGAGATCGTAGAACTATAGCGGCCTTGCTATTTCACTGAAAAGCCACTAAATGGCAGTGTTTCGCTCGTTATTCAGCATACCCGCGCGCATGTGCAAACGTTTTGGCCTTCATCGGACTTCCTCATTTTAATCATGTAAACTTTGGAAAATCCTTGTATCCTTCACAAAAACACTCTATTTCCTTTTTTACAAGATATGTTTTGACTTGACGCTAGACTATCAAAAGGCACACATTCCAAATAGTCTACATTCATTTATTCATGCTATTGGAATGATACAAAGCGTTAACAAATGAGTTAGTGACATCCAGAGAGGGATCCATCCATCCCAAATTAGTTTTCGGTATTTCCGGCACTAAATGAGAGTCTTCTTTGGCGCCTCCACTTGGCCCTGCGGTTTTTGAACCAAACCTCAAAACAGAAAAGAAAAAAAAACTTTAAATTAAATGTTAATGAGTGAGATCTTTGTTCAACAAAATTATTGTTTATTTGGATTTTTTTTTTCCACGCCAAAATCAAAGAAAGTATGTCTTCAGTACATCACTGATCAACAAAAAACATGCATTTCCAAAATTTGGGGATTACTGTTTTTCAGTGCAGTGTTTTTTGTTGGACTGCAGCCTTCAAGTAATATCACTTATAAATTAAAAAAATATATACACACACACAGAAAAAGAAATGTGGATTTGACATGCTTGTTGTCAAACATTCTGTTTGCATGCTTAAAAGTAGATTGATTTGGTCGAACGGGGCCACCGTGGCTCCAATCTTACCTCCACCCTCTCTTCTCGTAGGCGGGCGTTCTGCGCCAGCTTTTCCCGAGCGTTGACGTCCGGATAGTGGTTGTGCAGGAAGAGTTCTTCCAGCGCGTCCAGCTGCTCCTCTGTGAAGATGGTTCGGTGTCGGCGGGTCCTCCGCGACGTCTGCGCCGCCGCCTCTTCCTCATCATCTTCTCGGCCGTCGGGTTCTGACGTCGCCGCCCATAACGCTTGGGACGCGAGTCCGGCCGGCGGTTGCGCTCTAGGGACCGCGCAGGAGTGGCTCTTGCCTTGGGGGAGGTCACTCAGTTAGAATTAAAAAAAAAAAATATATATATATATATATATATATATTAAATTACCATAAATATTTATATAAATCATATAAAAAACTAATAAAATACACATTGTACATTATAAATGTAAAATAAAAAAAACATTACATACATAAGTTATGAATTATATATAAAAAAAGAAATATAAAAAATTCAACAATTTGTATATAAATCAATGATAATGCACATTTGAAATGGAGTATAAAAAATATTATCTTGTGCTTATATTATGAATTATATATATATATATATATATATATATATATATATATATATATATATATATATATACACGAATATTTATAATTAAATAGGTAAAATATTTAATGAAATATAAAAAATATGTATTTACCTGTGAAAGTAAAAAATAAAACATTACATAAACTAATAAATATAAATCAAAGATTACGTCCACCTGAAGTACGGAAAAACGGTCGTAAAAACGGTAAGAGTTCTTACCTTGCCGAGGATGGTCGCTTGCGCAATCTCCGCAACAGCAGCAGCAACAACAACAACACAAACACCACAACGCTGGATTATCCCGAGCGGCGTCCGGATAACTCCTCAGGATGTCTTCGATGGCGAACGGGAACTTTTGCCTCTCCATGTCGACAGTCTCCACCAGACTGGGTCCGGCTCCTGGCGGAACATCACCTGGGAGATTTAAAAAAAAAAAAAAAAAAAAAAAAACAGTAAAAGTCGTCAAATCCCTTCTTCCAGACATAAACCAGCTAATCTGGGCCAGTTTTTGTGAAAAGGTTAATCTCACCTTCTTGGTTTCTTTTCATCAGATTTTGTCTGCATAAAATGAGATGTGGAAAAGCGGCGGAGCTCCTTATTGTTGGCGGGTTTACGGAGAAAATCTCCGTATTAGGAAGGCGGATTGAAAAAAAAAAAAGAAATAAAAGTTTTCACTCATCATCTCCCGTATTAACCAATAAATGTGGATTACGATACGATGAAGCCGTCTTGTTGCATGTTGGCGATTGTGTTTTTTTTTTTGGCCATTTTATCGGCGTGGCAGAGTTGATTTGATAGCAGGCGGAATTAATGGCTTTGCGCCATGTGTCCTAAGCTCCTTTTGAGAGCAGATAACAATAAAGGCCATCTCATCCCTTTCACGCCGGATTTAATAGCTTGCCAGATGCTATCTGCGCTCATTGTGCGCCTCAAACACCTCACATTTCATTACAGGGGATTAAGAACATAAAAAGCCGCCCGCGCCATCTTGCAAAAGTCAAACATCGACGCTACGGCACCAAATTCCATCATACATTCAAATTTCAGGATACAACGGAACCTCCGTTTAGGAAATTCGGAAGGCGTTTTGTAATGTGAATTTTTCCAAAGTAGACAGGCTTTTTACATGGAAATAGCAGAGATGGGCAACTTTTTTCGCCATTTTTTCAAGCCACACGAAATTGTGATCGTCGGCCCGCCTGGCTATTTTTGCCCAATCTTGCGCCGTCACTAAAGGGTGACGACAGTTGACAAAAAATAAATAATTCTGGTCCGTCATTCGTCAGGCGCTGATCTGCAGTACATTATCGGGTCTTGGGAATGGGAGTATCTGCCTGGTCATGTTGGCTATTTTGTTTTCTTTTTTTTAACAGCTGACGCTATTATGCTGCTAGCTTCTAAGCTTTTTCTGATGGAATAAGTGTATGTATGTAAATATGTTGTCATATTAATGGTATTACTGAGAAACTTGTAATCGCCTTCTTTGTAATAAAACAAAAAGAGCCCAAGCTCACTGGAAGACCTTGGTCCTCTTTCCTTCTTTTGTAAAAGATCTCTCCAATCTCATATTATTGATAACTCTCAGTGTCGTTGTTTGTTGTTTTTTTTTAAAGACTGCAATAAACACAAACGTGAAATCAATGAAAAGACATGCAGAACAATACATTGTAAAAAAAAAAAAAACAACAAAATTGAAACGCCTGGACTTGAATAGCAGCAATTTAATGTATTTTTATTTTTATACACTTTATGGTTTGACCCATCTTTACATTTGATTCAAATATTTCCATCACGCCAAAATTCCTTTTGAATTAACAACAGTCCGATCGTCAACACACATCTGAGCATCCCGAAAGCCTTTTTTGTTTGCCTTAATAACGGCGAGAAAAGTAGACAAAAAATATATGGATTTTTGCAGGAAAGTGACAATATATAAGCGACACGTAGTCAAGGAAAGAGCGTGATTACCAAGTCGTTGAGGACACCGCCAAAGCGCTCCGATACGAGAGCTGTTATCCATTGCACAGTCGTTTTTTTTTCTTTTTTCCCCCAATCAAGTCTTCCTTGAAAAAAAAAAAAAAAAGTCTTATCTCGTCTCTCTGAATATCTCCAAGTCAGGCGATGAGGAGCCAAAACATGATGACCAGCGCCACAAAGAGGAAGAGGCGGGACAGGAACTGTTCGTCCATGTGCTGCGGGGTTCCCGGGGCAGCTGGGAAGGGGGATGGCGTTAGGATCGGGAGACGGCGGACCGACGCCTTCGGCGGGTTCCGTACCTGGAGGGGGTCTGCCGTCGTTGATGTTGAAGGCCGTGGCGAAAATGCCGAAGGGGAAGGCGCCGATTCCAAACGACATCTGGAATCCGCCGTCCCCGAAGCCGAAGCCCTGGAAGCCCTGTGAAGGCCAAGGTTTCAGCGAGGGCGTTGGAGGTCAAGGCGCCCAAACCGAGAGGAAAAGCCCAATATGCGCGCAAACGCTTTTTTCCCGTGCAATCGGGAGTCACTGTGCATAATTTTCGGATTGGAATCGGGCCTAAAAAAACAAAAGCAAAACACGGAACGCGTAGATGAATGTAGGTGGGCCGAAATGGGGATGGTGAACTTGGACCTGCAGTGTAAATCCGGCCTGCGAGCGGCTTTGTGTACTCATGCGGCGCATTATCCGAGCGGTACTCACGCCACGGTTTTCTGGTTCCGGCCTTTGACCTTGTGGTCGCGGGGGTGTTTTCTCTCTGGAAATACAAACAAAAGCGTGTTTGACTCTGGTCAGGTGTCACAATGACCGATTTTGTGGCTTCCTACCTGGGGTCCTGCTGCCCGGTGCTCCCACGCCCATATAAGGGAATGACTTTGTCCCTACTGATGCCAGCTTTACACACTGGGCACACTTGTCTGCTGGGTCTCGTCTCCAACCACTTGAATGGGAAGGAATGAATGAATAAATGAATAAAGCTTCTCCTATGCAGTTGCTATCAAATGAAGAACCATTTTTTGGGTGGGTGACACAAGCAGTTGCGTTTTTAATAGTGTACGTCATTTCTGGTTTCAAGTGTAAATGATAACACCGCCTATTAAATATTGACAAAAAAAAAAGCAGTTGTACTTACCTGATGCAGACAAGGCCAGCTGATGGAAATCGAGATCAGTTGAGGAGCGTTGGGGGAAGAAAAAAACAAAGATGTAGCACGAGATAAACATCACCCAAATGATGCCATTTTTGACATCCAGCTGAGCCCACATGAGATAGCGTGAGCAAAACTATGGCTGGGGGGCAGTGATGGACAAATGAAGCTTCGTGAATTACTTGGAAACATTTTTTCACTTCTTAACATGGATCTTCAAAGGGGTATGGGAGCTTTAAAACATTTCCACCGCACTAGCGTTTAACTGTAAAACAGTCCTTCTCAAATACAGGGGCGGGCGCGAGCTGATATCAGGATGACTCCAGGGAAAAGGCTTTGTTTTTGCAATGTGGAGTGCAATTGCAATAGAAGGAAGGGCTTCATTTTTTTTCAGGCAATTTGATGCGCTTGGTGTGCTTTTTCTTTCAGATTTAGACTAACTTCTAACGTACCCGTTCTAACGTGCCCCTTGTGAGTACAAAAAAAATCTGGTGCTACATGAAGCTTAATTTTTCCATCACTACAAAGCGGCCCTTGCATCCTTCCGTTGTGTTATCAGTCCTATAATATTCAAGTTGAAATTGAATGTTTTTTTTTTAAATTCACTTGGGGTCTTCATGTCAATCCGTCCAAATTGAGATGATACCGGAACGAGAATTTGGACAGATCAGCGGTGCCGTGGAGCTTTTTTTCTCCTTACCAGAAGAGGTGTCCACACAGGCTGATGACCGCATCCTTGGCGGTGTCCAGACAAATGTTGCACTCGAACGTGCTGTCCTGGTTGCCGCCGTCGCCCGCGGTCGAGCCGCTGGATCCGGGGCTCGCGTTCTCGGCGGCGGCGGTGGCGGACGCTCCTCCTCCGGGGGAGCCGGCGGCGGCCGGGGGAGGCGAAGATGGGGCCGCGGTGGCCATTTCAAACCACAGATTACCAACTAGGCGCAGCCGACATCCGACACGTCAAAAAGGGAACATGGAGACACCGGAAATGGGCACAATTCTTCGGCGTCGAAGCTAGGAAACTGTTAGCTCGAAGCTAGGAAACTGTTAGCTTGCTTCCGTGCGTGCAGTCGTCCGCTACAGGCTAACGGCTACGCTAGGTGACAGAATGAAAGGAAACAATCGGTTGTGTTCTGATGCAAACGCAGTTAAGTATTCAAAAGACACTTTTGAAAGCGAAAGTCGAGCTTCTTGTTCGGACTGGGGGAAGCTGACGACGTCACATAGCTGGGGAGTCGGCCTGCTGTTTCTTCTTCACTGAAAAAAAAAACTTTCTTTCCTATGTCGCTCCCACTTTAATTTCACTTTAAAATTGACAGACTACACCGCCATCTAGCGTTCGGATGACTTTAATGATTATACATTTGGAGAAGTGGAAAAAAGGGTGATTTAATCGTTCTAATGCTAAATAAAAGTGGATTAAAATATTACACTTTCTAAATTAAGTAAAAATGTGACTGTTCCCCCTCCCCAGTCCCACAAATGATTCATTTATTATTATAATGTCTGAGTGGTACTCGGCCCCAAAACGGCCAGCTCCCAGTCAAATTTGAATGAGACTTTTTTTCCTACATTTATAAGCACGGACAAATTTCATTTAGAATCAGTGAAAATGACGGAAACCATTGAGGTGATCTCCCCCACAAGGCAATTATGTCATCAAATCATTAATCACAAGAAGTATTATGCCTATATAACACACATCTATACCAACATCCACATCTAATAAAAGATCAAAAGTTTTGCATGTTTTGCGACGACTGAGAACGTCCCGTTTGGAAATCCTCCGCCATCACCGACGCCAACCTTTGCGTCAACGAGTGTCTTAGAATTTGATTGAAATCGTTCCCGATGAAAACATAGAGAACGGGCGACAGGAAGCTGTTTGCCGCCGCCAGAGTGGCCCCCACTTTCATCCCGGTGCGAAAACTACTCAGGTTGTGGCTCTTCACGTTCAGCTCCAGGAGAACAAACGTGTGGTAGGGAATCCAGCACACGAAGAAGCAGGTGATGAGCGCTGCCATGATTTTGTAGGGCTTGGTGGATCTAAAAATCAATGAGAGGGCTAAAATTTAATTGGGAGTCAATATGAAGTAGAGCAACATTTGGCAAACCTGCGTATAACTATGAACCAGAGTCTCGAAATTTGGGTTTGCCAGCAACCGTACATGTTTTTGTTGTTTTGGTTTCATTTTCAAATGAAGGGCAAATGAACTTGAACATGAAACAACACGTCGATAATTTGCATTACTGGTCCGTCTTTGCAAAATGATGTGAGCCGCGACTCCCTTCGACGTGGCGTGACGAGCAGCGCTTTCCTTTCAAACTAAATTGCCTTCATTTGCGTCTGAACAAGATCGAGTGTTAAACGCTGCCGGACTGCTTCAGACCGCACGTCGGGACTGATCTGGACGAGATGCAGTATTAACGGGCTGTTAAACTGGACGTCAGGACTGAGCAGAACAAGATCGAGTAGCTAAGGGGCCGTCAGACCCCGACGTCAGGACTGAGCTGAACAAGATCGGGTATTAACGGGCCGTTAGGCGAGGAAAATCCAAACAAACACCAAAGGAGCGGGGTTCGAGACCAGAGCGAAAAAGGGAACGACGCAAGGTCACCTGACGCTCATCCCTCGCAGCTTGGCGGCCAGCACGGAGCTGCACAGCACGATGAGCAGGAAAGGCAGCAGGAAGCCGCAGACGAAGCGGCTCCAGACCACCGCCCCGTGCGCCGAGGCTTCCGTGTACGCCATGTAGCACATGACCTCGTTTTCCCGGACGGCCGTTCGCCTGTAAACCAGCGAGGGCAGGGTGAGGAGCGCCGAGAGGGCCCACATGAGCGCCACGGCCGCCGCCGCCCCGCCGAGCGTCCGGTGATTTCGCGACCACACTGGAAAGGAAGCCAGCAGGCAGCGGTCGGCGCTGATCAGGACCAAGACGAAGACGCTGCTGTACATGTTGAGGAAGAGCGCCGAGGACGTCAGCTTGCACAGCGCCGAGCCGAAGGGCCAGTGCGAGGTCAGCATGTAGGCGGTCTGCAGGGGCAGCAGGGCGCAGAAGGACAAGTCGGACGCGGCCAGGCTCAGGTACCAGGTGGTGATGACCGTTCGCTTGGTCTTGCAGCCGCAGATCCAGATGACCAGAGAGTTGCCCGCCAGGCCCAGCGCGCACACCAGGACGTTGGCGGCCGCCAGGAAGCGCGTCAGGGAGCCGGGGCCGCCGCCCGCGCGGGGCGCGCCCGGGACGCTGACGTCCAAGTCCGTTTCGTTGTCCGCCGTGTAGTTGTCATAATCGATGTAATCCACGCTCATCTCCGGGGCTCTCCTGAAAGATGGCGCGCAGCTTTCCTAAGGATTTGCACGCATTTCGTTTTGCCTCCACTCGCATTAAAAAATATTTAAGTTACCAATCAAAGATTGTTGACTACAGTGGTAGCTCTCCTTTACTCTTACAAAATCTTTTCGGGGTCTCCACAACTGTCACATGGAAAGTTTACGGTTTGGAACGTTTCTGTTTTATAAGCCCACTCATGAGCTAAAGCAAAAAACAAAACAAAAAAGAAAAAGAAACATTTTGACGCCTCACCTTATGAGCTGCCTTGGATTCCAAGCAATCCAGACATGAAATGTATTTCTGCTGACTCCTGTGCAACTATGGAACTTCCCTTATTTTTTTTTTGCTTCCTGGCCAGTTTATAATAAAAAGTGACACAATAGTTTTCTTACCTTGCAATTGTTGATGTGTTTTTGTCAAGCATTCACTTAATTTTAAATCAGAAGGACCAAAGAAGTACTGTATTATATTTGTATTTTCAATTAAGAGAGATGTCAAAAGTACTGTTTTCAGTACTTACTATGAAGTCACTCCCGTTCTTAAATTGAAAATTGATCTTTCTCATCCCCAAAACACAGCACAAATTTATATTTACTAATTCATTTTTTCCCCGAACCATCATTTATTGAACAGAAAATATCCATACGTCAATATGAAAAACTATTTTTCACTGACATATAATCCCTTTCACATGAACAATTTCTTAAAAAAAAAAATATATATATATATATATATATATATATATATATATATATATATATATATATATATATATATATATATACGAAGAAGTACTCCAGTACAGAGACGAATTACACGTACCACTAAGAACTACTATTACTATTTTACTATTTTAAGTTTGGACTGCGTAAAAGGTGTGCATTAATGACTGTTTTCAACGCTTTGTTGACGTATCATTGCAGATCGACATTTTCAAAATGTAAGACGTAAAAGTACAGAAATTTGACTGAAAAAGCAAAACGTCACCAGAATAAAAACAACAAAGGGATTATTACTACTATAACTGCAACAGTATTTCAATATTTTAATTTTGCACTGCGCAAAACATGCGCAGTGGTAATTGTCCCCAAACCTTGGGTAACGTATCATTACGTAAACGTTTTCAAATTGTAACACATACTTTAAGTAAATAAAAGAAGTAAAAGCAAAAAGTCGCCAGAGGAAAAATTCGTCCAGTAAAGTACCGAAAAACGACTTATATATAGTTTTCACAATAATGAGTGTTCCTGCCCCTTTTATGACGTACCGTGACGTAGTTGTTAGCTGTTAGCCGTTAGCGAGTGCTAAATAGCGCTCCCGCTGTGAAAGTGCGTCATTACGGTCGTGTTGTTGTTGTCGTAAGAAGCAACATGGCGGCCACCGTGGCGAACAAATGCCTCAGTCCTTTCACTTTACTCACTAGAAGACTTTCTCTTCCGGAATTTTTCTCCCAGTGTTGCTATCACCAGAAGGTAGGAAACCCATTCTGACATTTTATTTTTAATAATAATAATAAAATTAACAGTTGGGTAATGGCATCAGTGTTGATAAATAAAGTGTTACATGAGCAAAGGTGAGAAGAAAATTATTTTCTTTTAAAAAATAAATAAATGCAATAATAAACTCAGATGCGCCACGCTGATTTTTGGAAGGTTGAAAGTAAAAATGATCACTTTCATTATTAGTAATAATGATCAAAAAATGTTTGGTGCATTAATAAAAGAAAGAATGGGAGCAAAAATCTCGATCAGTAAGATATAAACACGTCACAAGATTTAGAAACAAAATGGAAAGAAAAGAAAAAAGGATCAGAGCTGACTAGGTTACATCAGAGGTGCCCAAACTATGGTTTGGGGGCCTTTCGTGGTCCGGCACCCACATT
The DNA here is from genome assembly GCF_059441005.1 of Hippichthys cyanospilos. Classification (NCBI taxonomy): domain Eukaryota; kingdom Metazoa; phylum Chordata; class Actinopteri; order Syngnathiformes; family Syngnathidae; genus Hippichthys; species Hippichthys cyanospilos. The sequence goes on along the minus strand of NC_142383.1, from coordinate 18,811,377 downwards.
TTTCGGCCCGTGGCATATACTAAAAATACATTTTGACATGGCTTGCAATGCTATTTTACCTAATAAAAAAGTTTGATGGTAGACGGAAATGTGTAAGAAAAAAGTCCTCGTTTGCCACATCACCTGGACAGAAAATGTGTAATTGCTGGCAAGAGTTATTTTGACCACATTTTCCACAGCAAAATAAAAATAATATTAATGTGGGTCTTATCGCTTTCTATTTATCCGTATGTGGCCCTCGGGTTTTCCATATTTCACCTTCATACATATATATATATATATGGATTTTTTGGGGAGGTTTGTGGCTAATGCACACATTGAAGGCATCTCAAAAACGATAAATATGTAAATAGGTAGATGTAAATAACACATTAAAATGTTTAAAGCTGTACATATGTGGAGCCTATTTCGTGTGTGTGTGTGTGTGTGTGTGCGATATGTTGTAATGTAATGCTATGGTCACTGTGACTTGCAGAATTTCTTTTTTTGGGGAGGTCAGGTGGAGTTCAGGCCTTGGCGGTCGCCACGGTAACCAATGATATCCTGTCCTAATGTGTTTATTGTATTGTGGCTCATGCGTCATGCTGGAATGGAGTCTCCTTGTCTGTGTGGGCGTCCCGCTCACAGAAGTTGGAAATGGGGACAAAAAAACCCCCAAAAAAGCTTACTGTCGTTCACGTTGAAATAATAAGACTCGGTTCAAAGTCAAACTTGGGATTTATGCGGAAAGATGAGTTTGTGCTGTGGTGCGCTGAAGGTGGTGGATCATTACGAGAACCCCAGAAACGTGGGCACCCTGGACAAAGGCTCCAAGAAGGTGGGCACCGGCCTGGTGGGCGCACCGGCGTGCGGCGACGTCATGAAACTTCAGGTCCGACCTCCAAAATCACACACCAAGCCTCACTTGCCTTTTTCTCGCAAATGAACTCTTTGCGCGCCACGGGCGAGGATTCACACCCCAAATTTTGAAACATTTTGTCCGTGGTCCTAGATCGAAGTGGACGAGGACGGCAAGATCGTGGACGCCCGCTTCAAGACGTTCGGCTGCGGCTCGGCCATCGCCTCCAGCTCGCTGGCCACCGAGTGGCTCAAGGGCAAATCTGTGAGGGGGGGGGCAAACGGCGCGCAAGCTAGCAAAGACCGCATGCCTCCCAAGGCCCACTTTTTTTTTTGTCTTTCAGGTGGACCAAGCGCTGAGCATCAAAAACACGGACATCGCCAAAGAGCTGTGCCTGCCGCCCGTCAAGCTGCACTGCTCAAGTACGTTACGCTCCGCTTAGCATAACGCTAACAGAGAATGCGAAACAACATGGATGAGCTAACTTAAATTAGCATTGCGCTTTTTCCAAACGTGGTGCAGCAACACATGTAACCAGAATTTTGTTTGAATTAGAGGTCTAGATTTTACAGACATTTTTCCCACTTTTAAAGACAATTGTGAAAAAAAATTATAATGGGAGTTAAATTTCACAAGGCGAGTTACATTTTTATCCATAATTTTACAATATAGTCGGCTGTGGTATTTTATATATTTTTTTACAATCCCAGAACAATCGTGAGCATTTTTGACAAATATTCGCATCGGTGATATGCAAAGTCTGCATTTTTTCCACACATGGTGCAGCAACACATGTAAACACAGAATTGTGTTTGGATTAGATCTAAATGTGTTTCAACTTTTAAAAAGAATTGGAAAAAAAAGGAGTTACATTTTTTTTAACATTACACAAGTTACATTTTTAATCAGAATATACAATATAGTGTGTAACTTTTTTACGATCTCAGAAGAATTGTGAATGTTTATGAAACTATATATATATATTTCTTTTGTCTCCTAGTGCTGGCCGAGGACGCCATCAAAGCGGCGCTGGCCGATTATCGTCTCAAGCAAGGAGATGAGCGGCAGGTGGCGGCCCGGGCCTCCAACTGAGAGCGCCTGCCGCTTCCTCTTTGCCCAGCGTGTCACTTCCTCTCTCCCCCACAGCGGCGAGCTTGCAGAACTTGCGGATGTAACGCTAACGCTTTAACCTGTTGCTGTTGCTCACATCATTGTGTAAATGAGCAAAATACAAAATAAACAGGCAAATGTGACAAAAATGTCTGAAGTCTTTCATCCAAAGGGGGCTGTTAGTATTACCGGTACGTGATGGGGTTTTAAATTGAAGCTAAGGTTTGAAACATCACGCCCCCCAGTGGCCAAATATAGGACGACAACAAGAGCCTATTGACTGACCGGTTGGTCGCCATGAGGGTCCAAACGACAGCCGGATGTCCAGTCCGGTTCGCGGTCCGTCTCGTGGACACCAACGACTACGACGACAGCGGCGGTCTCGCAGCTTCAGTCGTACGTCCCAGGCGTCACGCCGGCTTTGCTCGTCGTCCGCGGCTGCGGCCTCGCACGGCTGAAACTCATTTAGCTTAGCTCGTCTCCCATGGCAACCACGCACATTTTCTTGCAAAGTTAGCAAGATACAGATGCCACAGGAGAGCAATCAACTTATGAATTATTTTAATCGATTTTTTTAGAGACTCAAAATGACTGAGATTGTCAAATTTTCAACCTCATGACGATGAATCAGATGCACTTGTCACGATAACATCATATTTTATTTTCTGGCGCTGCGGAACTGAATCATAAATGTCATTTCATGCCGTTGTCGTTTGAAAACGGTCCTAATTCTGAATACAAGGGTAGGAATTTAAAATATTTTTCTCCAAAAAAAGAAAGATTAATCAACGATTAAAAATGGTTAAGCGCAGCCCTAATATATACACAACATCACTTGTTTTTCAAGTCGGCGTGAGAATGTGTTTGGCACCCCGAAACGTTTGCAAGATTTGATTCCATTTAAAACGTTGACAGAAAAGATCCTATAGTTTTGCGGGGCGCGCAAACGGACGCGGCGGGGCGGCCCTGGCCCCCGGGCGCGCTAGTCCAAGACCGAGCCGAAGCCGGGACGGATCGCCGGTCGCTCGTCGCGCCCCGACGGCGTGCTTCTTTTTGGGCAGAAAAACAACTCCGTCCCCAAAACGTGGGGGTCCGTCCCAAAAGTTTGCCGTCCATTTCAGAAGGCGGTTTTCTCGCCGGCGATGAGCTGCAGGGTGGCCGAGTCGTTGCGAAGATGCAAGGACGGCGGCCGCGGATTCGCCGGCTCCGGGGACCCGTCTCGGGGTTTCTCCGCCGCCGCCGGTTGGGCCGGCCGGCCGCCCTCGCTCGCGACGGCGCCCGGGGCCTCTTCATCGGAGGAGGCGGGCGAGGGCGCGGCGACGGGACCCGGCGGCGACCCGTCCGGCGGGCCGCCCGCCGCCTCTTCTCCGGAGGCGTCCGGGGTTTTGGCGGGAGTCCTCAGGTTCCGGGCCGCCCTGGCGATGTCCGCCCGGAGCTGTTTGTGCGAATCGCCGCTTCGGCCTTCGCCCTCGGCGGGCGGCGGCGGTTGGGGGATTTCGTGAAAGCCGGCGGCCTCGCCCCTCCTGTCCCGCCAGTCCACGTACATCCTGGAGGGGTACGAGGACGGGTAGTAGGACTTGAACTTTCGCCGGCGCGTGAGGATGACGGCGCCGCACACGGCCAGGAGCGCGATCAGGAGCAGCGAGGCGGCCGCCGTCAGCACCGCCTTGTGATCTCGCAGGAAATCCGTCACCTGGCCCAGGACGTCGGGCGTCCCCGCCGACCGGGCCCGGTCGGCGGGCTCGCCGGCCGCCTCCCCCGAGTCGGCGCTGCCCTCGGCCCAGTCGTACAAAGCCGATTTCATGTCCCTGCGGGATCCGGACACCACAGCGCGTCTTAGTTCCTCGCCCGCGGCGCGCCAAAAGACGACATCGCGGATTGAAAGGCCGTGATGTCTGCGATATCTCGTGACATCGTCTCAAAGGTTTTCCTCGCGGGTGGGCCGGCCCAATAAAATCACCGCACGCATGAAAATCGGCTTATTTGTATACTTATTTGGGCCGGATCAAACTCGTTTGCGGACCGGGACCGGCCCGCAGACCGCGCGTTTGACACCCCCATCTGGAAACACGTGAAAAGCATTCGTTATGTTGCCTTTTGAACTCGGGCCATGTTTTTGTGGCCCCCGTTACCAAAGAAATGCTCCGAACCTTTTCTGGCAAGCGAAGGAACCGGAATTGAGAAAAGATCATTTGGGCAAAAATGCCACTTTGGGGTGTTAACAGTGTGTTAACAGTGCTAGCTGAGAAAAAAATGACGATAAACGTTGGAATCCAGTGTGGCGAACTTTGCATTTTCTAGAATGTGAGCGGCGGGATATTTTTTGGCATCTTTGCCTGGAGTTTTGATTTCCGCAGTCTGCGTTCAAGGCGGGCCAAGTGAAACTTCATCTGGCCAAGTGGGCGGAGTTTACTTTTTTTTCCTTACCCAGACACACACACACACACACACACACACACACGCCTGTGTGGCGTGACACATAAACATTCAAATGGAAAGTCTTATTTTCCTCCAAGCAGTGAACTCAACTCACAATTTAGCTTAGCATGTTGCTATTGAGAATTGGATTTAAGGCTGCAAATTCCTGACACCGGAGGTTACCGTGAACGCTTCACGGCAGGGGAGCCCAATCTCATGCCTTTCTTTTCGCGACTGATGGAAAACACTCACCGGCCAGCAGCCGCGTAGAAGAAGGATGGAGATGGAGATGGAGATGGAGATGGAGAGCCGGTCCGGAAAAGTCCAAACTCCAGATGTGTTGCAAAGCGGTCCACGCGTGCGGAATGCCGGAGACGGACGGTGCTGAAAAGCATGAACGGACCCCCCTCCCCTTTTTCCTTCTAGTTGGCTACTCCTCCCCCCATCCCCCGTCTCCGTCCCCGTCCCGGTTCCTGTCCGCTTCACACAGATTGTTCCCATTAGCCAGGAGTTGACATTATTCCGCTGCCGAGGTGGAGGTGGAGGTGGGGCCGACTCCTGGATTTCTGGAGGTGGGGGTCGCAATGACTCCATTCTATATATATACATTTAAACACGTACCTAAACAATTACTTTAACTCTTCATCAATAAAATCGATTATTTGGGTATTTGTTCCGATCAATCCCAGGTGTAAGAAAAACAAAACAAAACAACAACAAAAAACGCTGGTATTAAAGTCATTGATGACTTTAATTCATTAAATACCAGAGTAATTTATAAGGTAATTAAGTGCTAAAGGCATCAATTAGGTACTAAAGTAATAAAATTAGCTTGAAGTACTAAAGTATATTGGGTTGTCCTAAAATACATGCGACAAATGAATCGCTAGCAAATGTGATTTTTCGGCGGGCCGCCTTAAAAGAAGGCAAATGGCCCCCGCGCCAAAGTTTGGACACCCTGCTTTACTACTTCATTCATTTAGTGGCAGTCGGCAGCTTTGGACAACATGTGCCAGTTTGACTCGCAATTTGCATGCCCCCCCCCCCAAAAAAAAAAATGCAGGTCAGGCGGGAGGTTCGCGATTCAGGAAGAGTTTCGTGTTTCCTGTGCGGCTGGCTAACCTCCACAGTGGGGGTTGGGGAGGGGAAAAAAAAAACGGGGGCAGCGCGCAGACGTTCGGAAACAACGGCGAGTGATTTTTTCCCCGGCTGCTGGAGTGGCACATTTGCCACTTTATATGGTCATGGGCGAAGATGCTGACGACTCGTGGCCCGGACGGTGTCGCCCACACCTCCCGGCAGCGTTCCAACACTTGGCGGTCTCACTCTTTTGTCAAAATGTGACAAATGTGGAAGCACAAACTGAGGAACCCCCCCCTCAAAAACACACTTTGATACCTTTGCTTCCTCATCTAGGACTTTGCAAACTTCTGCAGTTGGACCCTAACTCAGGAGTGACCCGATTAGACAGTTGACTGTAAATCCAAAAGAGAAATCACCAAGGGAGCTGCCTAACGAAAAGTCGCTAGCTTAATGCTAAAAGATATTGCGCAAATGCTTAAGGAACATCTCACAAGACCCGAGGAGTCAAAACAACCATAGTTGTCTAACAAACGTCTGCTAGCTTCATGCTATTTTTACACGAAAGATTCGCTAATAAAACAGCAAATCCTATGAATACAAAACTACCCCGTAAGCGCCGAATGAAGGGCTGTTAGCTTAATTCGCACTACTGACAACATGAAGAAAAAAAACATTTATTAGCCATAAAAAGCTAAGAATTTACTTCATATGTACACAAGGGACACGGGACCAACCCAGTTGAGCTTGACAGTAAAACTAGACATAAATCAAGCACATAGCTGTCCTGTGAAAGTCTGCTAGCTTAATGCTAAAAAAATTGCAAAAATGCTAAAAATATGCGCCAATTAAATTAGCGTCAAAACTTTGAATTTATTTTCCACCTCAAAATTCAATTTTTGATTCTGTTAGACCGCAACAGGAAGAAAAAAAGCGTTGTTTTTTTTCTTTTGCAAATTTATTACAAATAAAAAGCGAAGAAATTACATATGTATTTATACATATATATTAGGAATCTTAAAAAACAAACAGTACCTTCAAACTCATACGTATCCAAAAAAACTCCGCACGGACTAAATTCCGTCCCACCCGACCTCCAAAGTCGGACTACTACTTTCGGGACATCGGCGCCATTTTCTGAAAAAATAACTGGGTGAGTTCTGCGGACGTAGAAAGTTCAACCACTGAACCTGAGAACGGTAAGGCGGACGTGCTCACCGCTTGTCCGACGCGCTGCCCGAAAGTTCATCATAAGTGAGACAAATATTACGGGACCTGATTTTGCCAATGGGACTTTTGGACCTAGCCGGGAGCTAGCTTCTATCAATAACGTCGGAAAACGCAGTGAAAGCCGTCCTTTCTAAACACACCTGTCACCTTCCGGAAGGAAGCTGCTGAGGGTCAGGTTGTCCCCCATGTCCTCGTCGCTGTCGGCGGCGCTGTGGATCACCAGGACCCCGTTGGAGACGGGACCGCGCTCCCCGACGCCGGCGTAGCTCCTCCCGGGCAAAAGCGCCGACATAAAAGTCATCTCCGTCTGGTCCTGGGCCTTTTTCAGCTTGTACTTCCTGCCGGACAGTTTGGCGCAGAGGACGACGGTGGAAACCATGAAGGCGGCGGCGAGGGCCGCCAGGCAGGCCATGGCCGCCAGGCAGGGTTTGACCACGCCGCGGGGGGAGCACGATCGGTCTCGGGAATCGGGGGAAGTCTTCGGAGTGGCGCAGGGGGGCGGGGTGGGAGGCGTCGTCGGGATCCGGCCCACGACTCCGGTTGCGGTAGACGGCGAGGCGGAGCTGGGAAGGGCTCGAGATGTGAGGCCGCCATGGGTTGTTCCAAATGCAGGACTCCTTTGGCTTGTTACTGGAGGAGAACTTGATGAGTGGGGCGCTAATGTGGAGATCATTCTGGTAAGTTCAGTATTAGCAGTCAAAGACGACTTATGGGTTGTCCCAAAACCTACGGAGCTCCTGGGACCTTGGACCGAATCCGAGGTAGACTTTGCGTCCGAGACGGCGGAGCGATTGGGGCTACCGGTCAAAGAGGTTTTTCCGGTTGTCCCAAAACCAGACAGATTGTTGTGGACTCGGATCGAGACTGGAGTAGAGTCTGGGGCAGAACTGGAGCCCGACGACTGAAGAGGCTCCGGTGCGGAGATGGGACTTCTCGCGGCAGAAAGATCGAGAGGTTTCCGATAGCCGGTGGGAGCCGGTCTACCGGTAGTCCCGGAAGCCGGAGAAGGGCTGCTGTTTTGTATGAGAATTGGATTTGAACTTGCTTTGGATCTCGGTTCCAGAGGGTTTGGTGTGAAGGTCATCCCGAAAAGAGCTAATTTACCAGTAGGGGCTATGTCTACGCGTGTCTTTTGACTTGGATTTGGGGTTAGAGTAGACCGGAAGCTGGCCTTTGAGGGTTCTGCCGGCGTGGACGTCACTCCTCTAGAGGCGGATTCCAAGGTAGGATCGGACCTCTCGGGAGAAGATGTCCTTGTTATGACCGGGAATGCACCGGAATCCTTTTGCGTGATCAAGCCAGCGGAAGATTTAGAAGATTGCGTTCGTTCTGTAGGTTTGGTTCCAGAGACAGTTCCATCGAGAGGAGATCCGCCTGCACTCGTAACTCCTCGACTAAAGTCTTCAAAGACTGTAGACAACCTGCAGGGGACCACCAATACAGACAATCCCCAAAGCAGAATCCGGTTCAATCTGAAAGCCACCATCTGAAAGAAAAACAAAACAAGTGAATGCTTCTGAAGCAGCTGGACACAAGAGACATGAGGAACTTTTTCTCGTGCGTGTCGTGATGTAACGCTCTTTCACCAACACTATTTGTGCAACTTTGTTTTTTTTTTTTTTCACAAGGAACAACAAAAGGCCAGATCACCTGATTGCGATGACGTGACTTGGCGGCTGACTGGATCGGACCGACTTGGTTTTTGCGACAGTTACTCAGGATTTGCTTCAAACATGAGGTGTATGACCCAGGATTTGGATTTATGACTTGTTTGGGGGATTTTAGGACTTGCGACTTGACTTGGAGTCGTCCACAAAAGACTTGACCGGCGAGTCTTCTTTTGGCATCCATGAGTATTACGAGTGAGTCTGTGAGGCGTGGCTTGCTCTCGCTTTATCTACCATCGCGACGAGCTAGACTTGACGATTCGGGCATGAATCGGACTCGTGAGTCAAAGACTTGAGACCTGTTTCGGATTCGGCACCTAAAGACTCCGGATTGACTCGGACTTGCGGGTCAAAAACCTGAGACTCGTCTGGGACTTGGCACCTTACGACTCGGGCTTGACTCAGACTCACGAGTCAAAGATTGGAGACTCTGACTCGGAGTCTTGACTCGGACTTGTGAGTCTAAGACTTGATTCGGACTTGGCACCTAACGACTAGGGCTTGACTTGGACTTGTGAGTCAAAGACGAGGTGGACTTGGCACCTAAAGACTCCAGCTCGACCGGGACTCGCGCAATCGCAATGTGGGACTTTGGTGCCAATTTAGGTGGCGACTTGAGCCCGACATCACCACTGCGGTCTCTGGCAGTTAGCCGCAACGGCGCGTTAGAAGGGCCGACCCCCAAAGCGGCCTGCGCGGTCATCGTCATACCACACGAGAGACGGCGAGCGTCTTACCTTGAGCCCGCAACCCAACGATGCCTTCAAGTCACGTCGGCCGGCGAAGACGAGGCGCCGCACGCCGACTGTGACGCGCGGCCCGTAGAAACAGGAAACGTTGACAACGAGAAAAAAAAATGAGGTTTTGAGATACGCGAGGCGCTTCCGCCCCGCGCACGCTTTGCGAGGAGGAAGTGGGCCACTTCTGCAATTGCCAAAGCTTCAAAGTGGACGTGCGCAGCTTTGTTTGGAAGAAAATACCAAATTAAAACCTACTTCCAACAACGTTTCCATATTGAACGCTCAAATTGCGTTTTCTAGGGTCACCGGAACACATTTGCCGCAACGCTAGTTTGAATTCCATTATGTTATTAAAATACAAATTTTATTCATCTAAAAAAACGTTTCTCATAACAATTTGGGCTATTTTCACGAAATAAAATAGAGGGATAAATATCTAAATGGAATAATCAAAGGCTATGAAAATACTTGTATGTTGGGGTTTTGTAGTAATATTCATTCACCGACTAATTCTCTTGTTTTTTATTCTTCTACTTTGTTATTTGTCATTGAGAGTAGACGATACCACATAATTAGGGTGACAAACCCGATTGGATTTTTTTTGTCATACCCCGACTACGTAGAACCAATACCTTGAAATAAGGCCAGGAATGGGCCTAATACCAATACCAATACCAAAACCATTGCGCATGCTCACCCATATGAGAAAGAATCATTGAAATTCTGAATATACTACATGATTTGTTTGAAACGGGTGCAGAGTTTGCATGTTCTCCTCGTGCCCACTGGCTTTTCTCCGGGTGCTCTGGAGTCCTGAGGTGCGCTCCCCTGAAACAAAACTGGTTAGAAAAGCCATCTATTTTCTGTGTGTGTGTTTTTTTTTTGTTTGTTTTTTTTGCACGGAGAGAGGCGCCGAGTCTCGTATTGGAGTGTAAAATCTTTATTATGTGCACAGACGTTGTCATGAGCGAAGGCGGCGTCAAACACAAGATTTTCCTCGGCCCAACACTCAAAATTCATCAGACAGGGCGGCCTTTCTTTCTCTCTCTCTCTCTCTTTTTTTTTTGCGTGTGTGTACTTTAAAAAGCCCCCCACACTGACAAGAGGCACCACTACAATGTGCACGATGTTTTTTTACAGCGGGGATACCAGGCCGCCGCCCACCTGGCCAAAAGCCCCCCCCAAATGTTTACATTTGTCACACATTTCAAGGAGTTCTTGCACATTCATCGATGGACAAAAAACGGCGGGCGAGGGTCTGATTGGGGGGGGTTGCTTCAAAAAAAAAAAAAAATCTATCTGGAATGTATGTACAACATGAGAGAAAATATAAAAAAGAAATGTGCATGAAACTGCACGCGAATAAGTCAGAAGGTAATATTTGGCAAGACGGGAGATGACGACAAATACTGAGGCTACGCAAAGGTCACATGGCTTTGAAAAGAAACAAAAGAAAAAGGTAAGACTTCCTTCTGCGTCTGTGTGCGGAGGCGTGGCGGGAGAAAGAGAAGAAAAAGGAGGGGGAAAAAAAGTTCTTCTTGGAATGTTGGCCCTGGCGGCGCCAAACTGGGTCCGGCGAGGAGGAGGAGGAGGAGGAGGAGGAGCCTTTTGGAACGGGGAGGCGGGACTTACATGGCAACCTTGGCGACTTGCTCCTCCAGTCTGGCGATACGCCGGTCCTGGAGGATCACGCGGTCACGTAGAGACTTGAACTCGCGGAGGACCTCTTCCAGTTTATCTTCCATCTTTTGCTGGGGGGGGTCGGGAGAAATATATAATATAAATATACGTATGTTTTCTGTATGTGCGTATGTGTTGACTCACGGTAGCGGGCTGCGCAGGAGCATGACACGAGACGTTCTTGTGGACGTTGGCGGCGTTCTCGGCCTTGGCGGCGGCGGCGGGTTTGCCCTCCAGGACGTTGGCCTTGACCACTTTAAGGTCGCGACCCTTGGTGGGCACGTAGCCGTCCTTGAGCGAGATGAGGACGGGGTTGCCGTTCTTGCCGGCGAACCACTCCTCCGCTTCCAGCGCCGGGTCGGGCCCCGCCGTGTCGGGGTACAGGTCGTCCTGGAACAGGTCCGACTGACCGACAGCCACGCGCCGAGCGTCAATTTTCATCATTCCGCCCATCACGTTTTTATGACTTCCGTTTTTTAATTTGTTTACGTCTGACTCCTTGAGTCGCTCCGCGATCCAGTTCCTTTGCTCTCAATTTGAAAAGAAAAGCGCGTGCTCACCTTCCGGGGGACGGTCATGATGATGGGCTCGCATTTTCTCTCCTGGAGTTTGTAGAACCTGAAAGGCGGGGAGGCGGATCAGCGAGAGGGCGGGTCGGCGGCTTTTTCGCAGACGCTCCCCACCTGGCGATTTCGCATTTGTTGACGTCCAGGCCGCGTTTGGGCATGTAGCCCATGCCCCGCTGCGGCTCCTTGGTGCTGAAAGTGTTGAGGTAGTGCACGTACGGCGCCTCGTCCGTGATCTCAAAGTAGCGGATGCTGCTGTCGCCCTGGGGGAGGGGCGAGCGGCGGAGGCGTCAGGCGGGGGTCGGCGCCGGGGGCGCGCGGCTCGGGGCTGACCTTTCCGCACAGGTACACGATGTTGGTGTCCGGGTCGAAGAAGGGCAGCAGGACTCCGTTGCTGGAATCCATCTCTTGAACGCAGATGGGTTCGTCCATGTTGTCCTGCCGGCAAAAACCAAAAAGGGGAGGCGCAAACCTTTCATTTGGACTTTTGAAGACAATGTCCAAAAACGTGCCGGACGGACACTCGCGGGCGACTCAACTGTTGGCGTGAAGCGCTTAAAGTTATTTATTTTTTTTGCTGTTTTCCTGATTTTAGCTGGCTAGCTGATTATACATCTTCCATGGCCGCTACAGAGCGCCTCGTTGTTGGCCGCGAGTGCGCACGCGTCACAGAGAGAAGGACATAAGCAACAACTCTCCCCCCAACAAAAGCATTTTTTTTTTAAAAATCAGACTTGACAGGGATACACGTTGCCTAACGGCACCCCCTAGTGGAGCCGAACAGCACGGCTGACAGGAAGGGCTACGTACGCTTTTCCACAGCGCGAGTTGGCGCTCGCTCATGCGGCTGAAACCGGTGGTGAAGATCTTGCCGTCCGTTAGGAAGATGGCTCTCATGGGCCGAGCTCCCTCGTGGGCCTTGTCCTTCTCCTGAATACACAAACGCGCTCTTCACACTTGCAAGAAAATGACTTTCCTTTTCAAAATAAGAGCAAATTAGTTGGAACGTTACTACACAAATGATTGCTACCTTTGCAAATCTTCGCATGTCTGTATTTATGTGTGCAACTATGGTTATCAATACAGTCAAAAGCAGTCCGAGGAACAGCTTTCTCTTCTAAATAAGAGCAAATGAACTGGAACGCGAGGCAAATTTAAGCCACACATTTGGTGAAAAGGGAGAAAGGAACTCACGGCCACGATCTTGTTTTTGCGGGGGTCGATGACGCGGACCTTCTTGTCCTTGCAGGCGGTGCAGAGGAGGCTGCCGTTGCGGCTCCAGCTGACGCTGAAGATGACGTCGGGGTGCATGTCGTCCAGGCTGATGACGGCCTGGCCCGTGCCCACGTTCCAGATGATCACCTGGTTGTCGCAGCCTCGGGTGGGACACGCGCGCAACCTCAACTTTAGGGGTAAGACATCAAAACGGGCTGCGCGCGTCAAAATCAAATATGTCAAATATGAATAGCTGTAAAGTTGTTTAGAAACATGATTAAATCGTTTTCATGTTGACGCCAATATTTTAATTATAATCGGTGTTGTCGGCCCCCAGCGAAAAAACAAAAGAGAAACGGCAAAAAGAAAAAAGAAAAAGTAAAACAATTGTGAACAAACAAAGATCTTGACATTTTTTCTTTGACCTAGTACCTAGTTTTCTGTCATCTTGACTCTTAAAAATTGCCAACCCCCACATAACAATTGCATTTTCCCCCCTGATAATATCCTGGTTTAAATGAGATTGTTTTTTGATTTGCTGAGAAAATGATGGGGACTTAGGATGGCGCCCTGTGGCACTCTGTTATAGTATACAAGCCCTTAAAAAGCGTTTTCTTTCACGTGTGGAATCTCTCACTTCAAAAAACTACAGTTAAGATGTTGCAAAACTTGCTTTCACCACAGGGGACCAAAATCACCTGCCCCTACGGAAAAAAAAAAACAAAAAAAAAGCCAAAAAAGGTGTACCGGCACTGAGGAGTACGTTGCGAGCGGTGGGGTGCCAAGACACGATGCCCACCCTCTTGGAGTGACCCTCCAGAACCACCACGGCCTCCGACAGGGGAGACTCCAGCCCGTTCTCTGGGATCTGCCAAACCTGCACCCCCACACACACACACAAATACATCCAAAATCTCAACTTGGTACAATCTTTGAAAAATGGATGCAACGTCCTCTTTCGCTTTTTTTGCCAGGAAGAAGGCGCCTTACCATGACGGTGCAGTCCTCGGAGCCGCTGGCGATGACCAGGTCATTGTGAGGACACCAGTCGATGTCCAGCACGGGGCCCGTGTGACCGCACACTGTTGGGTACACCTTGTCGATACGTCCCGTCTGACACACACACACAGTCCTACTTTAATCATTTTATCACCTTGAAATCATTTTGCTTTCAGACTACCCCGCTAGGTCGACTTTTTCCCAAATTTTTTTGCTTACGGGCCTGAAATTCTTTCTTTAAAATATGACGCAAAAAAGCATATGGGGATCCATCTTCAGGCCAAGTTGCTCAGGGCAAGGATGATTGCTCATCTTCTGCCGTTAATGTCAATGTTCCGGCTCATCAAGTCCAAGTAATGATGTGGAAAGATTGTAGGCAATTGCCTGACTCGATGCATGCGCCCCTCATTGAGGCTATCACATGTTCACTGAAGGAATTCCAACATAATCATATCATATCATATGGAGTCCACCAATGTTGCCGTTTTTTGGCAGTAAAAAGTTCATATTTGCCCTATAATGAACTCTTTTCATACCAGCCGTTTTTAGACGACTCTTGATGTAGTCTCCAGTTGACAGCAAGAAGAAAAAGGCCTTTTTTTAGGTATTAATTCTACCTGAAAAGTAGTTTAGTCATCTAATTAAAGAACTACTGCTTAAAATAGCAGAATAAATGCGTTCAAATTCGTAATTTTGATCTGAACCTTTTCCACAGGATCGTTGTAAATAAACCTTTAAAGAAACGTTGTTTATTTCTTAATTATAAATGGTTTTTTTTTTTGGCCATATGGGATATACGGACCTTGTGCAAAGGGAGGACCAGGAAGGCCCCGCCCCCGCTGGCCTCGATGATGATGGCGACGAACTTGGGGTTGACGGCGCAGAAGGAGCTGTCCCAGGTGACGCGGGAGACGCGGATGTCGTCGTAGCACTGGTCGTTCCTCACCGCCTGGCCGAAGACGTGGCGGAACTTGCTCTGGCGCACAACTCGCCGCAACATGTCTGACGGGCCCAAAACACAACATGCACCTTCTGCTCACTTTTTGTTGTTGTTGTAAACACGCCACACAATTACATTTACACACAAAAAATGGTTTATTGCTGTTAGCAAATTATGAGAGCTAGCAGATAATGCTGAATAAAAGAGATGACACGAGATCTCGCAAGATTAGGCCGCCACGAGATTTATTGTCGGTTGAGAACCACCGGTATAAATCGCCATGACAACTAAGTGACTGACATGGCTCGAACAATTGTCTTGCCGGACTAAAAGGAAAAAAAAAAAGGACATTGGGACACGACATGTAAAATCAGGACAAATTTTTCTGGACACAGGAGACAAGGGCAGGTTGAAACGGGCAGTCATATGACCCTAAAATGAAGAGCAATTCTGGAGGACAGGACATGTCACTTCAGGACAGAGCTTGTCTTTTGAGTGGTGTGCAGTCACACAGTTAAAAAGAGAGAGAAAAAAAACAATGAAAATTAAAAACACCAGTATGCATCTTTTAGCCGTGTGGACAAATCCAAATAAGTGGGATGTTTGTCTATTTTGCTGTTTTGCATAATGTCCTCAGCGACAGATGTGAATCAATGGAGGCAACATCTGCACAGGGCTAGCTAAAACAATGGCGGTGGCTAGCCGCTAACGTTAGCCACCACCGATCCCTGACTCATGTGGTCCTTTCAACAATTTGAATTCATCTGACGAAGCAGAAAAGTGCCTGCGGTTATTGAAAGCCGGCGTGGTGCGCATTCGAACGTTTTTAAACCCCACAGGAAGCGTTTCTTAGTCAGCTAGCTAGCTAGCCGCCCTAGCTAACGTTCATCATTGAAGAGGGTTGGGTCGATTAATCGGATCCAGATGCTTGCTCAAAAACCGCTTGCCATTCTTTAACGCAATCAGCGTATAATTAGAAATATGATAATAGAAAAAAAGTGTAAGGTTAAAATGGGGTACAGCGTGTTAGCTAACCCAGCGGTGAGTGGCTTCGCTCGGTTCGAACTGGCAGCTGCTCTGCGGGGCTGATTCGTTCGGGGAAAAACATGAACGTGTCACGAAAAACGTCATTGAAAAAAAAGGTGAGTGTTTAACATTTCGGCGTGTCAACGACAAAAAGAACCGTGCGCACGTTCCAGTTGTCGGACATCTGGCAGGCTAGTCTCGCCTATATGTTAGCTTAGCTTAGCCTAGCTTAGCTGCTAGCCGCAGCGGTGTGCCGCCGGCTGACGCAAGTGCAGATATTTCCAGGCAGCCCAGCCTACGAGATAACGGATGCTGCTGCGGCGGCGGCGGCGGTTCCCCCCGCCCCCCCTTAAAAAAAGCTCACTAAAAAGCACGCATCGTCGCTCTTCTTACCTCCAAAATGGATGCAATTCTTTCCCGACGACAATCAATCACGACACATGAATGTGTGGAGTTTTTCGGCGCGCCCCGTTTCTCCAGAATCCCTTGTCTCCACGCACGCACACACACGCACACAACGCCCCAAAATGTCTTGATATCGCCCCTCCTTCCTCGTTTTAGGGTGTCAGGATGCCGCTCGCGGAATTTCGCATCCCTTTTGCTCTCATCACCTGCGCAAAAGCCGTGAGTCGTTCTCGCCCCAAAATGCGCCGTTATTCCATTCAATGGGCTTCGCTTCGGCGATGGGCTACCGCACATGCGCACAAACAGGCGCCGGATGCCACCGATGTGTGAATGGAGGGGGGGGGCGGAGCTACGGGGTGGCGAGCGGGGGCCTTGGGCGACCCCCCATACATTGGAGAATTTTGTTGTTTTCATTTTCTTACCAGGGGTGTCCAAAGCGTGGCCCGGGGGGCCATTTGCGGACGGCCGTTGGGTTTCTGCGGCCCGCAAAATACAAAAGTTAGATTTTGACACGGCTCGCAAGGTTAGTTGAAAAGCAAGAAGATAAAAGTTTAGTGGGCAGGGTGAAAAAGGAGTCAAAATGTATATTTAAAATACGGCACGTGCCGCTAAAATGGAGATGGTGGGCCACAAACGGCCCCCGTGCCGTAGATTGGACCAGCGTGAAGCGGCGTCCCAACATACCTTTCTTTGGAGACGGTTGGCTTTCCCGCGGCCTCTCTTTGGATTTTTTGGGCACGTCAAAGGCGTTCTTCATCTGGGCCACTTTGACACTGGGGTTGTGTTCGGGTAGGCCGGGACCCCGGCTTTTGGCTCCTTCCGGTCTAACCCGGTCCTGACTCCTCCTGACGCTTTCCTTGACCAGTTCCGACACCGGCTTGTAGGAATCGGCCTCATCTCCGCCGTCTCTCTTCGGATCGCGGTCGGCAGAACCGTCCCCCGGGTTTGTCCCTTGGGGCCGGGGGGCCGGCCGCAACGGCGGCGGGCTCTCGCGGTCTGACCCCGCCCGGGAAAGCGAGGGATCGGGAGCTTTTTTGGCGGGCGGCGGCGCTGCTTTTTGATACAAGTTGCGTCTTTCCAGGAAGACCCTCCTCCGCAACATGTCCAAGTCTACGGGATCTTCGTCCGGGGACAGCTGCGCCACCCGGGCGCAGTAGTCAAAGTCCACCAAGCCTCCGTACCGGTCGTCGGCGCCCTCCCAGCGTTCCAGGTCCGCCGACAGACGGCGTACGTCGGAGCGAACGGCGCAGGCGCCCCTTTGGTCCCACAGCCAACACATGTCCTGATTGGTCCTGGGGAATCCTTTGTGGACGTCCACCGTGTGTCTCCTCCTGGCCCGCTCTTCGGAACGGGGCGGGTCTTTGCTTCGTCTCTCGCCGGACATCAACTGAGCCGTTTTGAGCTTGATGAATGGGTTTTTGGGTTTTTTGGGAACCGGCGGTGGCGGACCTTTGACTTTCGGCTTCTCCTCCGGCGGGACGTCGGCTAACGTCCGGACGCCTGCTAATTTGTTCTCAGACGTGAGATGAGTTAAAGGCGGAGGGGTGACCGCCGCAGAAAAGGCAGAGGGGTCGCTCTCCTGGGTAAGCCGCGCGAAACGGGACAAACCCTGGCAGCCTTCCGGACCGGACTCGCATACTTCCGGAGGCTGTCTTGTAGAAGGTCCGCGGAACTCTGCGGAGGTTCGGTCAGGCTCTCTTCTAACAGCGTTCCATGAGACAGCACCGAAAAAGCTGTCCCGGCCTGTCCCCGCAACGTCCCCGTGGAGTTTTTGTTCGGAGCTTGGATCGCGCATCTCTGAGGAGGCTTCGCCACTCCGGTTGTCCGGTTGTCCTCTTGGAGTCGTCTCCGCCGCCCGGTGGAGACTTGCTGCTCGTCCAGTCTCGCTTGTATAGCCGGACGTGCTATCTGCGACGTCCGCAAAACCATGACCGGGACTGCTCTGGGAAGCTACCTCGGCTCCATCCCCGACGCTCTGCGTACGATCTTCCGTTTCGGTCTCCTGAGCCAAAGATCCGGCGCCGTCGCCGCCGTCACGTTCTAGAAGCACAAAGTCCTCCTCGTTCGGTGGGCCGCGAGCATTTCCGCCGTCCTCCTCCATCGTCGGAGTCCCGCTGCGCGGTCCGGCCTTCTCCCGCGACTCCAAAGTCTGCCCGGTCTCGGCGAAGTTCAGAAGACGTTTTGAGTCCTCAGCTGTGCCGGAGCGGTGCCGACCCGCCCCCTCTCCGCCCACCGCCTCTTCCGCGGGACTCGGAGGTCCGTCCCTCAGATGGACATACCTGATTGGCCGCTCGATTTGGGGATCCGCACGTCCGTCCGTCCGCTCCCGCCGGGAAGAACTTCCTCGGCGGGACGGCGCGCCCTCCGGGCTTCCGGCGGGTCCGTTCTCGTCCCCGCCTTCGGACGACTCCCGGTCCCTGTCCTGCATCTTGTCCGCCTTCTGACCCATGCTCGCGAGTCCTGTCCCGCAATCGGAAAGACGGCGACGGGCCCATGTATTAATAGCGGCGTAACGAGGGTGACATCACCTAACAGGCGTCGCCGTCTATCTTTGAGCCGTTCGAATCCCCGCTCCGCTATTTTGGTGCCCCCCCCCCGGGGCCTTCCTATCTATCTTCTGCCATTCGGCGTGACAGGAATGCGCCGCCGGCTATAATTAGGCGTCCCGCTTGCAGCCAGTGAGTCAGGAGGCCGCAAACGCACGCGTGAGCCCGTCCACAAGGTGACTTTGACATTTTGGGAAAGTCCGAATTGCATCGGAAGCCGCCGGCGACGTTCACGGCCCGCGGAGGGCCACGCACGCCACCTTGCAAATTCTGGGCCAGTACCAAGTACTCATACCCCAAAGAAGTACTTGGGATGGAATATCCGGACTTGTAAATACCTAAAAATATGTCAGCTATAGCTGGATCCAAAGGTAGCTTTTAACTCACTCAAATTTTACGTTGAATTTTTGAAAAGTCCGGATGAAATTCAAGTTACTTAGCAATTGAATAGACCGATTGGATAATGTAGATAATATTCACTTGATTACTTTGGATACTAAAGTACTCAAGTAATTGACTACTTTAGAGATGGTAATTAGTAAAAAAAATAATCAATGTAACTGATTTAAGTAATTGTTTACCTTAAGAGTACTCAAGTAATTGATTACATTAGGATGAGTAATTGATTGGGTACCAAAGTAGCAAAAGTAATCAATTATTTTAGGTACTGGATAAAGGATTGCTTGAAAATTTAAATACAAAAATTAATCTTATACTTTAGTGCTTGATTGCCTAGTAATACATTACCTTTAAGTAATCAATTATAGCAGTTATACATTTATATAATAATTCAAATGAAGGTTAGGATTCATTAATTACATTTAATAATACATGGCCATTACAGTACGGTCATTCCAAACTACTTTAGCGCTTAAACGATTTAGTCCCAGCAATTTATGGCAGGCGGAGTTTTGCTATCCAGCGCTACGGCCACCGGAAGCGTTAACGAGCTTTTGTGACATCGCCGCTCCGGAAACGCCCGAAGACGGGACGGCGGGCGAATCAGAACGCGATTTCGCCGTCAAAATGCTGTATGCATGAAGACGTGACACGTCGAGGTCTGAAACAAATCCAAAATCATCCAACCCTGACCTTTGAGTGCGGCGTGCGTGCGTTTGTTCCGACGATTGTTTTGGTTACGGCGTCCTGCGCAAAGGTCACCGGGAATTTTCAGCCGGAGTCACAGGCGCCTTCCATCCCTTAGTTCGGTCTTTGAACGATGATGGACGGCCCGGGATTATTGCACAACGCTCGGCTGGCCCGACTGTCATTTACACCGCTGTGGCGCTTATTTTTAGGCCTGGAAGCAAAACCGAACAACGGAGGGGGCGGGGCGGGCACTTATAAAACACGCCCGGATTCAGATCAAAATTTGATCGCGTCAGGCCGGACCAAGAAAATCACGCTGCGTAACTTTAAAACAACAACTTCAAAGTTACTCATATTTTTGAATGCTGTCCAAAAGTCGTAACTTCACTATCAATCATAAAACATTCACTATTAATCGGAACGCGTTTGTAAAAAATTCGGCTCGTTTATATTTTACGTTACAAAATCATCTCACGGGCAGGATGAAACTCGTTTGGGACCAAAACCGGCCCGCGGGCCGTATGTTTCATACCGATGGACTAGATAGTATTTGAGTTGAAGCGGAAGGTATGCGCTTGACAAGGGGGTGGGGGGGGGGCACTCTGAAGAGAACATTTTGCAAACCTAAATATGTTCCAATTCATTTGCTCTCTATTTAAAAATAAAAATCTGCTTTTTTTGACAGCATTCAATCTGACTTGCTGATGTCGGCCAAAACAATGCAGCAATATTTCAAATAATAAAAGTCAATCGCTATTGTTTAGATTAGAATCCTTATGTTTTATCACAGCCTTTCACTTTTGTACTTGTTGGTCGAAGAAAAAAAAATGTTAAATGCCTGTTCTAACGCGTAAACATTTTCTTCACAAGAGGGACGCCTGTTTTTTTTTTTTTTTTTTCCAATGGGCTGGGAAAGGGTTTTATCAGAGACTTGTGACTAGGAGGCCACAAGCTATTACTACTCCGCTTTGAGACCTGGCGACTTCGCATGATTTATGACACGATCTGCTGCTAGTCATAAATATAAAAGAAAGAAAAATAAATCAAACAAAAATCTAGAAAAAAAGAAAAGTAAAATACAAATAAACATTGCTTTCATTTTACATAGAAAGCAGGCCCACGGGAAAAAATGGGTCACGCAGAATGTTTAGAAAATATTTACTGCTTCAAAAAACAAGCAAAAAAAGCCAAATAAAAACAAAAATGTAGAAAAATGAAAAAAATAACCCCTCAAAAAGTTTAGTTTTACATCAATAGCGACAAGGGCAAAAAATAGGGCCACGCAGAATGTATAGAAAGTAATACCCGCTTTTGAAAAATAAACAAAAAGGTCAAATATAATAAATAAAAATCTTAAACATAAAGGATATAAAAAAATGCTTTTTTTTTTTATATTGACCGCCACGAGGGCAAAATCAGAGTGGACGCCTGGAAAGAATTGGAAAATTGAAAGAGGTCATTATCTGCTGCTTTTTTTTACGGCTTCATTTCAGCCGCAAAACTTGGGCCAATTCTCTTGCGAGCGAGCGAGCGAGCGTCTCCTATCGATCGCGTTGACGTCCAAGATCGGAAGAAAGAAGGTGCTAAAGCGCCAACAAAAGACAAAAAAACGGGGAATGGGAAAAGTACTTACCGCCCCAGAAGACCAAGCGAGCCGGAAAGCGTCCGTAAGTCAATGACCTCGTTAGAGGCCGGAGGCGGAGGCACGACAACACATGCGCCTGCCTGATTATTATGATTTTTGATGCTTTTATTTCCATCATACTGTAAACTGAAGACTGTTTAAAAAAAAAAAAAAAAGAAGAAGAAAAAAAGTGCAGTACACAGTGAGTAATCAGGTACAGGACGGACTCCTTAGCGTTTAGTCCATTTTAGGTCCACTTTTTTTTTTTTTACATGATATTTTGTATTTGTTGGAATTATGACACCATTGATGGAATGCACGCAGATTTTTTTTTTTTAAACCCAAAATTGGCTTATTTTTGACCCAAATGATTTTCGTGTTCAGCGTGGATAAATGAAGCAAATTCGATTGGACGGATTGGAATGTACAGATTGTACAGAGCGCGGTCGAGCGTCTCGCGCCGCCCCGTCTCCGGCGGCTCCCTGGGATTCAGTCCACGTGATTGGCCGAGCGACAAGAGCGATCCTGTCCCGCCCCCACCCCAAAAAAACAAACAAAAAAAAGCGAATTTAAGGAAAATCCTTTGACACAAATGTCCCCGGCGGCGTCGTCATCCCGCGGCCTGCCAAAAACAACGAGAAGAGCTTTTTTGGAAGCAAAATGTCCTCCGGAGACGCCAAACCAAGACACGCGCCATATCGTCTTCCGGATTTTGGCAAACGGCGTCCGAGATACGTACCCCGTCCGGAGCGGAGACTTCCCCCTTCCGGAACGTCCGAGCCGTCCCGCAAAAGTCCGGGAAGCCTCCCGCCCCAAAAGCGGGCGAGAAATCCCGGCTCACTGGGTTTGCGGGCTCCGCCTTTCGGGCCGGGCCGCCCGGGGCTGTTCGCGGCTCGCGGCGGGATCCGGAGAAAGGAAAAGGGTCCCGGGAGGGTGGACGCAGATGGCGGGGGGGGCGGCGTGGCGGGCGGGGTTGAGGCGGTGGGCGCGCCCCCCCGCCGGCCGCTCGCAGCGCCGGCCCTGGGGCAAACGCAGGCAGCAGTCTTTGCACGACTGGTAGGACGGTTTGACTTTTAAAGGGTTGCCCGTGCTGCCGCTGTCCTGCGGGGAGAGCGGCGCCGTCCAAAACGTTAATGGCGAGCCAAAGGGTCCGTCCGCTGCAAACGCGCGCTTTCGCCAGATCGCGTTCCCATCCGTTTACTCTCCATTTGAAAAGAAAGCCCGTGACCTTAGCCTGCGTACGACATTGGCCGGGGTAAAAGAGAGCTAGCTTTAGCTTTAGCAAGAGGTTCCGATCGGTTTGCTCCTGATTTGAAAAGAGAGCCGCGCGGTTCCCGCACCGCATTCAAAAGGATTAAATTAGCTAACGTCAAAGCTAGCTACAATCAGGAGCTTTAGCAAGAAGTCGCATCGCGTTGCAATCCGTTTGCCCTAGATTTGAAAAGAAAGCAAAATAAAGCACCAATTTGCCAAGAGTCACGAGAACGTCCGGCAGAGACTTGCTTCACGTTCATGTTTAAGACTTAAAGGCATACGACCATTTGGAAAAGGGTCGTTGTAACAACATTTGGCAAAGATGTCTCCTTGTTCCAATTAATTTGTGAATGTTTGGCGAGGACGCTCCGATTTGTTGGCTTTTAATTCGAAAAGGTGTACCGTTCCTGCGACCGCATCAATCAGGTTTATCGCTCGAAGGGTTGCGACGATTTGGAAAACAGTCGTTACATTTTGTTTTCCTTGTTTGAATTAATTTCCCTTCAATTTGAAAAGGAGCACTGTTCCCGCGACCGCATTGAGAATATTAGCTTAAGACATTTCCAAAAAACCAAACGTCGATCGGCATCCATTCGCTCGCCGTTCCAATCGATTTGCTTTTAACTTGGTCGGCCTCTCGGTTTCCTCTAGTCTCCCTTCCCTCCTCGGCGCGAGCGAGCGCGGTAAGAAGGCGGACCGGACTCACGTCAAAGGCGGCGGGGCAGCTGCGCTTGGCGGCCAGCCGGTTGCTGTTGTTGGCGTTGAGGTTGGCCAGACCCAGACGGCCGTCCTCGTGCTTCCTGCCCTCCAGGGCGGCCATCTCCGCCTCCTCCTTCTTGGCTTCCTCCTCGTCCTCCTCCTCCAGCGTGCTGAACTCCAGCCTCAGCCTCATGTCCTCCAGCGGGTCCGGCCGCCCGCACGTCTGGGCCCCGGTGCCGCCCGGCAAGGCCAGGTGGGCCGCCGGGAAGCCCTCGTCCTCCAGGAGGGCGTCCCGCTCCACGTCCTCGATCTCGATGAAGACCCTGTCGGCGCCCAGCAGGGGGGGCCCTCGCACCGGCGTGGAGGGCTCGCTGTCCAGCGCCGAGTCGGACAAACGCCGGAAGTAGTAGTTGTAGTTGAGCGAGTCCAGCGGCTCCATCTCCAGACCTCGGCAGGGGGACGCCCCGCATACCCCCCAGGCCTCCTCCGAGCCCCGGCTGGAGCCCGCCGCGTCGTCCGAGGCGTCCTCGTCCGTGCCGCCTCGCCACAGCTTGCGCTCGCTTTGCCGTTTTGCGCGCGTCGAGACAGAAAGACGAAAAAGCGGCCGAGCCAAAAGTCACAAACAACAAACATTTTGTCTTTTGCCGTTTGCTTTTTTCTTACCCGCCGTCCAGGACGGCCCGGTAGCGGGCCAGCTGCCTCATGAATCCGCCGTCGGGCTGGGCCAGGGCGCGCTTCTGCTTGACGAAGTTGTAGGCCTTCTCCACCGACCATCCGAGGTCCTTCATGGCGAACGCCATCAGCGCCGAGGCGCCGGCGCCGCCGCCCGTCTTGCAGTGCACCAGGCACTTGGAGCCGCCCTTCCTAAGACCCCATTAAAACAACAAGTGATGCCGTCCGATTGAGGCGGCTCGTCGGGTCGACTCTGCGAGCGCGAGCGGTAGCGTATGGCCGCGCTGCGAGGCGCGCTCCGCTCCGCTCCGCTCCGCTCCTCTCAAACGGAGGTCCCCCGCCGCCAGTCCCGGTATGTTGAAAATATATCCTTGTTATTTTAGAGCAGAGGCTCCCCATTCCGATCCGCCACCCGGTACCGACGCGTGGATTGACAGGTACCGGGCCCAAATAATGATGTTTTGGAACTGATTTAGTTTATTATTTAACGGTTCATTGATCTGTGCTTTGTTTGGCTTGATCTTTGTTTTTTGGCGCCACCTCTGGCCACTGACGATATTGCATTTCGTAGTGAGGAAATACGGTTCAGCGTTACGTTTTCACTTTGAGATTTTGCAAGTGAGATTAAAGGCGGGATTTCTGTTCGCGCGAGTGTGGGATGAGGGCAAAACATGGAATGGATTTTGAAATTCGACGGGTGAATTTTCGCTCGCGTAAGTGGGGGACGAAGACGGGATTTTGCCAGTCACCTGGCTTTGACGATAAAGTCGTAGATCTGGTCCCAGTGGGCCAGCAGGTCGCTGGCGTCCGAGTCGTAGACGCGTACGTTGTGATAGCAAACGACGTCCGGGAAAAAGTTGTCCACCTCGTCGCTAACGTTCACAATGTAGCCCACGCTGCAAAAAAAGGAAAGAAAAAAACTATCGGAGTCCGTCCGCGTCTAAATGAACCCTACTTCAAAACGGGCGTTGTCGGACGTAGACACTCACCCGCAATCTCGAAGCTCCTGCAGGTTGGAAGCGTTCCATTCCGAGCCCTGCACAAGGACAACAGTCGTGAGCCACCCGGGATGGAGGGCCTTGCGACTTTTTTTGCAGCAGGCGCCGGCTGACCAAGTAGACGTGGTCAAAGACCAGCGTGGCTTTGTCCATCTGGCCCAGGATGAGCAGCATCTCATTGTCCACAAACTCCTTAAATTCTCGCAGGTTGCAGCTCAGGTCTTGTTCCAGCTGCTTACGGATCTAGGCAAAAAAAAAAACGTGAGCAAATGCACGCATGCTGCGCGAAGGCCTCGTGGGACACGCACCTCCCTGGAAGTGACGTTGTCCAAGTCGTGGAACATCACCACGTCACGCAGCTTGGCTTGAATCAGGTTCTCCGTTTGCTGCCTGTCCGTCGGCCTGAGGCGACGTCATGCAAAACGGGTGGGAGGAGCTCACACTCACATATGCAAAACGGGTGGGAGGAGCTCACACTCACATTTGCAAATGTTGAAGTCATAGGGGGACGCTAATGCTTTCTTTTCAAATTAAGAGTAAATTCATAGGAACATGCAACAACTTAAGGCTACACTGTATTCTAGCGACTCCTTTGCAAAATGTTGTATGCCTACGTTTGAAGTTTTTAACCTATCGAATGCTTTCTAATGCAGCCACAGAAACAGTCATGCTTGCTTTTCAAAATAGGAGCAAATTAATGGGAACATGAAACAACTTAAGCCTAAATGTATTCTGGTGACGCCTTTGCAAAATGTTGCGTGCCTTTGTTTTCATTTTTTGTTCGAATGCAATCACGGGAAACGCTTTCTTTTCAAATCAAAAGCAAATCAACAGGAACATGAGGCAACTTATTACTAAATTGTGTTTTGGTGAACCCTGCGCAAAATGTTGCGCGACTTAACCAATGATGCTACGAAGCTAAGAGCACAGGTTTTAGCAAGTCTCCAGCTGTTTACTGAAATCAAGTCACGTGACCGGAGTGGAATTTGGACCCACCCATCCTGAAAGACGGCAGGGGAGTCCGGGCGCGTGCTCTCCAGGTCGGTCACGGCGTTCCACTGCTCCGACGACGCGCGGCTCTGGTAGAAGGCGGCCCACGCCGGCGACGGCCCGCCGGCGAAGCGGCCCGAGCGGCGGGACGCCTCGCACGCCTCGTGCACCGCCCGAAGCGCGCACCTGAGCGCCACACGGACAACACTTTTTTTTTTTCAAATTGATCATGATGAAGGAAATTTTCCAACAATTTATATATATATATTAGTATGTGATTGGTTTAATCCTCAATAATGCCAGAGGGTGTGTGCACTTTAGCAAAACATTTTTTTGTTCCCCACCTGATAAAATACATCTCAATTTAGTGGAAAGGTCATAGGTCATACTAGTGGTTGGAAATGCAAGCGAGCGGTGGTAGATTTTGCCAACTCACCACAAGGCCTGCACCGACACGGGCCTGAAGATGTGCGAGTGCCCCGTCGTCTTCACGCTGAAGCTTCTGCAACGGGACAAACAAGATTGGCGTCGTGAACGTGTGTGAGTAAATTGTGTGCAAGCACGCACACACACTTTAATTAAAATAAATACATAAAGGTAATTTACTGTTTCGCCTCTAGAGGGCAGTAAAAGTCACAGCTCAGCATAAAGTATTCCTTCCTAAATAGTGGTTAGTAATAGTTTTTTGTGTTGTTGTGTTGTTTTTTTTGAAACAGAGATGAGCGAGACCGCCAGCAGGCCCACAACACTCCACATGTCAGTTGTTGGTCTTACCCGTCTCCATCCAAGTGAATGCTGGTGTCGCCCCACAGCGGCAGCACCATCCCGATGGAGCAGCTTCTTCGAGAGGGGCGCGCCCAACGTTAATTCACGCACAGAAAAAAAACAACAACAACTGCATGACGCCATGACACGGGGGGGGGGGGTGGAAAAACCTGTCTTGGTCGCCGAGGTCCACCCCAAGGAGCAAGTTCTCCCCCGCGTCCTGAGGCCCGCCGGACTGGACCAGAAGCATGTAGCGCGCTCGCTCCGACCAGCCGCTCTCCACTCGCACCGCCTGATAACACATTTACACATGATAATAATACATTATTCACATTTACTATTTAAAATTTATTACATATTTCTACGTATCAGGTGCTCAAAATGCGTCCGATAACAGTCACAGATACCAAGGTGGCCTCTTGTGGCCGCTTGAGGAACTAAATGGCATGCGAGGATGACACAACATAAACAAAATGGCGCTTTTACTTACTCATGTGATTTTCACACAAACCTTCCTCTTTTAGTGACAATATGTATAAAAAGTCATCTTAAAACAAAACATGATACCCCTATTGAAAATGTACTATCCAATTTATCAATGCTGATATTTACATATTTTAAGACAAAACATTCTAACAATAACAAATTTAAATGAAAATCATGGACCCTTTTACTGGCCTATTTAAAAAAAAAAATCAAGAAAAAAGTTCCTCTTAAAGTTGCAATATAAAATAAAAAAACTACACATTTTAATTGACTTACAAAACAACGTGAGCCACCATACACAGCTGTTTTGCAAAAGCTGTGTAAAAACTATTGAATAGTTTTGCACCAGATGTCATTCCATTGAACACGATAATGATAATCATAAAAATGTACCATCATAATACGGTCTTCCGAGCGCAGCGTCTTAAAGATGAGCTGCAGGTGTTGAGGCAAGTCACCTGAAAATGGATACAAAATACTTGTAGATGTTAAAAAACAAACAAAGGTAGTGGTGTCAAACATACGGAGCGCGGGCCGCAGATGATTTTGGAAAGTAAAAAGCGGAAAAGTTTGATGGCGTTTGTTAGTTTGCGCGTACCCGCTTGCTTGTGGCAGGTGGGCGTGTGGGCCCCCTCGGCGCTGCCGCCCTGCCGGAGGAAGACGGCGGCGCCCTTCACCATAAAGAAGCTCTCGTTGAGGCTGACAACCGCAACAAACGCAACTCGTTTGCCACTGGCGATATGGGAAGGTCCCATAGAAAAAAAATCAAAAATAATCACAAACTCACCATTGGTTATTTTGGCGATCCTCGTCACTTCCGAAATCCTGAAAAAAAAGCGTGCATCCCACGTTAAAATCCCGACGGGAAAAGAACTTGTTTCGCTACTGTTAGCTGGCGACCAATCGTAGGTGCATCTCATTTCATTGTTGTTGAAAAAATAATATACAAAATATGCGAATAAACGTTTGGTATAGTGAGCAAAACATCCAGGACAGAGAAAAAAAACAAAACAAATAAAATCTCCTTTACAGATTTCGATTTTTTCGCATATTTTGAGTTAAGCAGCCCACGTGATAAACACTGTCATTGACGACCAGAGAAGTGCATTGTATTAGAAACAATACTCAAAATATGTGGGCGAACATTGAATACGGCGATAAAAGAAAAGAAAGAAAACGGTCCAAGTGCGCCCCGCGAGTGCCGAACCACGAACACGCGGGGGTCGACTGCGCGTCAGGTCTTGGCGTGTCTCCGCCGCCCCCTGCCGTTCTAATGGCGTAACAAACACAACATCCACTGCGCCGCACTCAATTGATGAGGACGTGAAAGCAAAAATCAGTGCGAGCTTGCGGGGGAGCCGAACCGGGCCCGGCCCGCCCCCCTTCGGGGTTCGCCCCCCCTCGGGGTTCGCCCGCGCGGGCGCACGCACGTACCTCCCCGGCGGACGCCGCTCCCGGGCTGGGGCGGCGCCGCACGCTCACCAGGGCCATGGCCGGGGCGAAGCGGATGCGATGGCCCGCCCGAATCAGGCCGGGCTCCGCGCTTCCTGGGCCGGATGATGCTGCTCGAGCGGCAGCGGCATGATACTCATGTCATCATGGCGCTCGCGCGCGCGCGCGCCCGCCCGCCCTCGGAGACAAACGTGCGCGCGCCATGCAGCCGCCTCCGATTGGCCGGCCTAGTTTGCGCGCGCGCTGTCATTGGGCCAATGTTGTCAAGGTGACTGGACAGAACAGATAGCGCACCGCCGACATCCAGGAATAAGCAGCACGCTCTGATATAACGAGCCTTTTTGGACATTTCGGTTCCAAAACATACACACTATCGCGTCTTTCAACATAGAAACGTCTGGCTTGAAAGTAGAATCATTATTTGGGATATGATACTATGAAATGGAATGCCAATTTCAATCATATTTCTTATATATCATAAATGAAAATCGGAACAAATCTAAAATGTGGCTCTCACATTACCTAAGACGTAATGCTTGACTTCATGTAAAAATAATAAAAAAATGAATTTTGTCAGGACAAGACAACGGCGAGACAAAAAACTTCGAATGTTCGATGGCTTTTAAAGACTGAGTACTCAACTCTTGAACAATCACCAATATCAGATACTCGCCACACAAATAAGGAATTAAAGAAAAACACAGACGAGACTTTAGCATATTGCTCGAAATAATATTTTTCATTTTAATCAAAAAAATACACCACATAGCAACATCGCTCAACATTAAAAGTTAAACTTTTGAATTTAAAAAGATAGCCATGAACAAAAATTCTTACTTTAAAATAAATGTATAAAATGCAATATACATGTTATTTAATATAATGATACAAGTAAAAAATATAATAAATCTAAAATGTGGTTCTTGCGAGATACCTTTATGCAAAAGTCCATTCTGGGATTAAATCAAAATAAATGTATTTTGTCAGTGACTCGACAAAATAAAGGTGTGTAAAGACGCCCCCATTCCAGTTGAACGTTTTTCCTATAAATTTCATGAAATGTATGACATTTTTCTATTTTATAATTTCTAGTTTGTGTCAAAGAAAATAAAAATTCTTCCATCCCGAGTAAGAACACCTTGAAATAAAGCCAAATGTAGACTTAATATGATACTTGGTACCAAAGTACTTACTTTGACTAACATTAGCCTCAAGGCTAGATAACAGTTAGCATAGCTGTAGAGGCTATCGATGCAATTACCACTGTGACTTTGGCACCACCTGGTGGCAACAAGTGGGGGCCCACAATTGAGTCAGACAGAAGCCTCACAAACCACAGAAAAAGTGCTTTGCCGCCATTTTGTGAGCTCGCTAGGCAACGAGAAACTTTTTGGTGTCTCGCGCCCTCACGCTTTTTCCTTCAGAAAAGAGTGCGCTCAAAATGGCGCCAACCGACATGAAAACGCTAAAGAGCCGAGGGTGTCAAATCGCACCCGACCGGACGGCGGGCGGCGCGTTCAGCCGAGGCCGGCGCCCCGGGACTCCCGCAGGGCCTTCCCCGACGTCTCCACGGGCAGCAGCAGGCACGTCAGGCCGGCCAGCAGCGAGCAAAGGCAGTAGACGGCCAGCGTCAATCGCACCGAATGGCGCAGCAGCACCTTGGCGCGCAAAACACAAAAACGCAACCGCCCGTTCTTCTTTTTATCTATACGAAACGCCACCTACATTGCTTGCTCGCACCTAAATGACCTCAAATATATACGCGTATCACAATGAATGAATAAAAAGTATAAATAGAAAATCATAAAAAGGCATCATGAAATAACACGATCAAGAGAAAGGCGTTTGTAAAACGCTGCGAAGGAAAACGTCATAGCGATATAAGGTGAAGTGCTTGGCTTTACCTGCGCCACAAAGGGTGTGATGAGGGCGCCCACCTTGGCCATGGCGCTACATGTGCCCATGGCCAAAGCTCGGATCTCGGTGGGGAACACCTGACAAAAGCACAGCGCGCCGTGGCACCTTTGCAAACCTTTCCAGTTGCCTCCCCCCCGCCGCCCTTTACCTCGGGCGTGTACACGAAAACCACTTGGAAGCCGCCCGTGATGAAGGCTCTGCCGATGAAGATGCAAACGGTGAGCGCCGTCCTAGAAGAGCAAACAAACGCTGACTTTGGCGCATCTTGTTTCTGCTCCCCGATTATTGCCAACTCGACTCAGTTGGTAAAAGTGCGCCGTCTCCTTTAAGAGAATTGGTCACATGATTAGATCCCGAAAGTAACTCGGTGTGGAAGAACGTCACCCCGTTTCTTACCACTTGTCCTGCGTAATTTTCACACAACCAGCTACATCTTTTGCAGCTGTGCGTCTTAGACTTTTAATAGTTCATTTCAGTTGTGAAATATTTACGCAATAAAACGTGAGACGGTCGATGTACGTTGTTCAGTCATAGCGGTGGCTTGTTGTTTATTCGCTGCGTTACGCTGCCCTCTGGCGGCCGTTTTGTGTCACCGTTCTTGCCGTGTAAAATGGTGCGTCAGTTTGAAAGACATTTCTTGAAAATAAATAAATACAAGCTAAGTGTTTGGACCTTTGGAAATCTCTGGCCCGCGAGATGATTTTGTTAAGTATAAAAATGAGCTGATTTTTTTCATAAAAAAAACTTGAAATGTTTTATGATTAACAGTAATGTTTATATTTCATTATTAATCGTGATATTGTTCTATAATACACCTAATAATACATACTAGGCCATATTTTGGACATCACGTAATAGACTTGCTCTGTTCGCCAGCAATTCAATAGTTCAGTGATCACTGTTGCATTTATTTCACCGCCCCCTCCCTAAAATGTGCTCGTTAAAACTCATTGGCTGCCACCGACGGCTACCGACGTCAAAGATCAGTTTTGAAGCGTGTCTATTCCGTTTTTAGATAGATAATTGAAGGGTTACCTCCCGATACAGGCGTACAGGGGCAGAATGCTCAAAGTGAAGATGAAGAGGGGCAGGGCCATGCTTTTTTTCCTGCCCAGGCACTCCACCGTGCCCAGAACCACAATCAGGCCTGCAGGAAGCAAAACAAAACCATCATCGGAAACACGGTCTTCAACTTCGACGTGCCTCGGCGAGATCGCAAAATGTTTACTTTGCAACATTCAG
This sequence comes from Hippichthys cyanospilos, assembly GCF_059441005.1. Classification (NCBI taxonomy): domain Eukaryota; kingdom Metazoa; phylum Chordata; class Actinopteri; order Syngnathiformes; family Syngnathidae; genus Hippichthys; species Hippichthys cyanospilos. The sequence continues at coordinate 18,779,729 of NC_142383.1, read as the reverse complement.
TAACGAATCACTCCTAGTTCCAATTAATTTGCTCTTGATTTGAAAAGGAAGAACAAAAATTCTACTTAGTATTGGTACGCAGCCGGTAATTCACCTGGAAATTCAGCAAACGTGGTCCACAACAAGTCTCGGTAGTCCTGAGGTGTCAGCAATTTGCATTCCAGGCGACAAGCGGGTTCATTTTTGGCCCCCTGGGTGACTGTCGTTCATGTCGGGCCTCGGTTAGCTTTTGACCACGGCAAAAGGTGACCAAAGGTCAAATGGGGTGACTCACCCCCGCACGAATCCCCGGATTGGAACATCTCGGTCGTCAGCAGGATGATTCCGTAGTAAGCGAAGGCGAAGCAAAACCTTGAGGCCAAAAAAGAAAAACTTTTCATTGAAGGGCCGCAATCAGTGAGTGCAGACTTTTCTAAGTGCTGCATGTGTAAGTCAGGAGAATGAAGTTGCAAACTTGAAATTTGGAGCAAGTCTTAAGTTAGTGTGACAGCAAAAATCCTGTCAAATCCATCCGCACGTGTTTTTAAGCAGTTTGGGAATTTTGGACGTTGAAAAACGGATGGCGGGCGGCAAATGGCCCCCGGGCTGTAGCTTGGACCCCCACGCAAGCAAAGATTTGTCAAGCTCACCATATGAAGCAGAGGAGGAGCGTGCTCCTGTAATGCTGTTTGGTGAAAAGGTCCGCAAGACGCCCGCGCTCTTTCGGCTGCGTCCGAAGGAGAGGAAAAAAAAAAAAAGCCGTGAGTGTCAAGCGGCAAATGGCGCGACGGCGGACGCCACCTGGATGTTGCTGATCAGCCTTCCGCGAGGTAAGGCCTTGCCGTTGTCTTTGGCCATGTTTTCCAAGGTCCTCCTCACTTTGCTCACGTTTCCGTTCAGCAGGTCGAAGCGAGGGCTCTCCGGCAGCCACTGACCACCAAAAAAAAAAGAAAACAGTCGGAGCGAGCAGGCCACGCGCCGCCCGGTTCGGCATCCCTACCGCGCAGAAGCCCAGGAAGATGCCCAGCGGCATGGCCGACAGGCCCACCAGCCATCGCCAGCCCAGGCTGGGCATCACCCACACGGCCAGGAGGACCTCGAAGCCCGCGCCCACCGTCCAGAACACCTGAAACGTACAAAAGAAAAATCGCACATACATGAAAACGGATTTGTACTGTAGCGTATGAGGAAAAAGAAGTCAAAATAATGAGTAGCAACCGCCATGAGGATGATGGAGAAGCCCCTGGACTTGCTCGGGACAAATTCCGAGTACAGAGTCAGCCTGGAAGGAAGCAAATGGTCAGAAGGCGCTAAATTCATCAGCAACTATTGTTGTATGATACAAATATTTTGATCTCAATAAGATTCATGATATTTATTCACAATTTCCTCTCACAGGAAAGGCAAAGTATTTCTTTTTTCCACTGAAACGTAAGCTGTAGCAGAAAGCTAACACTAGAGGGCACTGTTTGAAAAGGGCAATCCTGTTTGTAAAGCCAAACTACGAAGTAAGTCAAATCAATTCTTTTTGAGAGACTTTTAGAAAATGAGGGATTTGAAAAAAATCATGAAATCAAGATTCTGCAAAAGAGGTAGAAATTTGTGTTTTCCAAGACAAAGTACTGTCCACATTGTGGTAGTTTAAGAGATGGTCCACTTGTTTAACCATTTTGAGCAGTGAAAAGTTAATATTGAATAGAATGTGTTCATTTGATAACGGAATTCTTTTTCACATGCAATTAAATGAACACTTAAAATTAAGATAGGAACTATGAATCATTTTAAATAATTCAAATAAAACTAAAATAATTTCATACATGTTTTCAGATTATATCAGTTCAAATTGTTACCGGCCAGAATAATTGAAGACATTTTTCCCCCTTGGCCATATTATCCTGCAGTATTAATTTTTTTAAAAGCACGTCTCACGATTGATGAGCTCCTCCGACGCCGAAGCCCACCAAGCCTCGGAGCAGCAAAATCCAAATGAAATTTGGCGCCAGGGAGCTCAACAGGCTGTAGTAAAAAGTCCAGCAAACGCAAATGGTCAGCCCCTTGAAAACAAACAAATCAAAATAAGCGAGACCCCAGGCGGGAAGCGCAAAACAGCCGAGACGGCCCCACCTTTTTCCGGCCGTACTTGTCCGCCAAGTTGCCCCATAGCGGCGAGCTGACGCTCATCCCGGCAAACACCACCTGCGGGGGTGGGCGGGTTCAATTAGAAACATTTTGACCGAATGAAGCCTTTGATGGTGAAAAAAAAAGGATGAAATCAGTAAATAAAAACATGTCAAATGATCTCTAACATTAACAGAGGAGCAACAATGTCTTCAACATTTTAAATAGAGGAAAAAAACAATGTCTCCAATGTTTCTAGCTCTGCAGAGACTGAGAGAGGGCGCCACTGCACCACCTGGTGCCGTGGATGTGCAATTACACTTCGCACGGCAAAGAAAGCCAGTAAGCCGGCTTGAAAAGGCATGCTTGCCCACCGACGTGATGAGAGCCACTTTGTAGCCTTCCAATCGCCACTCGCAGTGCAGCTGCGGGCCCAGGATGCTCAGGATCATCATCTCCATGGCGTCCGCCACCTGAAATGTGGAAACGGATGTGCCGAATGACTGGACGGATGCATGTATAGATATGGCTAATGCATGGATGCATGGATAGATATGGCAAACGGCTGGAGAGCCTCCTTACCCAGGAAAATCCGGTAAGAAATAAGATTTTCCATTGGAACCTCCCAAAGCCCAGAGCGTCCAGTGCCTCATCAAGAGTGAAGGTTTCTGCAAAGCAAAAAACACACACCGGCCAACCAACCCCCCAAAACAAAAATTTCATCATTATTTTTTAAAAAGATTTTTGTAAGGATGCTACTTTTCAAACACATTTTAAACTCTTACATCCCCTCAACTGCAAACCACTTGTCTAAGCAGGGAGATGGAAAAAAAAAGATAAACAAACCCTGTTTAGTATCAGCCAGTGATGAGTATGAAGACTTTGCGAGGCCTCCAATGGACACACAGCTGTCATCCTCCACCGACGACGAAGAATCGCCTTTGCCAGCCACGTGATCTCCCTCCATCCTAAAAAAACAAAAAACAAAAACAAACCTCACTTCATTTCCTATTAAAACAAAAAAAATGTGCACCACAAGTGTTAGTCTTTGTAGCTATGAATTTCACAGCCCTATATAAAATATTTTTAAATCGAATTTGAGACATTTTAAATTGATTCTGATTCACGGTAAAGGAGAATCACGATTATTAATCGATTTTTGGCGCACCCCCACTCCCCAACATTCCAAATGTCTTATTTGGGTGAAACAAAAGAAAATCAAACAACTTTCATTGGAATAATTACCGCTGAGAGGCTGACATTTGAGGATTTCTATCACTCAAACAATGGCTTTAGATGATGACATGAATATTTGAACAACTGTCGATTATTTCAATCTCCGATTCGTAGTCGATTAATCTATTAGTTTGCACATCCCTATCCAAGACAAATTTTCAGTACAAACAGAAAAACACACAGCCACAGATGGACATGTGCACTCTAAACCAGACACACACTTTTTCCACACAGTTAAAACACACACAGACACACATACACACACACACACACACGGATGGAGAAAGGCAGCAGAATAGCTCGTACCTGCGATCGCAATTTCTCCAGCGCGTGTAAGCGACTGAGAAGGGGGGCTTCCACTTGTCCATGTTGTCGGCGTTGAGTGTGTCCACAAGGCCTTCGACAAGCAACAAACATTTGCACGAGAGCCTGCCGCTCGAGTTTGCCGCCCACTTTCAGGAGCGGTCCCAGTGGACCCTGAAAAAGACAAGAATACATGAAAAAGGCGGGGTTAGACCTACCCGGAAGTACAAAGAGCGCAGGTAGTTTATGTGAAAAAAAAAGCGGCAATCGAAGCAAAAGCACAATCCTTCGATTCGTTTATTATTAGAATTATAAATTGTGAGATAAATGATCACATTTATACCTCGAAAACATCTTACCTTGTCATAGACTTTACGAATGGCCCAAAGCGAATGATTATACTAACCACACACACACACATTTAATTAACCAAACATTCGGTTTGTTTACTCTCGCGGCATTCATTAATGTTTCGCAATATGTAAATGTAAACCATATATTCCTTGCCGGAGGATTCTTGACTAAAATACAGCACATTGACGGCCGCTAACAGTTTGATTTGAGAGATCGCTAATGCCGCACGACAATAAAATGATGGACAGATTTGTCGACCTCTTCGATGACCGGAAACACTTTTTGATTAAATCCGATTGGCCTCGCGTTCCAACATGGCTGCGGGTCATTTCAAAAAAGTTAGCACTTCTTCACGACAAACATTTAAACCAAACGTTGAGTCACAAAAGCACAGCGGTTAAATATTCTAGAACTTAATCGTGAACCAAGCGCATCTTTTTTTCTGAGTTGTAAAACATCATATTGTAAAGTAGAGGCCATAGACAAGACAAGCACTTCCTGTTTGAACCCGATTGGCCACGCGTTCCATCACAGCTGCGCTTCACTATAAAAAGTTTGCAGTTCACCACGACAACTTTTAAACCAAAAGTTAAGTCGCGAAAGCACAGCGGCAACATATTCTAGAACCTAATAATGACCAAATCGCAGCTTTTTGGGGAGTTGTAAAACATGTTGTGAAGTTGAGGCTACAGACGGTAGAGTAAGGAACTTCCTGATTGGATACGATTGGTCGAGGACTTGTGACGTCTGGAACCCGTTCCCACTCAGTTGCAAATTAGTCTTTATTATTTGAACAACATATTAGACGATGTGAAAAATACAAACACATTATATATACTATTTTAGCGGAGTATCGTCTCCAATTTATGATATGATAGTTTCACACTCCCCTTCATGAAAAGATGCTGGGTAGGAACGGTGGAGTTACATTCACGTGGATGTCCTTGGACATGAAAAGTCAAAAACTGTTATGAAGGTCAAAATAAGTTTATCGGAATACATAAACCTTAACTTGAGGACATGTGGACAAGCTTTATTTTACAGGTGCCACAGAGGCATTGTTATGACAGCCACGGTCACACAAGTCAAATTAGTCCTCTAAAAAGACACGGTCAGCAATAAAGGCCCAACTAGCTGACTTGCAAATCTGGACACCCAGTATTTACGGCTAGGCTACGGACGCAATACTCCAAATGAAAAAAAATTGTTGGGACTCACATAAATACAGATGGATTAAATAGTTGAGTCTATATATATAAAGACACAAGCGCCCTGGTCTTATTTGGACACCAAAAGAGGAGAAGGCGCCAGAGCAGAGCTCCAGCATGGACGCAAAGGTATGACAAGTTGTAACATTTGATATTTTTGCTTAGAAGAAGGCTTAGAATTGGAAATGTGTTTACAACGTTTTCTAAACTGGGGAAATGTTGTCATTTATTGTAAAATATTTAATCAAACATTTTCTTCATAATTTTTTTGCTCAAAACGTTTTTTTTCTCATTAGAAGATGGAAAGGTGTTTTTTTTCCCCATTGAGTCTTTTAAGGTATCGTAAAACCCAACGGAATTTCCATAATTTGCGACAAAATTCCATAAGGATTTTATGTGTGTATATAGTGTATATTTTTTCTGCCCTTGTGCAATGGATATGGGCCCTGAGAAAAGGGTCTATGGGGCTATCTCCCGTGTCTGTGGAGAAACGGGATTTCCGTGTCCAGTGTAACGCAAGTCTCCTTTGTGCGGATGACATCAGGGCTCTCGAGTGCGCTCGGTAATTAGCCTGAAATGCATCTGTCTAATCAAAGATCAGTAATCAAATACCCGCGCTTTAATTTTACGGCAAAGGACGAGACCCCGGAAGGATAAGCTTTCCGCATCCTTGTAACGGAGTATAAGTCGGGGCTGAGTGCGAGCTCCATGAATGTTTGAGCCTTTCCCTTTGGGGAGCCGCGCAAGTCATTGGTCGCGAGCGAGCGAGGGAGGAAGGAGCCGGCCACGCTTTTTCCCGTCCTCGGAGAAGACGGCCGGGATACTGTCATATCTGGGTTGACCTGCCGGGGTTCCACCGGGGGTGCACCTCGGGCCTCCTAGATTTCCCAGAGGAGGGGAAGATCATTTGGATTGGGCGCAACCGAGCTGCGATCGGCCGTGACTCACATGGCGTTGCAAGTGAAGGAGGTAACCACACAAAAATTCAGAAACTTGCTTATGGACCTGGTTCGTCCTGACGCTGGGGTAGCGGTTCCCAAATGGGGGGTACGTGAAGGTCCTTCAAGGGTTATGAACAGGGTTTCTGCAGGTATCAGCAAATCCAATTGAATGACATTTCAAAATAAGAGCAAATGAAGTAGAACGTGTTCTAGTAACTCTAGTAAAAAGGTATGCCTTTCTGACGTGTTTAATATGACTGGATGCTTATGAAAGCCACGTCAGGAACAGTGCCGTTTTATTTTCAAATTAAGAGCAAACCAACAAGAAGATGAAACAATTGTGTTCTAGTAACGCCTTTGCAAAACGTATGCCTTTTTAAATGTTGGATCTGACTGAATGCTTTTTGAAGCCATGTCAGGAACAGCAGTTTTATTTTCAAATTAAGAGCAAATGAACTGGAATATGAAGCGGCTTATTGCTAATTTGAGTCAAAAACACGCATGACTCTTTTATACGGATTCGCATGGTCGTCAGTGACGCAATTGAAGGAGAAGACCCCCCGGGTGTGTTTATTGCGCAAATGCTAGCAACGCGAGGCAAAAGTAGGGCGGTGTCGGGTTTTGGAGCCCCCCCCATGTCCCCCACGTGCTACGCGTAGCCGCCTATATCTCTTTCACAGCGTCCGACCGTAACAGGATCCCGTAGCGTACTGGACGGACAAAAGAGCGTCCTCGGATCCATTTTCCTCTTCTTCTTCCGCCGCCCGACATCAAAATTTGATGTTTACTCCTGTTTGTTTTGGATGTAAGTCTTGTCGTGCGGTAACAGGAGTTGCAGTCCACTTTGAGACCGCTCGCCGCCTGCAGGCCCACTTTTGACTTTGGCGCCTGAATATCATGTCTCACCCCCCCCCTATTGCTTTGCCTTGTGGAATTTCCGACTGACTAAAAGAGAGCGGCAAAACAAAAGCTACGTTTTCAGCAGTTTCCCCCCTAACGCCACGGGGCATCGACTTGCGCGTGCGCATACCCCATTGCATTATGGGGGAAAAACGAGCCAAACAAGTCATCATCGAGATGACAAATAAACAATGTTTACTGACTTGAGTCAAAATGCTAATCCTTTAGCATTTAACTAGTAATACATTCAAACGTACTTGTAGGTTCAACGCTAAAAACGGAGCATTTGACGGGCCATTGACTTGCACGTGCACATACCTCATCGCATTACGGGGAAAAAAATGGTAACAACACCGACAAATAAACGATGTTCGCTCGCTAATCCTTTAGCATTTAGCCTAGAAGTACATCGGAAAGCATTTGCGAGTACGTTTTTGCCGGCGGGAAACGTTTCTTCCAGGCTTCCGATGGCCGCCTCGCCGGGATGTTTTCCATGGCGGCTTTTATTTTTGGACGGATATCGGCTTCCTCTTCCGGCTCCGTATTGATAGCTTCCTATCCGAGGAAGTCCAAAACCGACGTCGTGCGTGTTTGTTTCCCGTCGAGCGATCGGCGTCCTCCCGTTGAGCGCAATCGCGCTCAGTCGCCAGACGGGCGCGGCGGGAACCTTCGGCGTACAGTAGGTGACTTTCTTCTCTCGGTCCCACTTTGAAATAGGAATGAACCCTCTCGTTATGTTTGTTTGCAAGGAATAATAAAATGTCCTATTTATGTTGTATTTACGCAGCCAGATGTGCATCATCCAAATCCAACGTTTTGTTTACTTTTTAAGATAAAAAACTAAACAAATGTCATCTTTTGTAAATTCACCATATTTTCTTGTGTTCATAACCGTAAGTTGTAGATTTGTTTCACGTTAAGTGTGTTTCAGATTTCCCACGTTGCGAGCGGTCCGCGAACGCCTCGCCAGTAACGCAGTCGTTTTTCCTCGTGACGCAGCTCGAGTTGATTTTGCCACCAAAACGCAAAGTTTACGATTGTGTGCGACGAGTCAAACGAAAAGCGTTCCGCAACCGGCGCACTCGGCTTCACGCCTCGCCACGTTTCACATCATAACTTTTACACGACAGTCTCAGTTTTAGTGATATTCCCGCGCGTGACTCGGACGGTATGGACAAAAGTGCTGGATGTAAATGATCGAAATATCATATATGGAAGAAAAGACCTAGGGGCCGGGCTTTCCGCAGGAGATTAGATAGCGTGGCGTGGATACGGATTGAGAAAGGATGCGGCCAAGGTCTCGGCGGCCGCCTTCCACCGGAAGAGGCAAAAACAGGAACGGGCCGAGCGATAAGGAGCGGACTCACGTGGAATGGCTCTTTTCCGATCCCGGGCTATTTGCGAGAGCTTGAAGGCGTCTGACAGCGCGCGCGCGCCAGCTAGCCGCGTGACTGGTTGTTCTCCGGTTGGGCCGAAGAGCCTGGAGGAGCGCTGCAACCGCATCCTGAGGAACATGGAGGCCTCGCTCACAGCCCGGGACCGGGTGGGGATCCAGGATTTTGTCCTGCTGGACGCCTACACCAGCGAGAGCGCCTTCCTGGACAACCTGAGGAAACGCTTCCGCGAGAATCTCATCTACGTGAGTCACCGCGGCTCCGCAATCGTCAAGTCCTTTTCAGATCTTTTATAAAATGACACGTTTGAGCAATTTCATTTCCAGCCCTAGTGAATGACGAAGTTATTTGATTTTTTCGTCCCCCCGAATTGAGAATTTGCGGTTCGTGCACTGTATAAGGTGCACACGATGATAAGGAGCAACGTCCGTTTTTGAGGAAATTGAAGGTGCGCCTTATAGTGCGGAAATTACGGTCATTTCACATCTTTGATTTAGAAAATCACAAATGTGTCAAATAAATGTGACTTCAATCCCAGCTCTAGTGGGTGATAGCGAGTTTTTTCGTCCCCCAAAAAATGAAAACGCCTGCTTTATGCACCGTATAAGGCGCATCGAGTTATAAACCGGTTTTTGTGAAAATTGAAGGCTTTTACATGCCCCTTACTGTGCGGAAGATTTGTTAATTTTCAGATCTTCGGTTTATAAACGTCATCATTCCCAGCCCAAGCGGACACAGACAAACAGGAAGTTATGGTCAATAACGGCGCGTAAAAGGAAGTGAAATCACGTCTAAAGTGAGGTTTGGATATGTGTTTTTGCGCGGTCTTTCGGTGAAAATTCTATTGGCAATTTCTCCTTCGTCCTTGCCGCGTTTGTCCCGCCGCCAAACGCTGAAACGGCAAACGTCGGAAGGGTCGCCGGCCGTCCTCGCCGTGTCCCGAAAGTCATTTAGCGGACTTATTGCTCCGGATCAGGACGTTGCTCAAAGCGAGGTCACCTTCTCAAGGAGACGCGACGGAGCGCGGCCGAGAGGTGACCACGGCGACCCCGTTTGTCCGCAGACCTACATCGGCACTCTGCTGGTCTCGCTCAACCCGTACAAGGAGTTGGACGCGTACGGCAAGAAGCAAATGGACACCTACATGGGCGTCAACTTCTTCGAGCTTCCGCCTCACATGTAAGACGGGCGCCCGCCGGCGAAACCGTGCGGCGCCCGCCCGCAACGTGCGCTCTCGCGTAGCTACGCCCTGGCCGACAACGTCTTCCGCGCCATGACGTCCGAGTCCAACGACCACTTCATCCTGATCTCGGGCGAGAGCGGCGCCGGCAAGACCGAGGCCTCCAAGAAGATCCTTCACTTCTACGCCGTCAGCTGCCCCGCCGGCAAAATCCTGAGGAACGTCAGAGACGGGCTGCTGCTGTCCAACCCCGTTCTGGAGGTGGACACTCATTCCTCGCCTTTCCGTCTTTTCGGCCCGCTTCTAAATGTTCCCGTCCCCGCCCGCAGGCTTTCGGAAACGCCAAAACGCTGAAGAACGACAATTCCAGTCGCTTTGGGAAGTACATGGACATCCAGTTTGATCACCAGGTAGGGCGCGTTTTCAAACACATGGCACCCGGGCTGGCTCGGGCCCCGAAACGAGTTGAATGCGGCCCGCGAGATGATTTTGCAAAGCGTAAAAATGAGCTCATTTTGTTGAAAATGTTTTACGATTAATCGTGATGTGCTATTTTGGACAGCATTAAAAAAGAATAATACATTCGAGGGTCAGCCCTTGCTTTTAGAGCAGGAGTGTCAAACGTACGGTCCGCGGGCCGGTTCTGGTCCGCAAACGGGTTGAATCCGGCCCGCGAGAAGAATTGTCAATGCGCTGAACCTCTTCAATAAATGAGCATCTGGAAACGTATTACGATTAATATTAATGTTAATATCTTGCGGTAAATCAAACATACGGGTTAAATTAGTGACGGCGAATTCCAAGGCGCCTTCTACCGTCGAATTAAGTGAGGTTGGCCTTTCAGGGCGGGGCAACGGGAGGCCACATCCTCAGCTACCTGCTGGAGAAGTCGCGCGTGGTCCACCAGAACCACGGCGAGCGAAACTTTCACATCTTCTACCAGCTGGTGGAGGGCGGGGAGGAGGAACTGCTCCGTTGGCTGGGGCTGGAGAGGAACTGCCGGCGCTACGGCTATCTGCTCCAGGTAGCCGCCCCACCTCAAAAAGGAATTACGGGAGAGCCGTGACCCGCTGCGCGCCTCCGACAGGGCGACTGTGCCAAAGTTAGCTCCATCAACGACAAAAGCGACTGGAAGACCGTGCGCGCTGCTCTGCCCGTCATCGGCTTCAGCCGGACTGACATTGAGGTAACTTTTTTACATATATACAGTGGGCCCCCGTGTTACCAGATGCAGCCGTTCCGCCCTCGGGCTCGTAATGTTAAATAGCTAATGCTTTTAGAACCCCAGCTAAAAACATCAAAATTGTACACGCGGATTCAAAATTGCTGCCGCAAAAGGTATAGTAAGTATATATAATATACAATCAGAAAACATCATAGATAAAAAATATAGTGAGGATTTATGCCCATATTCGCTAGTAAGGGTAGCCTAGCTAGGCTAGCTTGGTATTTCTTGATTATCTCCAGCTTGGTTTCCATATAAATCATCTCTTACTTCTCTCTTTAACATCACTAGCAATCTTGGGACCCATGGCTAACCCATTCAACTTGAATTAAGCAGTAACTATTGAACAAAGCTTTACCGTTCCGCCATTTGGAAACGAGTGAGGCCGACCAATAGCAAACCAGCATCTCTGCGAGGAGACGCCGACCAAGAGCGGACCGCGTTGCATGGAAGGAGTTCGACGGCAATAGTAAATAAGTGCAATTACCTAAAAACGCCAGCAGATGAAGGCAAAACAACACAAGTACAGCCAGCCCCCTGGGGTCATGACAGTTGTTTTTGTCGCAAAACTCAGTATTCCTCATTGCAACTTGAAAAAACCTAAGCCAGGGACGCTGTAACAGGGGGTCCGCCGTATATGTGAAAAACTAATTGAACGAATCGATCGTTTGTCCCGTGTTCTTTGGGGCTAAACTCGGCATGCGTTCTCCGGCTGCGACGCAGTCCCTGTTGGGAATCGTCGGCAGCGTTCTCCACTTGGGCAACATCAAGTTTGAGGCGGACGCTCGGGGCTACGCCGTTCTCCAAAAGAGCCAGGAAATGCACTGGCTGTCCAAGGTGGCGCACCCACGCTCATTCGGAAGCGGGCCCAAGGGAACGCGTTGCAATTTTGCGTCTCCGTCCTCCAGTTGCTCGGGATTCCGGCCCAGGTGCTGCAACGGGGCCTGACCCACCGCAAGATTCAAGCCAAAACCGAGGAGGTGACAAACCGCCGGAAGGGCCACAAAATTAGCATTGCTGCGTTTTGAAGCGGCGTCTTGCGACTGACTTGCTTTTTGTGAACAAAGGTTTTGAGCCCCTTCTCGGTGGAGCACGCCGTTTACGCCAGGGACGCCCTTGCCAAAGCCATCTACGGGCGCACCTTCAACTGGCTGGTCAACCAGATCAACCGGTCCTTAGCTAACACGGTAAGCCGCCCACGCACGGACGTAGTGATCCCTCGGCAATAACGATGCATCAAACGTTTCTAGGATTCCTCCAGGAAGACGGTGATCGGGCTTTTGGATATTTATGGATTCGAGGTTTTCGCTGTCAACAGGTGAGCTCACTTTGAAATTATTACATAATATATTATATATGGATGATTTGGTATGAGTTAACCGAGTCAATAACCATCACTTAACCGGGCTGGCAGAGAATGAGTTACAGTATTTTCCGCACCATACCGCGCTTATCGCGGCCAACCCATATATATATATATATGTATAGCGTCATGTTCTCGGATCGGTTTATTTCTGCTAGCATACTTACTAATATGTTCTGTTCTGTGATTATTTTATCGTTGCTAGCATATGTACCGTACATAATAAGTAATGTTCTGTGATTATATTATCGTTGCTAGCATATGTACCGTACATAATACGTGACGTTCCTTGATTGGTTTATCGCCGCTAGCATAAGTAATACGTAATGTTCTGTGATGATTTTCTCGCCGGATTTCGCTTTTGAATAGCTTCTCTTGTGCTCGATCTGTTTTTTTTCCCCCAGTTTTGAGCAGTTTTGCATCAACTACTGCAACGAGAAGCTGCAGCAGCTCTTCATCCAGCTCACCCTCAAATCGGAGCAGGAGGAGTACCAGACGGAAGGCGTGGAGGTGCGTCGGCCGCGTTAATGCTCCCGGCGACCCCCCGAGAAAACCCGAGCCACACGGTACCGTTCCTTTTCAATGCGCAGTGGGAGCCGGTGCCATATTTCAACAACAAGATCATCTGCGACCTCGTGGAGGAGAAGCACAGAGGAATCATCTCACTACTGGTGACGATGACCACCGGGATGAGCGTTCCGTTGCCGGATGACGTCTAACGCTCGTCTCCTCGCGCAGGACGAGGAATGTTTACGCCCCGGAGAGGCCACGGATCTCACGTTTTTGGAGAAAATGGAGGACGAGATCGGCGGACATCCTCATTTCGTCACGTAAAGAACGACGGGAAAGGGCTCGCGCAGTTAGGGGGCGTCCGCCGATATGAGGCGGCTAACTGGCGTCTTTCGCAGGCACAAACTGGCGGACCAGAAGACCAGGAAAACTCTGGAGAGAGGAGACTTCCGCCTCCTGCACTACGCCGGAGAAGTCACCTATCGTGTCCTAGGTGGGCCCAATCGAGCGGGGGAAAAATATGATCGAAAGCCAGTTTGGGCCAAATTTTTAGGGCGGGTGGGCCCAGTCCAGTTTTACGATCTGCGATTAATCGGCTCTTTGGAAGCGTTTCAAAACAAATATCCACGAGCTTCGATGGCAGCCCACGTAACTTACGGCGTCTTGCAAAAAACCTTTCAGGATTCTTGGACAAAAACAACGATCTTCTGTACAAAAATGGAAAAGAGGTACGTTCTTGCGCCATCTACTTGAGACCGTTTTGAGGGGCCAGTAAATCCAGATGCATTTGTCCAATCGAGGTGATGCAACGCTCCCAGAACGCCATCATCAAAGACTGCTTCCCCCCGAGCGAGCCGGACCAAAAGAAGCGACCCGAAACCGTAAGACATTTCAATTTCTCGGCGTCACAAAGATACGTGAAGTACGATTTACGCGGTTAGCATTTAGCCTTCAAGTTTGTGCGTAGTGAGTCGCGTCTGAGCGCCGGGCGGCACCGGCGCAGGTGTCCACTCAGTTTAAAAGCAGCCTGGCGGGCCTGACCGAGATCCTGGGGACCAAGGAGCCCTGGTACGTCCGATGCATCAAACCCAACGAGGCCAAACAGCCAGGTAAAGCGTACCTTTTCAAAAGGACGTTTTAGCCGCGTTGCTTCACGTTCAAGCTCGTTTGCCCTTCATCTGAAAAGAAAGCCGGACAGTTCGTGCGACTGCGATCGGACGATCGGAAAGGATGAAAGTAGACTTGAATTAAAAGCGTAGGACAATTTGCAAAGGAGGAACATGATTCCCCAATACGTTTGTCACGTTCGATTCGTCTGCTCCTAGTTTGAGAAGGAACCCGCATTGGAAGTTGGAAATGAGTAAAAAGATGAAAAAAGGCATACGAGCATTTGCGACGTATTTAAGAAAAACTGAGCGAGCGGCGGGGCCTCCCGACAGGACGCTTCGACGACGTCCTGGTGAGGCACCAGGTGAAGTATTTGGGTCTGATGGAGCACTTGAGGGTCCGGCGCGCGGGCTTCGCCTACCGCCGCAAATACGAGATCTTCCTCCAGAGGTAAGGGCGCGAGACAAAGTGGGAAACGGGGAGCCCGACCCGTGAGGCCCGGTCCCTTGGCCTTCAGGTATAAGGCGCTTTGTCCGGACACGTGGCCCAAGTGGAAAGGCCCGGCGGCGGAAGGCGTCCGGATCCTGGTCCAGCACCTGGGCTACGAGCCCGACGAGTACAAGATGGGCCGGTAGGAACCGTCCGGTCCGAGCGCCGATCCGAAGGCCGTCGCGGAGCGTGACGCTTTGCCGCCTCGCCTCGCCTCGCCTCGCGGGCCCTCAAGGACCAAGATCTTCGTCCGCCACCCGAGGACTCTCTTCGCCACCGAGGACGCCTTCCAAGTCTGCAAGCACAGGCTGGGTGAGACCGAGCCGAGCGGACCGCGGTCGGGGACGCGTGAAGCCCGAACGTTTTTTGCTTCTTGCAGCCACGAGGATTCAGGCCAAGTACAAAGGCTACCGAGCCAAAGGCGACTACCACAAGCAGAAGGAAGCCGGTCGGTATTTTCGGGTCTTGGCGCTTTGGTTTGGAGGCGGCGCTGAGAGCGTTTAAACGTGTGCGCCGCAGCCACCAAGATTGAGACCTGCTGGCGAGGCCTGATGGCCAGGAAGGAGCGAGAAAGGAGGGAATGGGCCGTCGGGATCATCAAGAGGTGCGGGGCGCCGACTCCCCCTTTCGCGCTCAAAGTAACTCCAGATTTTTCGTCCCGCATCGCTCGGATGAAAAGAAGAAGACGTCGTTGCCTCTTTTTCCTTTGAGGATTTTGGATTTGAGTTCTAAAACTAGCCCCGAGGAGAGGTTGACACGCCTTTTTTCTCCGCCTGCGGGCGGCAGGTTCATCAAAGGCTTCATGAGCCGAAACGAGCCGGCGGGCGCCGTCAACCGCGAGTACCTGGCCTACGTCAGGCGCAGCTACCTGACCCGGCTGAAGGAAAACCTCCCCGAAACGCTCGTGCACATGGACTCCTGGCTCACCCCTCCGCCGATCCTCAAAGAGGTGCCGCAAATCCCCCTTTCAATTCTCTTCAAATCCCTTCACTTTTTGGAGTAGGTTGAGGAGTATTTGCGTCCATTTTAGGCAGTTTTTGGTCCATTCAAGGGTCGTTGAGTACACTTATGAAAACTTTAAAAACCTTGAGGGAATATTTGCATCGATTTAGGAGAACCAGGGTATCTTTTGTATACAACTCGGAAAGTATTTGAGTACATCTCGGAGGATCGTGATTACAGGAATATTCCAGGAGTATTTAGGGAATATTTACTTGAGCCGGGAGAATAAAGTTGGGGAGTTTATCGACTGACTTTAACGGATGAGTTCATTTCGAACAACAACAAATAAAAGCAATAATAAAGAAGAAAGCAGGTAGCGTATGCATGTTTGAAAAATGTGTTCAAACAAGCATATAGTATAACATTAATATGTATATGGATATACACACAAATTATGATGTGCAATTTTACATCGAATTAAAAATGTATAATATACATAGGTCCCTAGAAAACATACGCATGATAATGCCATCCATATGGCAAAATACTTCAAATTCCTATGAATGTCAAATTATGTGTATCATTTTTACAATTTTTTGTACAATTTTTGTTTTTTTTTTTTTGCAGGCGTCCCAGTTCCTGCAGCAACTCTTCATCCGCCACATGGTGCGCAAATACGTGCGGGGTATTACGGAGCAAAGGAAGGCACAGGTAGGTTGCGCGCGCGCGCAGGCGCAGATCGCCCAAAGCGGGATGGGATTTCAGGGGCGCATTGGACGCGTTTGCAGCTTTCGCTCAAAGCGCGCACCAGTTCCATGTTCAAAGGGAAAAAGGACAACTACCCGCTCAGCGTGTGCGCGCCCTTTCTTGACACCAGGATAGGCAAGTCCAATCGGGGATCGTCTTCAACTGCACTTTGATTTTTTGTTCTTTTTTTTCCTCTGAAGTGTTTGGGAAGGATTTCCTAGATTTACTCAGTTACATTTAACGTTTTAAAACATACTTTGTTTTTTTTTAATTAAAAAAACAAACATATTTGAAATTCTACAGTGTTCGATAAGCATTGTAAAACTTTTGCGTGATTTAAATAATTTTGATTACATTTCTTTTAAAAAGTCTATCTTTTACTTTATTTCTTATAATACATTTCAAATTATGCAAATTGTGTTCAAGTGCACTTTTATATTAATTATTTTTGCTTTGAATTTTTTAAATATTTTCTACATTCAATCATTTACATTTGTTTTAACTTTTTAAAACATGTATTTTTAAATATATTATTACATTTGTTACCTTACTTTTATTTGAAAATATAAAATCATAACTGAAATGATAAAAAAAATCGAAAACGAGGACGAAAACATTGACTAAAAACAGAAAAAAACCTAAACAAAAATATAATTAAAAACTAAAATACAAATGAAAATAATGACTTCATTCAAGTTAACAAACCAATTATTACATGTTAGCAATCATATCATACATCATTTCGGCTCTCTTTATTTTATTTTCGAATAAAAGTGCAGTGTTTACTTCATTACATTGTTGCTGCTTTTATCTTATTGAGAATTTACAAAACCTGACTCCATGTAGGTATCGAAGACATGAATATGAAAGTATTGCAGACGATCCAACATGAGCAGGTCAAGGTAAACGCACAGCATTTGCTGTCTCGACCATTAAAAAAAAAAAAAAAAAAAAAATCAACGGACTTCTTTTTGCCATTGCATTTTCCTGTTGATTTTGTTGTTTTTTTCCGGGCGGCAGTACGGCGTCCGGGTGGTCAAGTACGACCGCAACGGCTTCCGGCCCCGCCCCCGGCAGCTGGCCCTCACCGGGGAAGCGGCCTACCTGCTGGACGAGGCCAAGGTCAAGCAGAGGATCCCCTACGGGTCGCTCAAAGGTCGGTCGGCCTCGGCCTCCGCCTGGCCTCGGCCTCGGCCTCGGCCTCGGCCTCGGCCTGGCCTGGCCTGGCCCGGGCCGGGCCCGCGCGCTCCGCTCAGCCCGCGCGATCGCCTCCTTCCGGCTTCAGGGGTTTCCGTGAGCAACCTGAGCGACTACTTCCTGGTCGTCCACGTTCACCGCGACTACGTCAAGCAAAAGGTAGCGGCGGGCGCGCGCGCGCGCGACCGACTGCTTCAGGCCGACGGGGATTTTCCGCGGCGCGCAGGGGGATCTGGTTCTGGAGTGCGACTTCCTGTTCGAGGCCCTCGCCAAGCTGAGCGCCATCGCGGACAAGCCAAATTTCATCCGGGTGGTCCGCGGCAGGTACGCCGATTCGCCGAATCGCGATCCGACCCGTTCGGCTCCGAGGAGCGCTTAACCCTTGTCACTCGATTGCCGTCCAAGAAAGAAACAAATCCAATTCAAACTCCGAATGCTCACTTTGTTGATCTTCAAGCATGTTTTTAGAAGCTTTTGATTTGTTTAATGATCACGTTCCATATCTTTTGTAATAGAAATAGCAATGTACTTATATTGTTAATGTTATTTTTAATTAATATGGAGAATTGATCATGTTACTTTATTTGATACTACTGTATATATTACAGTATATGAAATATATATTATTATGCAACAAATTTATTGACAATTATTATTTATAGACTAGAATATATATAAAATGTATGTTATGATTCATTAGTCTCATTTCCATTCTTTAAAAATAACTGTTTCATAATTATTTACATTTTCAAGCTCTTATATTGACGATGCTTTTTATAATGACGATGTAAGCAGTGAAGCACACTAGCATCATCATCTCCAATCGCTGCGATTAAAAATAAGAACATGCGCCGGAGGGATTGAGTTTTTTGTTTTTTAAACGTATGAAATATGACAAATGTATACGCTCCATGCAGCGTGCGATTCGACATCCAGCCTGGCAGAGAAGGCTTCATCGACTTCAAGAGCGGTCACGAGGCGCTGGTCTACACGGCCAAAAATGGACATTTGACCGTGGTAACGCGCTTGACTTTTTTTACGGTCGCGAGTTCCGCAATCAACAAATTCGGCACGCGCAATTCAAAGTCGGCTGTCCTCTTCTAGGAATCCGCAAGCTGCAAATGCAGATGATTCGGGACGACGGCGCCCTCTGCTGGCGGACTTCACCAACTCGCTCCGGTCGACGAATTGGGACCCGATGACGTCATTCGACGACACGCTAACTCTTGCTATGCCAATATTTTGGTCACGGGCCCAGTGATATATACGCAAGTGAAAAATAACCACGAAATATCGCTTTTTTACATTGTACCGGAAATGATTGTAACCACGATTACGACAATAAAAACAATTTGTCGATGACAGCGTTTGTTAAATGAGATTTAACAAGGTTTTGGCAGGTAGCAGCGAACGCAACTGTGGCTTTTCATTTTCAAATTGAGAGCAAAACAATATGAGCAACATGGATGAGGCTCTTTTTTTTGTTTCTTTCAAGAACCATTTGCAGCGTCATGAATTTCTTTACGGAGATGCCCTCATGTTGATATGTACACCGCCGCCCTATTAAAAGCCCAAATAAAACTTTGAGCGGTGTCAAAGGTGCTCACGTGAGCAATAAAAAGCCAAGCGCGCCCGTTCCTCCGGGCCGGGCTTTTTCTGGAGGATCGAGGAAAAGCAAAGTCCGGCGAAGGCGGCGCGCGCTCAAATGAGACAAGGTTGCGAGCGTTATCATTACGACCTCTAGTTGATGATTGAATTAGCTTCGGAGCGGACCGGCCCGGCTCAAGCGGCGCCCACCACTGCAAAAGCCCGCATGGGAATGGACACGGCCGCCGCCTTACTTCTTTTCCTCTCGTGCATCGGTGCCGTACTGGGTAAATGCCTTTTATTCAATTTAGCTAGCTAAATTTAGCTAGCTGGGAAGATGAAGCTAGCTGGGAAGATAGCTAGATTGAGGTATAGCAGGTATACACTATTTGGATAGTAGCCAATAGAATGGGACCACTTGAATTTTTTCTTTTTTTTTTTCAACGTACATAGATAAAAAAAAACAAAAAAAAACAAGGGCTATATTTATTTTTTTCTCTATGAATTGAAGCCAGGAATTCTATTTTGCGAAAAGGTTTTCGCAGCGTAATATTCAGAACAGTGAATTTGATAGGAAATATCATGAAAATTGAACATCTTTGAAATGACTTGTCCCATTGGGCGTGACCTTTTTCTCGCTACCCTGTGAAATTTGAGATTTCACCAAGTGCTCCCCTCCTCTATCTTGCTAGTAGCTTGATACAGTAGATACGGAATATATAGATAGTGACAAACGGACAGATAGACCAAGATGCAAGTTAGCGAAAAATAGCTAGCGAGAAAGATGGATGGCTAGCTAGTAGCTAGACAGATAGATATGGAATATACAGTGACTAATAGGCCAATAAAATCACAGCTACGTAGCCAGAGATGATAAAAAATGCAAGACAGCTAGCTAGCTAGCCGGATAGCTAAATGGCAAGATATTGTTATGTTTATTGAATTTTTGCGTGTGTACGTTCGAGGCGAGTCATGCGAGGGGAAGTGCGGGCAACGGCTGAGCTCGTGTTGGTGCCAGCCGACGTGCGCGTCTCTGGAGAACTGCTGTCCCGACTACAAAGAATTCTGCGTGGATTTCTCCCCGCAATCGGGATCCATTTTGGGAGGGACCGATTTCGTCGTGCTCCACGCCACTTTTAACAAAAGTTCTCTCATTATGTGCATGTATGACTTCCATTCTTGATATATCTGCCATTTTACATGCATATACGTATACATATATATGCATATACAAAAAAAAAATATATATATATATATATGTGTGTGTGTGTGTATGTATATATCTCACGCAGGTTCAACGAGGATATCAGGACAACGGGCTACGTGGACGAACGCGGGCGAGGCCACTGCATCTCGCCGCTGCTCTACCAAACGGGCTGGCTTCCCGTCCAAATCTCGTCCAATCACGGCATCGCCTTCAACAGGGCGGGCTCCTGGCTGGCAGGTCCCATTTCATCTCATTTGACGCGGCGCGAGTTGGAATGGAGATTGCGCCCTGACGCGTCAACCTTTTCCGCAGTGCATACGGGCAAGTTGGACGGCAAGTTCAAGGCGCTTTTGGTCAACTCCACCAAGTGGCAATACTACGGGACCCCCGGGGTGGACGGGCCCCTGCAAATGACCTGGAACACGTCCCTGGTCCAGGCCCGGAGGGTCAACATCGAGCTGTGGGGCTACAGGGAGACGGGTGAGGCCCCCGACGTAGTTTTTGTACTTCGGATGCGGCACTGGGGTCCGTTTGCGGACCGCCGTCTATATTTGTGCGGCCCGTGGCGTACGTAAAAACAAGGTTTTTAGCTCCAAGCCCAACTCTCGGACGAGTGTCTGATTACTGAGCGCCCGCCCTCCAGGAACGCCGTATTCGGACCGCTGGCACGCCGAGTGGAAGTACCTTTACTCTCTGGCTAAGGACAGGGCCAACGACGGGAGCTTCGCTTTTGTGCCGCAGCCTTCTGCCGAGTTCGCGAGCTGGGAACTCGGAGCGCTCCGGGTCGGCTCCGCCGCAAACCCGGACGGCCTGATGTACGTTGCGTTTTGACACATTATGTGATAATCCATTCTCATATGTTATGATGATGATTACTTTTGTGCTACATCACTAAGCTTTTGTTGGCATTGTGGCAACGCCTCCCTTACCGGGCCAGGAACGTGGAGGCGGCATGGTCGGAGGACCACGCGCTGGCCTGGCACCTGGAGCAGAAGTTCCGCGACGACTCTGAGGCGTGGGCGCTGGACAAATGCGTGGCGTGGGACAGGCTGGAAAACGACCTGCCCGACTTCCTGGGCGAGATCGTCGACTGCCCCTGCACCCTGGCGCAGGCTCGAGCCGACACGGGAAGATTCCACGTAAGGCCACCGTACTCCAACGCCTTCAAAAAAAAAAGAAATGGTCAGAGTTGTTAGGTTTCGTTTTGGATGTCTTTTTTTTTCATCATAGTTTTAGTATAAGTTATGTGAATTGCTTGTGAGCATGATTTAAACCATGGCAAGTATTGTGTAGTCCAAAATATTCATTTCTCGACAAATCAAATTCAGATCGTGTATCACAGACTTCGAATGGCAACGTGTGCAGTGCATTATGCTACTTCTAAAGTTTTACGTACGTGTATTTGTGGCTTGAATTCGTGTTGATTACGCACTGTTTTGATATATAGTGTATGTACTGTATATATTTTATCAGTATATGAACAAGAAAAAGCATCGCCTTACCTGGGAATGCGTTTAAGTGGAGCCTGTCGAAACAAACTCAAATACAAATTCGTCACCTGGCTTCTGACGTCATCCGACGGCGCTTGTTTATAGGCTGCCGCTAGGCGGTGTCACTTTTACGCGACACACGCCGGAAAGACTACAAACTCCCAGACAACTGTTCAAACGGCTTACTTGCTTTATCAGAAAAGGATGAAATTGTACGGAGACCCTTTTTTATTTGGTTGAATTTCCTTTTAAAAAACATTTTTGTTGTTATTTTCCTTTTTTTTCATTTTAACTTTTGTTTAGAAATATAACCTTTGTACCCAATGAAGTTCAACATTCTTTTTCGTAGAACGTCTCAATTTTAGAGACTGTTTAGTTTATGTATTTTTTGAAATATTTTTTATACAATTTTTTTAATGACAAAAAATATCCACATTTGTATAAAATTACTTTAATGGCACCTCTAATTAATGTCTATTAGGCAGTCAGGTATGTGTCACATTATGTGAGCGTTAAGCCAGCATGTTTGTTAAAAGAAACTTGACAGCTTGTATTTGTTATTGAGGTTTTGGAGAACTTGTGAACAAGTCAACAAAGTACTTTAACAGTAAAGATCAAATTTAGTGTTAAACATTTTCAAACCCTTCATTAGCCTAACAGTAATAGAGTTTTCAATACATTTTTGATTTCAATTCTATTTTTTTCACACTCAGACGGATTACGGCTGCGATATGGAGAAAGGCAGCGTGTGCACGTACCACCCGGGTAGCATTCACTGCGTGAGGGCCATCCAAGCCAGGTAAGTGAATTTGAATACATCCCCTCAACGAAGCTTGCGATGTTGGCCAAATGCCGGCTTTTTGATGTGACAAACGTCCAAAGAAAGGCCTAAATCGCATCCGGTTTTGCACGTGCAGTCCCAGGTACGGGGCGGGTCAGCAGTGTTGCTACGACAGCAGCGGCGCCCAGGTGCTGACGGCCGACTCCATCGGAGGGAGCACCCCGGACCGGGCCCACGACTGGGGCTCCCCCCCGTACGTGGCGCCGCCCCGGGTGCCCGGACAGTCCCACTGGGTCTACGACGTCCTCAGCTTCTACTACTGCTGCCTTTGGTCCCGCAACTGCCATTATTACTTCAAGCACAGACCCTCCAGCGACTGCAGGCGATACCGGCCCCCCAGCACAGGTTCGATCGAGCTCTCATCTATTTTTTTATATAGTGTTTGGGATTTCATGTCTGGACTCTTAAAAAACGTGAAGGTACGTCCCTGGCGTTGAATGAGTTCAGTGTCTGGGACTGAATTTTGGGACTCCTTAAAAAAAGAAAAAAAAAAATCCTAAGCAAACTTTGAAAACCAGAAACAAAAACCCCCCACCCCTCAAATAGTCTGAAAAACAGCAGTGTTTTTCCAAGTAAGATGAAACATACTTTTACTATGTTTTTCACAATATTTTTCCTGCCGTTTCTGGGAATATTACAATAAACAAAGAAAATCAATAAAAAAAACCCTTGCATTTTTTTCCCATGTAAAAAACTTAAAAACATTTTTTTGGGGGGGTTCACTATTCCAAATGTTATCGGTATTTCTTTAAGTATTGTACACTTTAGCCCCCCCCCCAACAAAAAAAATTACAGTGAAGAAATGCAAACCTCTGTTAAAGTGAAATACAACTGAACCGCAGCTCCCAAATATACCGGAAGAAAAGAAAAGACGTGATTGGCCCCTCTTGACGGTTTGAATTCAGTAATTCTTTCCCGTGGCACTAGAGGGCACCCTAGCTGTATTTGTACCTCCAGCCGCGGTGTTCGGGGACCCGCATTTCATCACCTTCGACGGCGTGCGCTACTCTTTCAACGGCAAAGGCGAGTACACTTTGCTGACGTCTCCCGAGAAGAAGCTGAGCATCCAAGGCAGAACGCGGCCCGTCGCCGGTAGGCCAAACGGCCGCCCTCGCCGTGGAAAGCGCCGTGTTTCGGCCCCCGCAGGAAACGCCACCGAGCTGTCGTCCGTGGTCATGAGGGAGGCCTCGTCGGACGTGATCGAGGTGCGACTGCTCGCCGGTCGGGACCGCCTCCAGGTGCTGCGAAATCAAAAGCCGCTGTTGTTCAATGAGCAGAGCTGGATGGACTTGAACGGTGGGTGAGCTTTACTTTCTTTTGTGATACGTATCCACAGCATACGTGATTTTCGGGGTGATGTTTTTGCAAACGGTAACTCGGATGCGTCAGGTGCGTTCGTGTTTTCGCCCGGGGCCGCCAACGTAACGGTGATGTTTCCCAGCGGCGCCGGCGTGGAGGTGCGGCTCCGCAACCGGTCCGTGGCGGCCACCGTGCTGCTGCCCGAAGAATTCCGCAACTCCACGCGGGGATTGTTGGGCAACGCCAACGGCGCGGCCGGCGACGACCTGCTTCCCGCCGGCGGCGGGCCGCCGGCCGACGCCAGTAACGCCCGGGAGGTTTTCAACTTTGGGGCCAGCTGTGAGAAGCGCACCCTCAAGAATAATTGATCTTGTACAAACGTACGGCCCGCGGGCCGGTCCCGGTCCGCAAAGGGGTCGGATCCGGTCCGCGTGCCTGTTTTGTAAAGTATCCATCTACATTTTGTTTTTCTTTCTTCCAGGGTCCGTGGCCAACACGTCGGCCCTGTTCACGTACGATTCCAAATACCTTTTGGACACCTTCTACCATGCCCCTAGGCACGACCCCGATTTTATTCCGGCGTTTTCGATACCGGAGGATCCCGCCGACCCGCTCCACGACCTGGCTTCGCAAATCTGCGCCGGAGACGACTCTCGCTTCTGTCGGTAGGATCGCAAAAACCCGTGGGTGAAAAGAAAAAGAAAAAACAAAGCCGGAGCCGCGGCCACCGTTTTTTTGCAGGTATGATATTTTGGTGGGTCGCAGTCCGGAACTCGGGAAGGCCAGCAAAACGTCCTACGCCAGTCACCTTGCCCTTGTGGAGGACCTAAAGCCTGGTGAGCGTTGGCTCCTTTGAAGATGTCGCAAAAATAACCTTAAATAACTCATCTTTATAATATATATATATAATATATATATATAATGCGACGCACCGCGTGACCACGAGAAACATTGCACATTTGCATTAGCATGTAAGGATCGATTCCGACGGCGGTGTTTTGTTTTTTTACGCTCAGTGATTTCCTGCGGTTGGCTGGCGCCGCCCGGCAACGGCACCAAGGAGGGCACCACCTACCTGCAGGGGGCGACGGTGCGCCTGCTGTGCCGCGCCGGATTCGCGCTGCGAGGATCGGCCGAGCGCACCTGCCAAGCGGACGGGACCTGGTCCGGAAGCCAACCCGTCTGTGTCCTTGACACACCCGGTACGTCCATTTTCCAAATGCAGTACTTCCATTGCCGATCTTTGTTTGTGTCCTTTCATTTTGCCAGGCGACAACACGGGCGTCATCGTCGGAGCCGTGGTGGGCGTTCTGCTGGCGCTTGGGCTGCTGACGACGGGCCTGGTTCTGTGGCTGAAGAAACGTCGGAGGTCACTTGGCGTTATTGGAATTTGATGACGCCATCTGACGGCGGACTGACGGATTGTCCATTTTTCGCAGGTCGAGAGCTTCAACGAGCTTGAGCGTAAATCTTTAACCGGGTCGAGTCGACGGTTGAAAGTGGAAGCCGAGCACCACGAGGCACTTGTCAAATGTCAAAAAAAAAAATGCACAAATGAAAAGTCCTAAAAAGGTGTCTCTCTCTTTCTGCACTTGTCACCAACACAACAGCACCATCTCAAGGCAAACAAGTGAACTGCATTCATATTAGGACTAATGTGACGAATTTAAAGGGTTTAGGAGCGTTTTTTTTAAACATTCTTTACATGATAGATTATTATGCACTCATGTAATTGTAAAATGTAACTGTTAACGTTTTTGATGCAATTTATAATATACTCATATTCATTTAAAGAGCAATTTGGGGGGCTAATTATATGTAAAAAAAAAAAAAAGCTTGACGTTCCGAAATGACTTCCGGAAGGATGAATTTCCGAAGTCGAAGTGTAGTAAGTTGAGCGCGCGTAGTATTGCGGTGTCTCTTTAAGGGAAGGGGGAGTGTGACAAGTAGCAAAAAAAAAAAAGAGAGAGAGAGGGGGGGGGGGCGACGAGATGAATAGAAGGCACGAGAAGAGGCACCTACCATGAGCAAGTGCAAGCGCGCTGTAAATGTAGGACACACATGGCAGCAGCAGGCTCCGAGTCCCGGGGCCCCGGAGCCCCGCTTCGGCGTCATGTCCGGACTCGCCTCTCGACACTCTCGCCACTCTCGCGCCTCTCGCCATTCTCGCCGTCGTCCCCGGGGGAAGCCTGCAGCCTCCTCTCCGCCGCCGCCGCCGCCAAATTACATCACATCTTTCCGCGATTATCAATGGTAGGCATTGCGTAATTGCCGCCCCCTCCCCCCCCCTTCTTTATCAGCGTTACCCCCCACCTTTTTTTTTTTTTTTGGAACGCGTCACTCCCCCCACCCCCCCACCCCCGGAGCTTTGCGTTCGCTCGCCGGAGGGATGCCCTTTCGCCGGCCCGAACGTTCGCCGAGCGCAGCTGCAGGATGCGCGTGAGGCCGGCGGCGGCGGCGGACGTGTGCTGCATTCGCGGACGTCGGACACAAGAAACGCGGGCCTGCCGCGGGCGTCGGACGCCACCCGGCGGGCCCCCCCTCCTCCCGCTCGGCTCCTCGATTCTCCAGGAGCATGCTGCCGGCGTGAAGAAGGGATGAGGCCGCGCACGGGGACTCCAGCGGGCCACAGCTGCGGCCTTCTTCTCAGCACAGCCGGCGGCGGCGGCGGCGCTGCTGCGGGACCCGCGAACGCAACACCGTCACATCAGCATCTTTGGTACCGCTTTCGGCCGACCATTGCATGAAGTAGAACGAGAAAAAGGAAAAAGGGGGGGGGGGTGTAATGCGCGTGCGTGTACGTGTGTGAAAAGGGGGGGGGGGGCGGCGCGCACTCACGCGCTATGCTATGACTACATCCATCCGTAGTCATGGCAACCACATCCTGTTAATGGATGTCAGTTTTACACCCCCCTCCTTCTCGCTCTTCGTCACCTTTAAAATAAATGCTTTTGTGATGTGAAACACAACGGGAAAGTAAAAAAAAAAATACTGCTTGCAAAAGTGCGCGCACCCTCATACATCCATAAAGCGTACTCAGCGATTTTACGGCAAAAACCTTCATGTTTATCACTAATATCGGCTGCTATTTAGACCTGCTCATAAAGGCGATGAAGGCAATCTCAAGAAAATCAAATTCAGCTGTTCCGCTAGGCTTTTCCTGCCTTTTTTTGCCTCGAAACGTGAAGGTTTCATGCTAAACCTGTCTGCTATCAGGAGGAACTGTTCATAATTCCCCCCATTGTGATGAAGGATATCTAAAGGAAAAGAACTACAAATAATATTTAGCCGTTCTGGTAGGCTTTCCCAGCCCATTTATTGTATGTGTTTTCTTTTGCCTCGGAGCCCAAACTCGAAGGTTTCATGCTAAAACTGACTGCTATTCGGAGGAAGCGTTCATAATTGCCTCCGCTGCGATTGAGGCCAACTAACGAAAAAGAGCCCCAGATAATATTCAGCTGTTCTAGCAGGCTTTTCCTGCCCTTTTGGTTTCGCCCGGAAGCTGAAACTTGAAGGCTTCCCGCTAAAAGCGCTTGCGATCCGGAGGAACCGCTCGTGATTCCCCCCGGCGCCGTTAAGGTTAAGGTTAAGGTTCGGCGGCCTTTCCCGCCCTTTCTTTTGCCCGTCGGAAAGTCGGACGGCGAGGAGAGGGCGCGCGGACTTGCGCCAGCGGGCTCGGGGCTCAGGCGGCTTTTGCGGCGGGCAGGTCATCGGGGAGATCCAGGAGCATGAGCACAACTTTGAGCTGCGGGCGCAGATGTCTGGCTACAAGCGCATGCGGCGGCAGCACCAGAAGCAGCTGATCGCCCTGGAGAACAGGCTGAAGGCCGAGATGGACGAGCACAGGCTGAGGCTGCACAAGGAGCTGGAGACGCAGGCCAACAGCACCTACGGCGAGCTGGAGCGGCTGGCCAAGCGCCACGCCGCTCAGACCGACAAAGAGGTGAGCGCCGCCTGCTTTCCGGGCCGCCCCCGACGATGACGGCGACGATTACGGGGATGACGACGGCGGCGATCGCGATGACGACGACGGATTGTCGCCATTGTTGGAATTACTCGGATAAAGAGGACTGTGATGGTGATGACGGATGATAACGATGGCGGCGATCGTAATGGCAATGCCGATCATTTATTACGGTGACGAAATTTTACGATGATGATCACGATTATAATCGCGATCGTTGTGATTTTTTTTAGAGGTTGATGACGATGATGTCGGCGATTGCGACCACGATGAGTGAAATAGACAACTATGTCAACGACGATTGTCACGATTGTTACAAAGACGACGAAACGACCACAATGATTAGCGTGACGATCGTGACGACGATCGTGATTTTTAACGGCGACGGTAACGACGATCGTGCGATTTCTACGAGGTTGACGATTGTCGCGGCGACGATGTTGCCGATTGTAACCGCGAAATAGACAGTTATGTCCGGATGATTACGAATCCGGTGACAACGAAGACGACGATCATCGTAACGGTAAGGACGATGATTGTGATTTCGACGAGGTTGACGATGACAGCGATGACGGCGGAGGGCGCTAAATCGCTCCGAGGATCGTTACGGCGGCGGGACGACGAAATTACCGTCTGGCGATAACACCGACGGACGCGTCTTGGCAGATGAAGTCGGTGGCGGCGGAGGAGAGGCGCATCCAGCAACAGATCGCCGCCCAGCAGAAGAAGGAACTGACGTCCTTCTTGGACAGCCAGAAAAGAGAGTACCGACTCTGCAAGGACAAAATCAAAGAAGTAAAGAAGTGGCTTTTTTCCCCTCACATTTTGACTCCAAAATACTTTTTGATGTCGAGAATTTGGGTGGAGCATTTTCTTTGTTCCCCGTACCAGGAGATGAGCGAGGACCCGTGCACCCCCAAAGAGGAGAAGCAAGAGCGCCTGTCGCGGCACAAGGAGACCCTCCAGCGCTCGCAGGCGGAGGAGGAGGCCAACCTGCTGGCGCAGCAGCGCCTGGTCTACGAGCGCAGCTGCCGCGCCCTCAAACGCCGAAGTCTGCTCAAGAAGCACGACTTTGAACAGGAGCAGCTCAGAGAGGTAGCCGCCAAATCGAATCCCAAATCCACGTTTTTTTTTTTTACCAACAATGATTACGAAACTACTTTTTCTTGATTCAAGAACAATGATGAAGAACGCTTCCAATGAACGCTTTCTCATTTTTAGATGTAGATGAACTTTGGTCAAAAGTGATCGGTAGGAACGGCAACTCTGTCACTCGTGTCATTTCCGTCCATTCAGTTTGTTTTTGACAAGTCGTCTGAGGGGCCCGGTCGTCTTGAGCGCTGCTAGCATCCGGCGCCGCTAATCGCTAACATGGGAGCCGGCGCCAATCACTGGCAACATTCGTTCGGAATTGTGTTCGAAGCGTCCTTAATGGTGGCCTCGCCCTCAGGAGCTGAACAAGAAGAGGAGCCAGAAGGAGATGGAGCACGCCCTGATGATCCGGCAGGACGAGGCCACGCAGGAGCTGGAGCAGCGGCAGCTTCAATCGCTCCACAAGCTGCGCGCCGAACTCATGCGGCTGCAGCACCACACCGAGCTGGAGAACCAGGAGGAGTACAACGACCGCAGGCAGCGAGAGCTCCTGCGCAAACACTCCCTGGAGCACCGGCAGCAGCCCAGGGACCTCAAGGTCACGCGCCATTTCCATTTTTTATATACATATATAGATAAACTATGTGCGTTTAAAGATCAGTTTCAGAAATGTCCCTTTCTTCGACATGGTCACGATGGTCTGGGGATGGAACCTACAGCCTCTCGGCTGGGAGACGGCCACCCCCCAAAAAAAGTCTTCTTCTCAAAAATAGTTAAATGGCCGTAAATAACTCAAGCGGGAACGTCGCCGTTCCTACTGATCACTTTTGCCCCAAGCGGGCCTACTTACTCAAATGTAGCCATTACAAAGGGCACATTTCGAGGTGGTGACATTTTGGCTGACAAAGTGAAAAAAACAAAACAAAACAAAGAAAGGATGACTCGGAGTTGCGGCGTGTTTGAAAAGGTGCAAACGCAGAATGCGGGAAATGCGCCCGTGTCCGTCCTCAGACGCTGGAGCTGCAGATCAAGAAGCAGTTCCAGGACACGTGCAAGGTCCAGAACAAGCAGTACAAAGCCCTGCGCAACCACCAGCTGGAGGTGTCGCCCAAGGGGGAGCACAAGAGCCTCCTGAAGGGGCTGAAGGAGGAGCAGACCCGCAAGCTGGCCGTGCTGGCCGAGCAGTACGAGCGCTCCATCAACCAGATGATGGCCTCGCAAGCGGTACGCGCCCCTCCCGTTTCCAAGGCCTCGGCCGCTCGCCGAGCCTGCCCGCGCCGGTCGACCGTGCTCGAAGCAAAAACTGAAAAAAAAAAAAAAAATCCAGGTCCTCCTCGCCAGGAGTTGGCGCTACTTGTGCAAAGAATGGCTACCGTTACAAAGTTTTGATGGCTCGTGACACCAAAAAGACATTTTTTGTAAGTCTTGAGCTGCTAAATGTAATTTTCGTAGACTTTTAAAAATTTGTAGGGGGCGCTAATTTTTTTTTCAAAATATTGATTTAGCTAAGCCAGATGCGTGTGCAAAGTTTCATGAGTTTTCGTGCATAATAAGGCACTCAAAACGGCGTTCTCATTTTTGGTGAACGGCGCGTCGCCATGGCGACAACGTTCCCCGAAAACTCACAAATTCTCTTTCAAATTGTACTTTGTTTACAAATCATATGGTACTAGTTGATTAAAAAAAAAAACAAGCCTTCAAGAACCATTTGAGAGCGTGGGAAAAGTACCCGGGGCAGCCATTTGCTGGGTTGAGTCCAAGGATTTTGCAGATGAGGTTGGAGGCGGAGCAAGAGTCGGAGGTGGAGGCCCTCAAACAGCAGCTGAAGCAGGAGATGGAGTTGCTGGACGCCTACCAGAAGAAGAGCAAATCCCAGATGGAGGGTCAACACGAGCGGGAGCTCCAGAAGCTGGAGCAGAAGGTCTCCATACGCAGGGCCCACCTGGAGCAGAAGGTAGGCGCTCGTCACCAGTCGGCTTCGGGGTGTGACGATGCTGTGACGTGTTTTTGTTTCTTGTCGGACATACTTAGACAAAATTGCTTCTTGTTTTGTTCATCTTAAATTGTGAGTGAAAAAACAAGAAAGAATCCAGATTTACTCACATTTGCCCTGTCATTTGTTGCCAGGCAGATTTAGCAGGGCGCAATTCAGTTTTTCCTTGTCATTTTGATAACGTTTCTTCTTCCATTTTTTATTTTGAAAAAACAAAGCTTGAATTTGCACTCGGATCAAATCATCTTTGTGTTGTCACTTGTTACCGGGCAGATTTTGGCTTCGACTAAGCGCCTATTGTTGTTGTTGTTGTTGTTGTTGTTTTCATCCAATGAGATGTGAAATGTAACGCGACGGCTTCTTTTTTTCCCCGCCCTCCGATCGGCGGCGCAGATGGAGGAGGAGCTTTCGGCCCTGCAGAAGGATCGCAGCGAGCGGATCAAAAGTCTGCTGGAGCGTCAGGAGCGGGAGATTTTGTCCTTCGACAGCGAGACTCGCATCCTGGGCTTGGGCAGCCTGGGCTCCCTGGACGTCTTCCTCAAGGACGACAACAGATGAAAGCGGCCGTGGCCCGGAGAACTCCTTTCCAGGCGGCCAAAGGACGCGACCCGGGCGGAACCCGTCGGTGGGATTATTCCTCCTCTACCTTTTTTTTGATATGACCTGAATATTTCAAGATTTTTTGAGGGGGGGCCTGAATGGGCTCTTTGATATATTTCCGTAGAACTCCGTCCACGTGTGCTTGTGTGTGTGTCTGTGTGTGTGGGTGCGAGTACAGCCCCGGGGCCTCCCGGGGCCTCCCGGGGCCTCCGGGGGCCTCCTGGGCCCAATCCTTCTTGGATCCGGCCCACGGGATTCATTTTGCCAATATTGCCACATCTCGAGCCGGAAACATTTGCCCACCTCCGATCTTCAGGACATTGTGGAATGTGAACTGTGGATACTAGTTGTGGTTCTTCTGGTCTTTCCTTTTCTTCTGGTCCTTCATCCTCCTCTGGCCTTCCTACCTTATTTTCGTTTTTCTTCTCGTCATTCTTCCTCATTGTCTTCTCTTCTTCCGTCTGGGCGTTCTTCCTCATCTTCTGTTATTTCTGCTTCTTCTTTTGGCCTTTCTTCCTCCTGTTCTTCTCATCTTTCTTCTTCTGGTTGATCTTCTTCTTTTGTTCTTTCCTTTTCTTCTTTTGGCCTCTTTTTCTTCTGTCTCTTCTCATCTTCCTTCTGCTCCTTCATCTCCCTCTTGTTTTTATTCTTCTGGTCTTCATTTTCTTCTTCTCGCTTTTCTTTCTTCTGGTCATGCGTCCTCATCTTCTATCTTTCCTCTGGTCCTTCTTCCTCAGTTTTCTCTAGCTCTTTTTGTCCATCTTCTGGTCATCGTGTTCTGGTCTTTCTTCTTCTTTTAGTCCTTCTTCTTCCCCAGACTTTCTTCTTTTTCTGTTTATTCTTCTAATGCTTCAGCTTCTTCTAGGCTTTCTTCTGGTTCTTTGGTCTTTCTTGTCTTCATCCTCTGGTCCTTCTTTTCTGATCTAGCTTCTTCTGGTCCTTATTCCTCTGGTTCTCTGTCTGGCCTTCCTTGCACTTGTAGCCAGTCTCCATCCTTTTCTGGCCCTCTTCTTCAGGGTCTTCTTCTTGTATTCTTCTTCGTGTTCCTCATTTTCTTCTGGTTCTTCATCTGCTCTCTCTGCTTTTTCTGAATGTTTTTCTCTTGTGGTCCTTCTTTGTGTGAAGCTGCTTTTTTCTTGATTTTCCTTCTTCCTGTGTTTTTCGTTTTCCGGAATGTGAACGTGAGCGTGGGGGCGTCATGGCTTTTCGCATTGCATGCACTTTATTAGGGACACGTGGCGCATGGCTCTGTTTGTAAATAAAGCGATCATCAGCATTTTGGGTTGCACCCCCCCATGGAAAAAAACAAAAATATGAGCTATGATAGGTTCACATTTGCCTTTCTTTCAGTTGTTGTGCCTTTTTAAATTTTTGATTTGAAATGTATTCATTTATTGATTTCATTTGCTCATGGAACTTGTTGTTTATGACCAACGGTGAAAATTGTGCTGTTTTTTTTATATGAATATTTGTACTTGTGCAATTATGTACTCATGAGCTGGAGCTTACAAGATTTTTTTTTCTTTTGGATTGTGTAGTTGTGAGAGATTGTATCATCATGGGGACGGAATGACAGGCACACGCATACAAACACATACATACGTGTCGTTGTGTTTTATAAGGACTTTTTTCCAAACGAGACGTCATTGCGTAAGACGGGGAAAGCCCTTTCCGCTAATGCTTACATGTTTTTGTTGGTTTTGTTTTTCTTCTTTTGATTCGGTTAGTGTAGTTGTGAGAAACTGTATCATAATGGTGGACGGGATGACACACACATACGTGTCGTTGTGTTTTCTAAGGACATTTTTTCCAAACAAGACATAATTGTGTACTAGAGGGGAAACCCCTTTCCCCTAATGCTTACATGTCTTTTTTTTTTGGGTAAAATTTGGATCGTGTAGTAGTGAGAAATTGTATCATAACGGTGGGCGGGATTACACACGCACACACATTTGTACGGCTGTACTTGTGAGGACGTTCGTTGACGATGTATTTTCTAGCTCCTTAACAATGGGAAATGACTGCTTCACTCTAACCCAATTCGAAGCTAGACTCCAAAAGCAAGTCTTGACCCTTAAAACGAGGCCTGAATAAGTGAGGCCTGGCCTAAATGTCCCCAGTTCTCCATTGTATCCTTATTATTTTGGTTGAAAACTCAAAAAGGTTCCCACAAGTAGAGCTATACAGGAACACACACGCACAAACACGTCGTTGTGCTTTATAAGGATTTTTTTTTTTTTTCCCAAACAAGACATAATTGAGTATTACATTGACACACCTTTCCACTGATGTTAGAGGGACGGGACTTGGGGCAAACAATTGAGGGGGTAGATCATCCAGGAAAGCTTCATTTCCAGCCCTGAAGAAACAATTACAAAAAAAAGACAAACCTGAGAAAAGCTGTTATTCTGAGGACATGGGATAAATAGACACTATGAGGACCAAGCGGCATTCCGAGGGCCAGCAAACGTGTGCAATGAGAACTCATCGTTTCGCACGACAAGACGGCGAAACGCAAAGCGATCCCCGAGCGCCACCGCGCAACTTACAATTTGAAGACTGACTGTTAGGGACATGTTAATACAACCATGATTTGTATGTAAACAGGTTATCTATAACTACAGCTTTGTAATGGATAGATGAGAAGACATAAAAGCAGATGCAAAAAGTGGCAGTGAACATGGACTCACAATTATTTTCTTTCTCCAAAATATCATTATTGTCGTTTGATGAAGTAAAATACTCTCGAAAATCTGATTAAAAGTCAAATATACATTCTTTTTTTCCCAACAAAGGGTCTAAATTGCAGCAAAAAGAAATGTGTAAAAGAAAATCATTTATAACTCTTTGAAAAAAATACTACTTTAAATTCACTATTTCTTTGTTGGGGTAATGTTTTTTTTTTTACAGAGGATAGACACTCTGAAAATACATTTTTGATTTTTTTTCGGTAAAATATTACAATATTTTGATTTAGTAAAGTACTTCAGAAAATGTCAAAGGAACAGAATGCAAAAACGTCTTGTCTATTGTATTTCAACTAAAGTGTAAAAAAAGTTAAACATAAAATAAAATAAATAATAATGATCAAAGTTAAAAATCGTAAAAATAACTTTTAAAAAATGTATTACAATTCTTTTGACCTTAATTTTCTTTTTTTTTTGGGGGGGGGGGGCAATATATTTGTTGACATACAATAAGCAATCTAAAAATAAATTTTTGATGTTATTTTTATGCAACCTGTTATAATATTTTGATTCAGTAAAGTACTTCTGAAATGGCAAAGAAAAAGTCTTTTTTCATCTAATGTGTAGGACAAAAAAAAAAATCAACAATGACGCTCATGATTGAAAATAATAAAAACAAATAAAAAGTCAGTTACAATTCTTTTCACCCTAAATTTCTTTTTTTTTTTGGAGGGGGCATGGATTTGATTTTGTCTTATCTAAAAAATATTTGATTATATTCATTCAATCAAATACTTCAGAAAACCTCCAATATCTTTTTTCAACTAAAGTGTATGTATCACAAGGGAAAAAAAATATTATTAAAAATGTATAGTAATTTCATATGTATTTTGGATGTTTTTTTTTAAATTAAATCAAGAATATCTAAATATAACTTTAGAATGTCATAATTTCATCATCATTTGTGCAGATTATTAGTCATCAATGGGTTTGTTTCAACTAACACAAGCGATGATCGAATTGACGTCACGGGGCGCCCCGAGCGGAAGCGAGCGCCTCCATAACCGGGCGTTGGCCGTTGTGATTACACATTTAAGTATATTAAAAAAAAAAGCATTGCGTTTTCTTTCCGTCCAGCGAGGCTGCTTCCTCATTGGCCGAGTCACGATGAAGCGGCGGCGCCCTAACGTGACCTCGGCGTGACTGTGCCACGCAGGCCCCCCCATGCACCCCCCCCCCCCCTCCCCCCGGGCGCAAACAAGTGCAAGATTGAGAAAGACTCCTTCCTTAGCTTCCTGTTCAAAATGTGCACATTTAATCAAAACAAAAAACTGCAATCTTCATTTTCACTGCTTCTCATACTTGCTCATTATTATTATTATTATTTTTGCAACCTTACCTCAAGTTTGCAATTACGTTGATATTCATGCACGTTTCTAGTATAGAGGTGCAACAATCAATACATGAATTGGCATTTAATTGGTGATAAAATAAGTATTTTTGATGATGGATTCACTGTATTATTTAATATGACATCTCTTCATGATGAGCGGTATGATTTGTGTGGGCATTCGGAACAACGGGCCAAATCAGCTGCCGCGAATCGCCACTGTGATCAATCGCGGCCATCGGCGAAGGGCCGAACGGGAGCCAGCGTGTCGGGGCATGGCCCGCTCCCGTCCCCCGCCCGTCCCCCGCCCGTCCCCCGCCCGGCCAATAAAGTTGCAGCCAAAAGGCCGCATCAGCAGCCGGCCGGGAGGAAATTCTGGGAAATTTGGTTGCCTCACAAAAAGCTTTGGCGTCACTTCCTCAGATGACAAATATGCGGTCGGACGCCACTTCTTTAAAAAAACACAAGTTGACCCGGGCGCAACATGAAGAGACGCAAGGGACGCCGGCGGCGACTTTGAGCGGCTCGGCCCAAGTCACCAACGCGACGCCCGCTGCTGCCCGGAGGAGAATGATCGGACGCCGGCTTCGCGCTGGGTGGATGGACGCGCCGACAAGTAAGAGGGGACGCTTTGTTCGCCGTGCTTAAAACGAGCCTCTGCGTCAACTTGGACGGACCGATGACAGGCGGGTGGCCGGAGACGTAGACGGGCAGATACACCGCAGACGGACAGTAGGCAGCTAGACAGACAGACAGATAGACATGCAGCGAATGGAGACAGACAGCCAAATATGGACACAAACAGGCATACAGGCATTGGCAGACATATAGAGACATGCAGAGGGTAGAGACAGAAAAACAGGCAGACAGACAGACATACAGTGAATAGTAAGAGATATATAGCCAAAGATGGACAGAGACATAAAGCGAAGTGATTAGACAGAGACAAACAGTGACTAGAGACAAAGACAGGCAGCTTGACAGACAGTGGACAGAGACAACATATAGACAGCGGCCAGGTAGTCAGAGACAGACAGACTGTCTAGCTGTCTGACACTAACAGAAAGATAGACATACAGTGGACAGAGACAGACAGTAAGACAAAGTCAAGACAGACGCTTTAGCATAGAGTTAGACCGAGAAAGAGATGGACAAAGACAGACATGCAGTGATAGACAGGTAACGAGAGACAGACAGATAGCGAGAAGACAGGCCATCCAGAAAGATGTCCTTTAGACGGAGACGGAGTGCATGACGCGAGTCCGTTACCTGTCTCTCTGCAGCATTGCTGGCTCTCCTGTTACTCCTGCTGTCCGCCGATCAGACGTCCTCCATCAGGACCCGCCAGTGTTCCGACTCCCTCCAGCGCATTTGGAAGCTGACCAGACTGGCGCAGAAGGAATCGGCGGACCTCATCAGGACCTACGTGAGTCCGGGGCTCCCGAAAGTCCCTCTGGTGTCCGTCGCCGTCCGTTTCTCAACCGTCTTCTCTCCGTCCTTGCAGAAAGCTTCCCAAGGGGACATGTCGGACGTCTTCTGCCAGGCGTCTGTCCAGGACGTCCCCGATGCCTCCATCTCCGGCCTGGGGCTTCCCGAGCGGCTAGAGAGCGTCCTGGAGCGGCTGCGGGACTTCCGGACCCACCTGGGCCGCGTCTACCAACAGCAGGTGGACCTCCAGGCCCCCGGGAGCCCGCTTTTGGTCCAACTGTTTGCCGTGGGCCAACGCGGCCGGGACTTGGGGGCTCTGGTGCGGGCCTTCTACCGGGACGTCTTCCCCAACCTGCAGGAACCCGCCGGGGGCCCCGAGGTTCTGGAGCCCCCGGCCCAGAACGTCTTCCAGCAGAAAGTCTACGGATGCGCGGTGGTCAAGACCTACAGGGAGTTTCTGAGCAACGCGGCCCGGGAACTCAGAGGCCTCAAGGGCAAAGTGTGCAGAAGCAGGAGGACCTTTAACTCCGTGTGACGCCGCCAAGACAACGGAGGACATTGATTCTATTTATGATATTTATATTTAATATTTATTGGATGCATCGGGACGATGATGCGAACTCGCTGCAGCCGGATGCGACCCGGCAGCTGAATAAAAATCAGAAAACCAAAATCAGACACTGGCCCCTTTTATTGCATCCTCCCGAGAGATGTTTTCATTTGCGTCCATTGCAGTGGACATTTGTTTTGGGTCTCTACTTTTTGACTCATTCGAGCTACACGAATAAATCCAAGAGTCCTCAGTAGAGGACCTCCGGGCCTTTCCAATGATGTCTTGTGTTTGGGTGAGGTATAATCCACTCGGCTGTCTTGTTGAGACAAAATGGACGCAACGGTGGACACCATATTGGGCTACTTTTTAACCCGAACGTTTTAAGGGGTTTGCGTGGCCCGACAGTTGAATGACAATCGGGAAAAAA
This sequence comes from Hippichthys cyanospilos, assembly GCF_059441005.1. Taxonomy (NCBI): domain Eukaryota; kingdom Metazoa; phylum Chordata; class Actinopteri; order Syngnathiformes; family Syngnathidae; genus Hippichthys; species Hippichthys cyanospilos. Next base: position 18,741,978 of record NC_142383.1, on the reverse strand, counting down.
GTTTTTTTTTTTTTTTTTGGAAGCGTCATGTGTTGCACCTGACGGACGGACGGTGTCCAAAAGAAAATCAGGAAGCGTCCCGGGACAAGTCTGACTGTGTGATGACATGCGTGGCACATAAGGAAATGTGTCTGGTCACACGCAGACAGGACGTCTCACTTTTGTTTTTGGAAGGAGACAAACGACTATCCATGTGTCACTGGACGCTTTACTAAGTACAACCAATATACGCGCTAAAGCCATTGGCTAATTTTTGGCCCCTCCCAAGTCGCCTAATGTGGAAAGTGTGTGTGTTTTTTTTTTTAATGTACCACTTCCACCAAAATACATATATTTTTCTCCTCCCCATCTTTTCTAGAGTGGAAGTACAAATAACTGCAATAATGTGGTTAGTTGCAAATGTGCGCATACCCTCTTATATAATAAAACAAAACGCTAAAACATGTTCCTGGCATTGAATGAGTTAGTACATATAATCCGTATTTGGTTCTGTTTTTTATGTTTTCTGAAACATACAAGAAGACGATCGAGGTCATTATTTTAGGCGGGTGACAATATACGCAAATGAATATTGTGCAATCTGTCGACATGTGTTGCCCCACCATTTGTGTTCCGACATCTATTGCTTCAAGGTAATGCAGGGCAATAATTCAAACGTATTTGATTTTTTTCACGATTTGACAAATTGATCGTTGGAAAATTGGCTCAATAAACTGAGGCTCCGTGAAGAAAAACGAAAAGGAAAGCAGTGGCCGGCTGGATCGCGACACTTGATGTAGGTCAAAGATTACGGGCATTACGTAAGAGGCCCGGCCGGGCAGGCCCTATAGGATCACAAGCTGTCTGGAAACTGGAAGTCGGCTGAATCAAGTTCCCTTTAATAACCAACGTTTTGTTATTTAAAGATGCGCAAGCTAAACGGGACAAAAGTCAGTTTCGGCTTCTCGCTTGAATCTGGAGAAAGAAGTGTAATAATAGAAAGCAGAAAAAACAAACAAACAAATAGGTGGCGAAACGAATGTGAAACGTATTTAAAGAGGGAATTACAACGGATGAATTTATTGCACGTGAATGTAACAAAAAAATCGAGATTAAATGTTTAAAATGAACGACATCATAAACTAGAGCTGCAAGCAGCTATAAAGGGCCCTCGCAGACCTGTGCACGTTGGGGTATGAACAGGTTGGGGTATGAACAAGGACTATGAACGATGAAAAATTAGTTGTAGATGACTTCAGTGCAGGACTCTTATCAAATATGTAAAATTTAGACAAGGTGGGACAATGTGAGTGGAGTTACTGCAGCTTTTATTTTTCCAATTTTGTGACTTTCAATGCCATATAGGCCACACCCACTGTCGAATCATTGTACTAATTTGTGGAGGGCATAAGGCATGGCCACTGGCTTTTCAGAAAACATTTAAGGGATATCACTTCAAGGGGCTCAGCAGAGTACATAAAAACATTAAGGATTTGCTATATTTTTTGCTGCCACTAGGTGGCGCTCTTACTATGATAAAAAATAGGCTTGTAGGTGTGTTTCACATTGGACTCCCATCCCATATATGAAGTTTTGCAAACATCAGATCATCTAGGTCCAATTACAGCAACTTTTACCGTTTTGGGGAGACATCAGACTTTGAGTTTGCATAGAGGCCACGCCCTTTAATGAAAAGTCATAAAAGTTGAGAACCTTAATGTTCCAATGTGTCATAGCTTTTCTGACCATTTTTGAGTTCATTTAGTCAAACAGGCATTTCACAGTACATAAAAGTATAAAAAATGAGATTTTTGTCCGCCACTGGGTGGCGCTGTAAATAATTTGAAAGTTTATCACATAGCTGTATTATTGCATGACTTTTAAAGTCCCAGGAAAGTTTCAGATGGTTTGAAGCTGTCATAGCTGAGTTATTAAGATTTTTGTCACTCTTGGCGAAGGAAGTATTAAA